>NW_020171808.1:2304497-2316358 GCF_003031525.2 Neophocaena asiaeorientalis asiaeorientalis | reverse complement strand
AAGAATTAACTTATTGAGTAAACCCACCTGACAACACTTAAACTAGGTCGTAAAAACAAAGTCCTGTGGTGGCTTCTCTTCCTCAAGCTTTAACGCCAGATGTTGAACACGATCTAAACTATCTGTGTAGGTTCGTGGGCCGCAGACGATGCAGGAGGTGAGGACGGTTCGGGCCTGAGACGGGGCTGGTCCCGGATGCACGAGCCCCGGGATTTTCTGCCTCGGCTCACCCCGCACTGATTCGCTACACGCAGCCGAGTCATTAGGAATCCGGTGACTCCGCCACGGGGACAGAGAGGGACCAGGGTGGATGAAGGGGACCGGGGACCGGAAAGCGGGGAGCCGAGAGGCGCGCTCTGGGGTCAGCTGGCAAGGACGCTGGCACGGTGGCTGAACAGAGACCGTAAAACAAAAACCCGGCCTCGTCCGCGTGAGCCCCCCTCCTCGCCCGCTGCGCTCTGGGGACTTCGAATGCACCCCCGGTTTCTCTTCCGAGTCCATAGGAAAGAGTAGCTGTGGGTAGGGGCGAGGGGGCTTTGCACCCTGATTAAAACAGAAGGTGCCTTTTCTACCTGAAACGGAAAGGCAGGAGGAAGCGTGCGGGGAAAATGACGTGCTACCCACCGCAGCCGCAGGTGACCGCAGCTGCTGGCAAGCGTGGCGGTGGCACTGCGGCGGCGGTGCGGGTCGTGGTGGGGGGGGAAACCTTACTGCTGTCCCAGCAGGAGCCGCGCGGTGACAACTTAGGTGGGACCTAGAGGGAGCTCTTTGTTTTCCTTTCGGGGGTGCTGGCGTGGAGCTGAGGCCCAGCCTGGAGAAAGGGAACCGGGACTCGTATCTCTGGGTGATAGGCCAGGGGAGCCAGACGGTTCGTTTCCTTTTTTTTTTTCCCCTCTTTAGAGCACTTGCTAGACGGAAAAAGTGAGCAGAAAATCAATTGAGGAAATGGTAATGTGGAATAATAAAAAAAGTGAGCGTCGGGCCTGATCCGTTATTTGACTTGGCACGAGGAACCTGAGCGGGGTGACCCCGGCCTGGTGCGGAGATGCCTGCGTCCCTGCCGGGCGTCTTCCGGCCCTAGTGCAGCTCCGCCAGGCCGCCTGCATCAGGACCAGGGCTCCCGGCTGGGGCTGCCGGGTCCAGGGGTCAGGTGAAGTTGTACCAGAGCGGAGAAACATGATAACAGTACGCTTTAAAAAGAAGGAGGTTCAAAAAAATCTTACTTCCAGGGTTTCGCACTTGAAACAATGCCGTTCTGGGTATCTGGCTCTTCAATATCTCAGTAAGGGAAAGGCTGCCTATTTAAGGAGCTGCTTTCGGGATAGGTTCAGATTCTTGAAAAATCGGTGGGGTTATGGCTCTCATTCAGCTAGTCATTTCCCACATGAACTCTGGGATTTGCTCAAGTTGCTGCAGACTCGGGCTTGCTGGGATTGGGGCTCTGAGCTGATTGATTTGGCAACCCTGGTGCGGGATTCTCCCGGCCAGCAGGGAGCTCTGTGTGTGTGTGTGGGGGGGGGGGGGCCGGTTAATCTATTTTCAAAAGCCTCGTGTCAGGCCTCTCTCCACAGCCTGCACACATTCTTGTCCTCTGAAGAATGCAGCTCTGTTAAGTGTTGGGGGCTTTTAGGCTGGAGGGTTGTTTAACACGGGCCAGAGTGGAGCTGCTTGGGCTGGCCCTCCCACTTCCCATGGCCAGCGTGGAGGTGAGGCCCATGCAGAGGGGCTCTTGGGAGCTGGGCCAACTTTGGGGTCATGGTCCACGCGAACAGAGCTTGGGGGCTGAGCACTGCTACCTAGTGAGTCCCGGGCGAGGCTGATTCTCTGCTGAGGTCATTTTCCTGCAGTGGTCCCAGGAACTGACCTGGCCTCTTGCGGACCACAGATGACCGTGGACCCCACCAGACCCCGTCCGGCTTCCTGGGCCCAGTGAATGCATCCTCACTGGAACTGTTGCCTGCCGTGAAAGGGAATCGCCAGATGCCACTCGTCACTGACCTCATACTTCCCAGGCCACTCCATCACCGCCCATTGCTGTGGCCCTTCTGAACTGCCGAAGAGAGATGGGCCACCCTGGGACACGTGTGAGGGCCACACTTTAATCTCAGGCACAGCCCCACCATTCCCTCCCTCCCTTTCCTCCTTCTTCTCTTCCTAGCTCTTTCCTTCATTCCGTTCCTCTCCTGTGGATGGTGAAGCATGTCACCGTTTCTACACAGAAGCCTTCTCCTGGGCTTTTCCCGAGCCTCACGCCCACGTGAACAGACACTGGGGGAGCGGTCCCGCTCAGATCCGTGCAGTTGGGATCACTTGCTCGGCAGTGGCTCAGGCCCAGGGAGAGGTTAGCTGACCTGGTTGAGGTTCTAGAGTTCATGGTGGACACGATGGTAGCGGGAATGATAAGGATTGCAGTCCGCGGGGGGCGGGAGCTGGTTACCAGGTGGCCAGGGCTTTATGGCCTTGCAGCTTCGGCCCCCTCTGCACGTGAGGGAACGGCTGTGACTCAGACGTTCTGAATTCTGCTTGCCCTCGGATCGTGAGGTGGCCTCATAAAAAGCTGGGCTGCTCTTTCGAAGTCTCTGCTTCTCAAGGAGCTGCAGAGATAGGGGTGCTGGTTTGAGATGATGAAACCTTTTCCACCTGCGGTCCCTAGATGTAGCCCCTTCTCATGTGGAGCACGCCTGGGAGGCTTGTCTTGGCCTGATTCCTTTTAGGAAGCCCCTCTGACTCTCCTGGTCCAGCCTGAGTGAGCCGCCCAGAGCGTACCCTGAACACCTGCCTCTCACCGCATTTCCCACATTGTTATTACATTTATCTGGTTATTTGTCCTTCCTCCCACTAGACAGGAAGCTCTTTGAGGGTGTAGGCTAGACCTTGTTCGTCTTCATACCCTCAGCAAAGGGCATGGTGCTTGGCTTACAATACAGTCACTCCTTAGTTTGCTGACTGAATGAGTGAGTGCATATCTTGCTGATGCCAGGAAGAGATAACAAGATAGATATCTTACTACCTTCATTTCCAAAATGTATAATAATCATTTCGGACCTTAAGTCCTTTAAAAAAAAAAAACCTACGTGCACAAAGAACAACGTGCGGATAGTTTGCACACACAGGTGCCCACCTTCCCAAGTCCTGTGTGATGAGAGCACGGTCCCGGGAGCTCACGTGCCCCTCACTTCCTCTGCTTCTAGTCCTGTGCACTGGGCCCGCAGAGTCTCACCTGGGTCACATCTCCCAGTCACTAGTGAGGGAATAACTATATAAAAGTGGTACAGAAATCACGGATCCGTGAGAAAAGGTAAAAGTGATGGGAAGGTGTACCTAGTCAGTAAGGACCTAGGCTTTGGAGTCTGATCGCTTGGGGGCAAGTTATCCTTGAACCTAGTGTCCCCACGTGTCATCTGGAGATTAGCGTTTGGTAATGCTTAGGGCTGTTCTGAGGGCTGAATGACATCAGGCCTCTCACTGGGCACAGACTAGATGCTCGAGGAGTCCAGTTGTTAGGATTGTCCCTGCTGATATTATTACTTCTGATATTCTGCTGACCAGCCAGTTACATGGTTTTGCGAGATCACATGCACTTATTTTTTCTTAGGTCTGATGGGCAATGTCAGTTAATAGTCTCAGAGCTGCCTCCTGCTTAGGGAAAAGAGAAAGATCATCAGATACCCTCTTAGAAGGTGCAAGTATTGTTTATTTTAGTTTTATGACTTTCAGTTTTATTGACATGGTGTATTAAATCGGTCAGATGCAAAGGGGCCAAATGCTTTCATTTGACAATGAAAGTTGGACATTAATGAACTCCTTATACTATTTCAGGATAACAATGACTTATATTGTGTGTTTTCAGGTAGCTAAGAAGAGATTCACATGTGTGTGAGTCCTATAGTAATAAAATGCTACAACGTAAGTTATTTCTAATCATAAGAGTTAGACGTAGTATAATGAAATAAAATGATTCATCAATAAGGGTGTGCATCTCACAAGAAATGACTCTCACGGAACTACTGCCTCATTTGTCTTTGCATTTGGTTTGCGAGGTAGGGATGGCTGGTAGTGAACTTATTTCACGTGTATTTTTCACTAGAGAGTCACAGCTTATCAGATCCAGAACTCAATTTGTAACTTCTCTTTGTATTTACTCACACACTATTTCACATTCTGTTAAAATACATAGTTTTGCACGTCCAGATAGACATTCTGTAAACTGTAAGCTCAAAATATTTGTTGCATTTTGTGCTTATAACAGAATTAGGAATACCTCTTTATAAGAAATCTCTTTCCCTTTGTCCATCACCTTGGAACCTTTGCTTTATTAGATCTATGTAGTTCACATCTTCTTGTGATTGCAACACAGTCTGTTTTATGAGAGTTGCAAAATTAATTGTTTAAAACTACATGTAAGTGCTTTTCTATGAGTCACGTGAGACTGACTCTAGCCCAGGGTTACCCTTAGTTTCTTTCTAAACTCTTAAATGGAAGTAAATTTTTTAATATTTGGAGATATTTTAAACAACTCAGTATTTGGTGTGTGTTAATACAAGGTTTAAACAAAGTGTAGCACTTTAAGACAGGATGGAAAAAATGGCTGAGCACGAGTGATATTAGCATCGTCCCGATGTACCATTGGGTAATCATGTTAAAACAGCAATATGGTTATAGAACCTGGAACTGCCGTTGTATGACCACAAAATTCTGGGTTTATGCCCAGCTTAGGTATTGTTATTCTTAGTGAGGTAAGCAAGGTGAAAGAAGGAAATAAAAGAAGATCGTTATGTCGATTTGATTTGGGGATATAGTATTCCATGCCTATTGATTTGGGGATATAGTATTCCATGCCTATTTTAAATCAAGAGCAGTTTTGGAACCAGCATTTTTTCCCCCAGAATATTGTGTTATCTTAATTGCTTAACTCTCTCTTTGGGGCTTAGATAAGCACAGTGAAAATCAATACTTTGTTTAAGCAGAAATATTTGGGATATGTGTGGGCTTTTTAGTTTTCCAGATGGAGCTCAATGCAGTTATACAATAGAGAGCTGGATAACTTTCGGTGTAAACCAGACAAGTCTTTGGTTGTCATCTCCTATTCTTATTAGGAGGGGCATAGACCCTTCTCTGAATAGAATTTTGTTTTTCCAATCCATGGCCATACACAGATACTTAATTTCACATTTTTAAAGTGGAAGTAAGTTTTCTCATACATTATACTCTTTTAAGTTAATTAGAACACGTGCATTGGTTTACTGACATGTCACTTCTCACCATATCTATGTAAATGCTAGCTTTTTTACTTAAAAAATATTTTTGTTACGTGTCGTGTTGATAAGTATTTTTGTCTCGTTACTGTAAGATAAAATTTAGTTGAAAAATCAATTCTTTGGGGCAGTGGTTTTAAGAGAAGACACTTCTCGAGTGAAGGTGCGGCCTTCCTCTTAGATGCTCCCAGGGATGTGGACGCTCCAGGGGAGATGCTCTGTGCTCTGTCTGACCTGTCTCCCTCTGCTGTTGGTCTCACAGGCATCCTGGAGTTTATCAGTATAGCGGTGGGCCTGGTCAGCATTCGAGGCGTGGACAGCGGACTCTACCTCGGCATGAATGAGAAAGGGGAGCTGTACGGATCAGTAAGTACCGTGAGAGACCTTGCCAGCCTTCCTGACTCACGTTTGCCGGAAACTGCTCTTTCTCTAGCTTATAAATAGAAATGAAACAGTGGTGGGAAGGGGAGTGTAGGTTTTCACTTTTTGAAGAAAACCACTTCATTTTTATTAATAGATATCAGCCCTGGATCTTCACGAGACCAAAGTTTCTAAGCAAATGCTTTATTTATATGCCAAGCCATTTTCATTGTCAAGGAAATAAAAAATTCACAACTGTGAAAAATCCCATCTTCTTGTATTGAATGGGAGTTATTTTTGAAACGAATTGAAATGATCTCCCAAGCTTTGCCAAGCATTGTAATTAAAACTAGAAATAGACCATGCAGTGAGTATAAACCCTTTCTCTGAGCTGCATAAAATTTTCATTATGTAGAGAGAGAAGGGAGATGGAAATTATTGTCAGATATTCTTGTACGTGAATAAGAATATAAAAATATAATAATTATTTGCAAGTGTTATGAGTTTCTTCCTTCCCCTGTCTTACTTCCCATCTCCACTGGGTCGTAAGCTCCTTGGGTGAGGCAAAGAAGAGCGCTCACTGTAGCCCGCCAGGCACGGTTCTAGGTGCCAGGGTTGGGAGGGCAGGAATGAACGAGTCCCCCGCTTCTGCTTTGAGAGGAGGGGCAGACTTTGTATCTCCTTACTGCACAGTAGAAACTTGGTACATTTCTGCTAAAGGTATGAGTGTGAATACTAGGTTATCAGTTACTGTGTATAACTGGAGTTTTCAACAAAAGATTTGTAGTGAAGTCAGCCTTTAGTTTCTTGTTGCCATTATTGGTGGTCAAATGGGGATTTAATCCATATTACCTGCAACATGAGAACTTTGGCTAGAATCTACAAAAAGTTGAAAATTAAAAGACGCTCAGAATGGGAGATGTTCTGGAGTCCTCTGTTGGCAGAAATGAAGGGCATTTTTATGTAGAATCAGGAGAAATTTTTTCTAGCTATCCTTTTTTTTATCCATATGCTAGTAAACACACACACACACACACACACACACACACAAGGGTTGGGAGTAGTATCCAACTTTTACTCAGAAACTCCGGGAGACAATAAATGGTATAGTTTGAATATAACACCCACCATTTTTCATGACACAAGGATGGTTTTTCTGCTTTGGTAAAATTTGGATGTAAGATTGATTGATTTTTTTAGACATTTGTCTTTTTAAAAAAGTGCTTCCTCGAGAGAATGGATTATTTTAAAATAGGTTTTTAAGCATAGGATTGAGTTTAGTTTTTTAAACACAGTTCTTGGTCTAGATGAAGTTATTTACTTCCTGAATTGTCTTCGTCAACGCTTTTAAGTGCAAAGATTCAAGATGTAAGGAAGCTTTTAGATTTTTAAAACATGCAGTGATGTTCTCCTTTTGTCACCCCTCACTTTTTCCTTCACTTTTAGGTCCGTAATGTGGATTTAACTCAGTCAGTCATAGGTGGCCTCAGCAGAAGGCGTCTGTGTTGGGTCGCAGTCTGACCACCTGTGGGTGGGGGTGGAAGGGACTGCAGTTTATCACCGTGGTCTCCAGATGTTTTGAGTGTGGATTTCAACACTGCATCTTAAATTATTTGAAAATTGCATATGGAAGGCGTACTTCGTATATGTTGTTATTTTATAAAACACGCCTTAAGGCAAAGTGTTTGGAAGGTGGCGATGAGTGAGCAGACAGAGGCCATGCTGCTTGTCCTCAGCCCTCGGGCCACGCGGACAGCCGATGGCCTTGCGTCCGTGAGGCCTCGGCCTGGCGCAGGGGCGCTTCCCGGGGCCGCCTGCCCCCTCCCTGCTGCCGCCCTCCTCCCTGTGGCCCCATCTGAGCCCCGCTGGGACGAGACCCGCAGACAACGGGGTGGCAGCCAGGCCGGGAGGCCGTCTCCTGGGAGGCAGGGAAGCCGGACTGGAGGCCCTGCTGCCTGATTTAGGCCTTTCAAGCCCCGCGTGCACCCAGCAGAGCTGGGACAGGCCCCTCTCCCTCTCCGTCCCTTCTCACCCGAGGGCCCTGCTGGGAGGCCGGACGCTTGTCCCCTTCCCCACCCCGATGGGAGGGTCCCTTCAGACCCAGACACGGGCCACTTCCCGCTCGGATCCCTCAAGCCTCTGCAGGCCGAGCCCCCCGTCTTGCTGTGTCCTCTCCCCGAACCACGCTGCTGGTCCGCTTTGCTGTGTCGCCTCTGTCTCTGTCCCTGTGTGGGCCGCGTCCGCCTCGTTGCGCTTCTGCGGACACTTGCGGGCTGCTGGGCCGCGCGGTCAGGTCCCCCCCGCCCTGCCGTCCCCTCCCCCCTGTGCCCGCGGAGGCAGCCTTCTTTCTTTCAGATTGCGTGAAGATGCTGCCTTTTCTGCAAAACCTTCCCTACACCCCTAACTCGGACCCTAGTTTCTGGTCAGCATTTCTTGTGTTGTCCTCTGGGCCCCGGGGATGCTTTGTTTGTGTTTCCGTCCTCATGCGAGGAATGTACACTTGCGGTGTGGCCGTGTCCCCAGCGTGTCGAGGGCCTGGGCTGCAGCTTTCTTTTGAATATCGCCCCCGCCTCCCGCCACAGCCCGAGCCCCGCACGTGTAGGGTTGAAGACGATTGAAGTCGTGGTTCATTCGTGGCTTCACTGGCCCTGGAGGTGCAGCCCTCGAGGTCATTGTGTCCCTAGGGCCCTGCTGGAGGGAGGAGTCCCTCCCTGCCACCCTCGTGCTGAGCTGGGCTGTAACGCGTCGTCCGAATGTCCAGCCCCAGGGGGCGTGGCCGAGTCTGGAGAAGGTGGTGTCTGGGGGAGAACGGGGACGGGCGTCAGGACATCAGTGGGTGCCCTGCCTGTTCCTCCCATCCGCGAAACCGAGGGCTGGACTTAGGTGGCCCGAATGGCTCCTGCTCTGGATCTCAGGACTCTGCAGGCTTTGCTCCCGAGTCTCGCCTGCCTGGCCGACAGGGTGCTCTACGCGCGTGATGTTATGCAGCGGGGCCATCTGTTCCCAGCAGCCGGCCTGGTTTGCCCGTGGTCCGTACCTCATGCAGGTGTGCGGAGGCATGGGGGAGACCATCTCCTCGGGGGCCAGGAGTCACTTTCCACTGCGTTTGTGCTTGTCATCCTGGCGTGGCAGTGAGAATGGGGGGGGGACACCCACATGTCCCCTTTTCATCCTGATGAGATGGAGAGAAGGAAAGAGAGAAACAGGCAACGATACTGTTATTAAGTACGCTGGAAACTAGCCCGAGGAGTTTGCTTGTATGAAGCTGTGTGAAGCTCTGTAAAGTGGAAAAGGTGTGTTTCTAAACGTTGGGGAAAACTTGAAAAGACTGATCTCATTGGGAAAGAAGGTAAATAGATTTGGGGAAACAGCCATCACTTTTATAAAGTAAGTGAATGTGTAAATGTAGCAAAAGTTAATCCAAAATGTATTTTGGGATTATTTTTCTCTTTTCATCTATGTAGATCTTTTGTTTCCAAGTTTACATTAGGATTAGATCTAAAAGGCCAGAGGTGAATGGGGTAATACTTCTTCAGAAAAATATGCGGGATTGTGACATCCTATTAGATTGTGGAAATAGGAAAAACTCTCTTGCTGATGTGTATCATTATATGATTTAAGGAAAACCTGAGTCGTTCTGCTTCTGGGATGATTACTGTATTCATGTGTTCATTCATCCATGCCTCCATTCATTTGCTCATCTGTTCACAAACATTTACACCTATATGTGCCCAGCGTTGTGCTAAGTGCATCCCAGTGCAACAGATATCTCAAAATCTGGTAGGAGAGATACAAATAATCCAGTGCAATGTGAAATGCACTGTATTAGAGGAATCACAAGTATCTTGGGAGTCCAGAAGAGTCTTTAAATAACTCCTTGGGGAAATTGGATGGTAGCACTTAATTGGGTCTTGAGGGATGAATAGGAGTCTCAGAAAAGGGAGGGCAGACAAGGAAGGGCACATAATGTTTCAAATGTAAAGATTAGAATATCCTGCCTGGGTGAAATTTAGGGAGGGTATTAGATCTCTCACATACACACTCATTTGGTGCACACCTGGGCAGAGGATTAAAGTATTAGAGCATTAGTTTACATTTGTCACTTTCGTTCTTATCAAAGAGACTAGAAGTAAGGCTCAGTTACTTTTAGGGTCTTAATCTTAATTATCCGAGTGTCATCAAGATACTTCAGTGTGTCAGGAATAATTGACTGTAATAAATCTCTTTAAAAAAGAATGCCTTGAAAAAAAGTTAATCTGTTTCAAGGAGCCTGCATTTAATGAGAGATATTGACCTTTTCATTAAAAAAAGGTAGCGCAATCACTAAAATTGTAATGATACAGGAGAGCAAGCATGGGATCTGTAAACATGGTGAAAAGGATGACATGGATTTCTGGTTTGTATCCCTGTTAGCACTTCCTGTATTCTGTCCAGAGTTTTCATTCCCCGTTGGTCTTTCCCGCTGGATTAAGTTCTTAGGAGACAGACTCTGTCTTTACAGTCTGTATGTTTCCTGAAGGCGGCAGTTGGCACATAGGGTTTGTCACCCCAGCTATCCAGCCGGTCATACCCTCGTGGACAGCGCTGCCCAGGATATCGCTGCCCACCTGACCGTCCTGGACTTCCACAGGCGGGACCCTGCTTAACTGTCACGGCTGAAGGGTAGGGGGTGGGGTGACTTGCTCCGGGGCTGGAGCTCGGGGGCCGGTGGGCCAGAGCGAGGACTCAGACCAGCTCTAGGGGGCCTGGCCACCGCGCTGACAGAGGTGCTGCTGTTTGTTTGTTGTTCCGTTTCCAGAGACACAGCTGGGCCTGATTCGGTTTCTGTGAGTCCGTGGAATCAGTAACCAAGGTGTGATGGATTTGGACTGTGTTTCCAATGCACAGGAACTTAAAAAAGCCCAAAGCATTGGGGCAGTTGTTGACTGGGTGGACGTGTGTGAGCCACAGCAGTCCCTTGTGCGGTGTTTCCACGTGTGCGGTGTTTCCACAGTGGGCGCAGCAGCAGGGGGCCCAGGATGAAGGAGTACGTCTACCTCTGTAAGAGGAAAACGGTGAAGTATCTCAGATCCTCAGAACCCCATTTGCCTTAGATTATTTTTATTATCTTATTTGAATATGTACAAACACGAACCCCTTACGCCACTTTGGCAACTGCAATTCAAAACATATTTATATTAAAATTCACACTGGACTATAAGACCAATAGACCCTGAAGCAGTAGGGTGGGTCTGATGTGATGGCTGAGATGCTGCCTCAGTGTCCGGGCTTTGAGCTTGGCACACCTGTCCCCCAGGGCTTCTGGGGAGGAGGTCCTCCCCCCGTGTCTTCCGGTGCGAATTACTGGAAGCCAGGTGTCACCTGACCTTCACCGACGTTCCAAGGATGTCGTTTGTCTTCCCGGTAGCCCTGATGGTTAGAGTTGTACTGCTTAGTGCTGAAGGCAACCTTAGACACACGCGCATTCTCGGGCGGCAGTATTTGGTTATGCGCGGTCATCTGGAAGGTCTAGAGTGGCCTTAAAATGACCCCTTTACTTTTTCATGAAATGAAGGGTCAGAGAAAACGCTCTTCCAGGAAGCTTGTTGCCCCCAGATTTGGTCCTTTATCCTCCTGGGATCCGTAGGTGCCAGTTGTGAAAACGCCTGGGGCTGGGAGGCCCTGGCAGGGAGGGTCCCTGTTGTTTGCATTAGGTGCTGCGGTGCCCTTGTGAGGGGCTTTGGAACAAGCAGAGTGAACGTGTGTGTCACGGAACAGGACACCGTGCCCGATGGCCTGTCCACACTGGACTTAGCAGTTTGTCGTTTTGCTGTGTCAGTTCAGATGACTTTGATGGTGGACGGTGAGGCGTGTCCTGTAGGTCGAGTCTCCAAGGAATGTCATTCCTGTAAAGGGTCATTTGTGCAGTTATCTCCTTGATGGCAGGCGTGCTCTGGAAGTGGGCGGTTTTAAATAGATACTTCGGGTGATAGAGCAAGGCCTTCAATTGCTGGTGTACGTTGCCAGCGTTCAGAGGATCGGGTGGTGACTTTGAAGGCAGGAGGGCAGCGCCTCAGAAAAGCGTCTGCTGTGTGAGCTGATTTCGTTCATAGTGTCCTTGTTCTAGAGGTGACGGGAATGAGAGTTTAGTGGCTTAGCGACTGAGTCAAGGTAACACAGAGTATGTAAGGACTTACTATTTGAACATAGGTGAATTAGTAAATCTTGCCTGATACATATGCCTGAGTGGCCAGCAGATTTTGTGAA
>NW_020171808.1:2239066-2304379 GCF_003031525.2 Neophocaena asiaeorientalis asiaeorientalis | reverse complement strand
CCAGAAATAACCCCGTATTAGAGCAGGATTGTAGTCTCCCCTTCACCGATAGGGCTTTGAAACAATTGTTTCTTTCTAGTACTAGTTTCTATTTAGTGGTTCATTTGTTTCCTTAGCATCTATACTCCTGGCCGTTAATTAGTGGAAAATCATCTTTTAAAATCATACCTACTTATTTGAGTTTACTTACGTTTACGTTGTTAAGCATGGGAGCTGCCTCCCCTGACGGTCTGAGGTGCGTGGAAAACCTCGCGAGTTAGTGGTGGCTGGAGTCACCCAGCACAGGTCTTCGTGGGCTTCGGGAAGGACCCGGTTTAATGGTCGAAGCTCACGGGCGGGGCCCAGTAGACCCGTGTGGCAGGAGAGGCGGGCGGGGGATGGTTCCAGGCCCCGGGGCTGTGCTCGGTGCGCAGGGAGGGTCTTTCTTTAGGGTCCGGGGTCTCCGGTCCGCCCCTCCCTGCGCCCCGCGCACGTCGCGCCTCTTTGCAGAGGGTCGTCTGTCGGGCACGCAGAGCCAGGCCGCTGCTTGGATGCTGGGGACGCGGGGCTTCCGCTTCTGCTTGCCACCCCCCCGCACGCTCCCCGCCACACTCGGCTACCCTGGCTCGCACGCTCGTTTGCTTTCGCAAAGCCAGGGGACGTGACCGTGTCGCTGCTCACACGGGCCGGCCCTTCCGTAGGTGCCAGGAGTACAGGTGGCCCTCGTGACGGTTGCGTGCGCGCACGTTTGTCTGCTGGCTGCGGTTGCCGCGTGACCCTGCAGCCGTGTCGCTCGCCGGCCTGCACAGAGGGGCAGAAGCCGCGTCTCGAGGGGGCAGCTCCCACTGGGCAAGCGCCCCTTCTGCCACGGGTCTCACGTCTTTTGTGCTTTTGGTGGTGGTTTTGCTGGTTAGAATGCCCCCCGGGGCCGAGTGCTGAGATGCTGTTTGGTGTCCCAAGTGCTGGAGGCTGGGCGAGCCTCACGGAGGATACGCGGACCTCAGAGGAGCCTCCGTCGGCCTGAGTCACTGCCTGCGTCCACGGCTAATGAGCCAGCACTATTAACTTGAAACAGAAACAGGCGTAAAACAAGGTTATGCATTGATTTGTTGACAAAAATGTCATGAGCAGAGGCTCACAGGACCCTAACCCTGTGTTTCCCCGGGAGCCGCGGTTCAGGGCCCCGATCCACACACAAGACCCCGCGCAGGTAAGTGCTGTTTTCTCCTGGGGTGACCTTGCAGCTTTGGGGGGCAGTCAGACGTGCACACCGAGGCTTATAATTTGGTGCGATTGGTGTTGAGACATAACTGTATACCGAAAGGCCTTGGGGAGCATGGGGGAGGGAGCTTCATCCCTGGCCTGGGAGGAGACGTCAGGATTACTCACAGAGGAGATGGAGAAAAGTAGGCAGGTGGTCTCGGGGAGGGAAAGGCTGGCGTGAAAGCAGCTTCGGGGCCGCAGGCTTTGGAGCCGTGGCTGCCGGGAGGAGCCTGATTCTGCCATCTTTACTCCCCCTCCAGCCCCAGTGGTCCTGGCTCTGCTTCTGTTTCTCTCAGCTGCTGCCAGAGGCCACGACACTGACATTTGGAGGGTCCTCCACTGTCATCATCATTGCCATCCGGGGGTGCTGCAGCCTGGCTGCTCCCGTGTCCTGGCCCGGTTGCACGGACTGGCTTGTCCGCTGCGTGTCCATCGACCTGGGTGTCCCGCAGCATCCTTGCAGGCTGCTGAGAAGAGTGTCTGCCTTCCCAACACCCCGCCGCCGAGGCTCCCCAAGGACGGAGAGGTTCTGGCTTGGAGTGGAGCCCCACAAAGGGCTCCATGAATGCTTTCAATCCTGACATAAATGCATCCCCTCCTTCCTCAGTCTTTTGTTGTGACTTTTCAGAGAGCTCTCTGCTGCAGTCTGCTTTTCCTTTGTGGGGAACCGCCCACGGCTCAGTGCAGTGTTCTGAGCTCGGACTTGCCAAGGTCATGCCAAGGGCACCCTCCCCCGGTGCGTGCTGGGCTGGCTCTGCTGTGGCCGGGAGTGGCTCTGTCCGTGTGGCTGCCACACTGCCCTGCACGTGTGCACGCTTGCTGTCCACTCCCAGCCCGAGGCTCCTCTCTGCCCTCCCTCCCTCTCTTCCATTTTCCTTGTGAATCGCTGTGTGGCAGGTCGTTTTCTCTGGACCCTCTGGGCTGGCTTGTATTCCTTTTCTTTCTCTCCCTGTCTTTTGAGTAGATTTTCAGTTTGCTGTGTTTCGATGGAAGGTTCAAGCCTGTACTTGCATCCTGAAGGGTTTGAACGTGGAGATGCAGTGACGAGTAAGGGCAGCGCAGGGCCTGGGCCGCTAGCTCCGTGGCTTGTGGGCTGTGCAGCCTTGGGCGACCTCCTCAGGCTGGCTGGGCTGGGACTAGGAACCAGGGTAACGAGGACAGTGGAGACGGGGCCCAGGATGCGGCCGGCGCTGTCCTGGCCCCCGGGGCTGTGCAGCAGCTCCTTCGCCTCCTTCAGGGATAAGTGTGGCCCCAGAAGGAGACGCCTGCACGGAGGCGCACGGAAATTGTGCTTCTTGCAAGTCTGAATTCAGAAGTTAAGGTTTAGGACACGGTCTGTGAAAGTAAATAAACATTTCCCTTCAGATCGAACTGCGGCGCCCCTCGCATTATACTTGCAAATGTTAACCATAAAGCCTCATCTGTTAGGGTTAATTTCATCCACCTTCTTCCCAAACGCAGCACGTTACTATTTTACGCACTTAATTAAGTGGAAAAGTTGGACCGTGTGTTAGGGGCTTAGTTCCCATCGTGGTGCCCGCATGTCGGTGCAGCCACCAGGCTGCGGCAGCACTGCACTGGCCTCCCCCGGACTCAGCGTTTCGGGGTGAAGGTGCTGTTTTGGAAGCGGCCCACGTTGGTGTATGGCTCCGGTGCCTCGGGGAAGCAGGCCGACCGGCCGATGGTGTGAGCTCGGATTCGTCCTGGAAGGGGGCCGTTAGCAGAGGGGCCCCGAGAGAATGGGACAGCCACCCACGTGTGAGGAAGGGACAGCAGCACCGGTCACTTTCCACGAGCGTGGGGCCATTTCTCTAGCGCTAGGCGGGGGCTGGGAGGAAGAGTCTGGTTCCAGAGAAATCTGGGCTGACGCGAGTCCAGCTGGAGCTGGTGGTGGGCAGTAGTGGGGGCCCCGGGGAGTCGAGAGGCGCCAGAGACACGCATGTGCTCGTGAGCCCACTCGGGGTTCCTCTGTGCACCTCGGAGGGGGTGTGGCTGGGTGTCTGAGAAATTCTGGAGCCCTGGTGTCGCTTCTCTCCAACAGTGCCTTTTATCTGTCTCGTGCACACGTCCAGCTTTGCCTCCAGCTCTGGGCACCCTGTGACTTTGATAGCTTCTTGTTTTCCTCCAGGATTTGGTTTTTCTTCCCAGTGAGTCCTCTTCGGGCAGCTGATGACATAGGGTTTGTTGGTCAGACAGACGTTCATTTGTGAGCCGTGTTTTGTGAGGCCAACACCGGGGGACATCCTATCGGTCTCCCAGGGAGGGATGGAGGGGCCCCTTGTGCCGAAGCTGTGTCTTCTTCCCCGTCCTTTCTTCCCCGAGACAGCAGCCTCCCCGCTTGGCTGCTTCTGGAAGCATTACTTAGCTGTCCGTCTCTGCAGAGGTAACGGAGGCTGAACCTTTGGGCGTGTTTCTTCCCCTATCTTCCAGCGACACTGCAGCTTCTTTTCCATTTCCTGGTCAGTGCGTCCTTCCCGAGTCATTGTGGGTGGCTAGGGCTCCACACTGGATGCTCCAAGGCCGGGTCACTCGGCCTTAGACTCAGAGAGACCGTGGACATCCCTGAGTCCAGTCTCCTCTCTTCACAGAGAAGGAGCTCGAGGCCCAGGGTGGCTAATCAACCCCATTGTGTGTGTCTGTAGGAGGTTGACATTCCTTTACCATAGAAATTCCGTGACTCTCTTAGTTCTTCAGAAATTGCCTTTGCGCTTACTTTGCCGTCATCTTTGTTACTCTTTCAGTTGGTCTAATTTTATTTCTGCACTCAAGGCCTGAATTCAGCCTGCTTTGTCTACCGTAGAAGATCTCTGGTACGTGTTTCTGTTTCGATTCTCCCTCCTGCGGCGCGCCGGCTGAGTTTCCTCAGACGCGGTGGTTGGGTTCCAATGTCTCTGCCTGGTGTCCTTAATAATAGGAATTATTTCCTTCATTCCACCTCCCAGCCTCGAAGCTGTCCACTTCTCCTCCATGGTCTGTCCTTCGACTTTCGGTTTTTACAAAGAGTAATGTTTAGCTTGAAGTGTCTTCAGCTTTTGCAAATCTCTGATGTGCGTTTTAAGTGGTCACTGAATGACTTGCTTCTCTTATCAGATGATCATTTATGATAAGAAATTACCTGTGCTCTAGGACCCTAAGAGAACCTTCACAGACTTTTCCTGTAGGGCTCTCGGCAGAAGCAGCAAATGGGCATAGTCTACCCATTGGCAGAAGCAAAAATATTTCATAAAGTGAATATTAAACTTCTCTGATTGAATTCTGTTCAACCTTGGGCAGGATTTTCTTTCCCCTGTGGGGCTCCACCTCTGAACATATATTGCAAGTTTATGAGCTCACTTGATTTGCTAAACAAATGTCCGTTTCTAGGGTGGCTGCTAAGGACAGCATCTAAGTTGTCTGGTCTGCTCTGTGGTACACGCGGCGGGCTCTGTCCCTGGCTGTGTGGTGGGTACCATGTGGCTGGTGAGCCCACACCATAGGAGATGTCCAAGGCCGGATCGGATTCAGACTGGGCCCTACCTTCGAGTCCACGGGTACACCTAAGTACGCAGCTTCTGGAGCGAAGCTGAATTCTGTCTTGTTTTGTATGGTTTGGTGGGGGAGGAGTGGAGAGAACGTAGGAATTCTTACCTTTTTGTGTATTAGATGAGACAGACGTTGCCCGCCCACTTGCTTCGTTTGTGTACGTTGACCAGACACAACTGATTCAACCGTTCCCACAATTCCAGTGGCAGTTTTGATGGCCAGGATCATGGGTATAAAAGCAGGCCCGTGGGAATGGTAGGGATTTTAAAGAGGTTTTGAAAAACGGGCCTTGAGTGAGGCGCGTTGAGGGCTTAAGGGGGCTGGATCCGAATGGAGCTTCTAGTAAAATGAGAAATAGTGCCTTCCTGCCTGTTCTGTGTGTTTGTGGCTTTCCGTTTGGGGACTTCTCCCAGGAGAGAAGCGTTAAAATACCTAGCTTCTTATTAATGATCCTTTCGTCATTATATTTAATCACCGCGATGCTTGCAACAATTCCCATGAAGACTTTACTGCTAGATTATTAATGAGGAAGGTACATCTCTACGGGTAATTGTAGTTAAGGGAGGTTTAAATACCATGACTGGTAAACGGTGGGCAGAGAACAAGCGATTCCATCAAATCAGTAACTTACAAAAGGTTCGGGAGCCCTATCAAGACAGTTTCTGACCTTGGGATTTATGTGTTGTGAGTTCATGCAGGGAGGTCAAACAACCCGTTGAGTAGAACACAAGCAACCATTTGGATGGTATGGTTAAAGCTACACCATATGTTTATATGTATAGCAGAATAAGTCTGTACATTTTCAATGAGGACTCTTGAATCTCAAATCTTGAAAACTTCTGATTTCAGTTTTTAAATGGGTACAGACAGGAATCAGGCGTGGTAACGCCCACGTGGATTACACATTTTCCAATTAGATAGTTAAGATTAGTGTCCGTATGAGTTGATGTCGTATAACATCCCTAAACATTCTCTGGGGTGTACTATAATTTTCACATTATTATCTCATACTTTGGTTTTAATAGGATTTTGGTAAAAGTTTTGAAGTTTTAATTTCAGTTCTTCCCACTGCTCAGAATTTGATGATATAAAATGAAAAGGGGTTTCCATAGCTGCTCACATTCACCAGATTTTGTTCCAAAGCATGGGCTTTAGGAGACTTTTGAATTAAATCCACATTCTCCACCCAAGCTGAGTGACATAATCCAGCAGTTCAAAGATAGGTATGCCATAAACAGCTATAGTTAAATAATCCCCCCCAAAATATTAAAACATGGAAATACAATAAAAGAAGAATTGATCACTTTATAGTGGAATACTCTATAAACTGTCTGCATTGGAAACATGTGGTGAGTTTTAAAACATCTGAGTTTTATAATTCTAAAGTGTATAGTTTATTTGAAGGCAGAAACTGTTTTTTCTCCTCTGTGTATATATAAGAATACAGCTTAATGTATATTTTTTGCTGTCCCAGTTTGCATTCACTTTCTTATTTTTAATTTAGAGAAATCACTTTGGAGTACAAATATGTAACGTAAATATATTCACCTCAACTAAATATTTTATCGCTAAGTACTAAAGTCTAATCATAAAGAGATTAATTCTGTAAATCTTGCTGCTTTGTCTACCTTTGTCTGAAACAAAGATCACAAATAGCAAGAAGAAATTATTTGAAAGCATATACATGGTATAGAAAGGTATCAGGGTCTTTAATTTTTATGATCATTTAAATTAAAATTTTTTTTTAAGGTCTGCATTTTTTCTGAGTGGCGTTATACCCCTTGTGTAATAATTACAGGACTGAACTGGATCAGGGGTTCTGCAGGGTAATGTCTGCACGGCCTCATTTAACTAGTTAACTGAGGTTATCCAACCCTCCCGTGAAGGAGAGGACTGAACTCTTAACCATCACAAAAGCTGCTGTCTGTAGATGACAGTGTCCTACGTGGAACAGTTCACCTCATTTTCCGCATCGCCTAGAGCATTATATTGTGTGTGTAAACGATGTTACCGCAGCCTCATAAGGGGAACAGAGCCGTGTTTGCTGAGCAGTGAAAAGGTTAGTTCAGTTTCTTACCTCGTTCAACTTTTTTAAAAAGGTTTTTCTTTTTTCCCCCGCAAACTGACAATACCCGCAGAACATGTGAATTGAGGCTCGCCTTCAATACTGGACTCATTAGCGTTTCAGTCTTAGCGTGCAATGTCCTTCCCACTGCAGAATTCTGTGCCTACGCTCTGTTTTCTCCCCACCTCCACGCGTTCCTCCTGCAAAATGAATAGTGTTTTTCAAAAATTGCATTTTGAGGTAAAGAAGAAAGGCAGCACGTGTGATTGTCAGAATCAGAGGGGCTGCACCGAGTTGCGGAACGTGGTCCGTGGAGCCCCCCTCCCGGCCCTTTGGAAGGGGCCTCGGAAGTCCCTGGACGGACGGGGTGTCTGGAGGAACCCTCCATTAGTGAGAAGTGGAAGGTGCGGGGTCTGGGGCAGGTGACCTCCCTTCCAGGCCCCCCTGTCTCGGGCATTTTCCGGGGAAAGTTGCAATACCTTTTGGCTGAGGTTGGCTCCAGTTCTGAGAGGTTCTGAACTCATGGTTCTGACATGCCCCCACGGTGACTGGGGGCGTGTCCTGGGCTCTGGGTGCCGATCCCCGGCCATGCACCTGTGATGGCCTCGCCTCAGGTGTGACACTGATCTGCTCCAGGTGAGGCTGCCGGAGCAGGGGCTGTGGCTCCAAAGCCAGGCCCCTCATGGTGTGCAGACCCTGCAGGTGCGACTTGTATACAAAGCAGATAGAAGCTGGGGCAGACCTTGGGATCCAGAAGGAGGAGGGAGAGCCTTATTATTATTATTATTTTTGCGGTACGCGGGCCTCTCACCGCTGTGGCCTCTCCCGTTGCGGAGCACAGGCTCCGGACGCGCAGGCTCAGCAGCCATGGCTCACGGGCCCAGCCGCTCCGCGGCATGTGGGATCTTCCCGGACCGGGGCACGAACCCGCGTCCCCTGCGTCGGCAGGCGGACTCTCAACCACTGCACCACCAGGGAAGCTCGAGCCTTATTTTTTAAACCAAGTATCTGTCAGGTAAAGTGATTTCCTGCTGAGAAAAAGAAAGCTTAATTTGAATTCTTTTTTCATCTCCTTGGTAGAACTGAAGGCTCTACAATTCCCTCCTTCGGTCCACCTTTATTAAGTAGAAAATAAATGATCATCGCTTGTTTAGAAAATTTACTTAATCACTGCAAACTCAAACCAGACATTTTAAGCCAGGAATAATCTCGTCTGTGGGGAGAATACTTATCGTACAGATGGAAGTAAAGTCTGGTCTCCCCAGCATAGGGGGTTTCCTCTAGGTTTGCTCTTGGAGGCAGGTGAGGGGCTTCTCTGCTAGCGCCCAGGTGAGGGGAGCTGCAGGTGCCACTCGCCCCCTGCAACGCACCTTGTCCCTATAAACCCAGCATCAGCTGCCCAGAGTTTCCCCAACATCCTGTCCTGCTCGATGCTTTTGGTTGCTTTTGTTGCTTTCCCTTGTTCCGTCTCACTTAGCAGAGACTGGTCCAAGGAGATAAGATTTTGTTACCAACCTGCTCAGTACATTTTGATCACCTAGAGCAGCGGTCCCCAACCCTTTTGGCACCAGGGACCAGTTTCGTGGAAGACAGTTTTTCCACGGATTGGGCGGGGCGATGGTTCGGGAGGTGATGCGAGCGACGGGGTGTCGGTGGGGCGGGGGGCGGGATGGGCAGCGGCAGATGAAGCTTCACTCGCCGCCCAGCGCTCGCCTCCTGCTGTGCAGCCTGGTTCCTGACAGGCCGCGGACCAGTACCGGTATCGGTCGGTGGCCGGGGGTTGGGGACCCCTGACCTAGAAGAGCAGCTCCCAGGAGGTGCAGGTCCCCTGTGTTTCTGGGTGGTTCAAGCCTTCCGTGAACGGAGGAGTGACGTGGGGAAACCAGCTCACGCTGGCCACCGGGTTTCAGCATCGTCAGCTTGACACGCCCCCCGGTCCCCACCCTCGCTCTCCCGACGCGACCACGGCAGCTGGAGATGATGCCTTCTGCCGGGCTGGCTGTGAATCAGTGCACTAGGTTGTGTCCTCAAGTGTGTAACTGCGTGGACATGTGTTTGTAGGTTTTCTTATTTACATAAGGGGCCAGGTGGGCAAGAGCAAGGGGAATGTTTTCAGAAGCCGTTTTAGTGTTTATTTTTTAACACTGCCATCTGGGAAGGTGCTGATCTTAAAGTTTCAACGTGGTGAGAAGAAGAACAAGGAGCTGATCCACCCCACTGCCTCACTTCTCCAGGCGCAGCTAGAAGCACGTGTTTGTGCCTGGAATGCGTTCACGGTTCGGGGTGTGACGTGTGCATCGCTTCTGGTCCTTACTGCCCTCGAGACACGCGGCTGCAGGGGCCCTAGGTTATGGGGCTCCAGGGAACCCAGGCTCTCATAAAGCTCTGGTGGAGGGTGAAGTGTAGTACATTTATGAAATGTGGAACCTTTCTGCTTTTAAACTGGGGGGAGTTCAAGGAAACAGGAGGGCTGGGCTGTTTGTCTTTACTTCTTTGTACTCAGGAAGACCCAGACCTGATAGAAAGCATCGCATCTCAAAATGTGGACTCCGGCTGCATCGGAATTACACAAGGCCTGTTCGAAATGCGTATTTCCAGACTTTCTGGATCAGAATTTTAAAAGGTTGGGGATTGGAAATTTACACTTAAAAAAAGCATCCCAAAGTGATTCTTCTACACACTGAAGTTTGAAAACCACTCTTCTAGTGTAATGAATAACCTCCACTGCTTCAGAGGGCAGCAGATCTCTGACGTCACTGCTGATGTTGGTCTGTGTGGCGAGGACTTTATGAAAAGTACGCTGAAGATGAAACGGCGGTCTGAGACTCTTTCTTCGAGAAGGCCCTCCCCCCAGGATGGTCACCATCCTGATTGCTGTGGTGAAAATGGGAACAGCTCATGGCGTTAGCTGCCTTTGCCTACTGACTCACTCAGATAATTGGCATGTGGAAAAGTTTAACTAGAAAAAATTAGACTCTTTTGTGCTTTAATCATTATGAAAAAGAATTAGGAGGTAGTTAAATTTATAGAGGTAAGCAGTTTTTGCAAAGTGCACTTAAAGTGGGTTAAGATTGGTATTCTGTCACCAGTTATGTTATGTAGCAATTGCTTTCAGTACGGAAAGTAGCTAATTTTTGCAAAATATTTGCTTTTGTTTTTTAACAGGAAAAACTAACCCAAGAGTGTGTATTCAGAGAACAGTTTGAAGAAAACTGGTATAACACGTACTCCTCGAATCTGTATAAACACGTGGACACTGGAAGGCGGTTCTATGTCGCGTTAAATAAGGACGGGACCCCCAGAGAAGGAACGAGGACTAAACGGCACCAGAAATTCACACATTTTTTACCCAGACCAGTGGACCCCGACAAAGTACCCGAACTCTATAAGGGTATACTAAGCCAAAGTTGACAAAGACCGTTTCTTCACTTGAGCCCTTAAAAAAGTAACCACTATAAAGGTTTCACGCGGTGGGTTCTTATTGATTTGCTGTGTCATCACATCAGCTCCACTGTTGCCAAACTTTGTCGCATGCATAGTCTGACGGAGGCGTGGAGGGGACATACTGATTTTGTTCTCCAGGCTCGTCCTCTCTCGGGACCCCCTGCCCACTGCTGCCGGGTGGGTGGTGAGCAGAGGGCAGGAGGCCGCAGGGTGAGGGGGTGAGTGGGGCTGCAGAGAGGAGGGAGCAGAGAGGACCAGCCGATGCATGTGGGGATAGATGCGCTTTCCCGTCCGATCTCTTGTCCTTCATCCTCGTCAGCAGAGCTGCCACACCTGGACGCGTCGGGATCTGGCTGGCGGCCCGAGGGGGGCCCCCGCTGCATTTTCACAGGCAGGAGGGTGCGGTCTGACCGACGAGACTTTCTCGGTTCGTTGTCACGGGTGTCATCCCAGTGAATTGAAAGCAAAGACCTCTTAGTTAAAAAAAAAAAAAGAAAAAAAAAGAAAAAAAAGTTAAATTTATTTATAGAAATTCCAAAGGCAACATTTTATTTATTTTATATATTTATTTATTCTATAGAGTTTATTTTTAATGAAATATGTACAGGCCAGATAGGCACTTTGGAAGCTTTAGGCTCTGTAGGCATTAAATGGCAACGTCCGCTACAAACCTGTGGTATATTCATGCAGTGAACGTGGCGTGCATGGATGTGAGACACTCAGATGGCCCTAGTGTCCTAAAGGCGACAATCGCTTTTGTGCCCGTGTTATTGTAAACTGATGCATACCGTTCATGACACTGAGTGTCCACTCTTCAGACTGCTTGTTCCATAGCTTATCCCAGAGGATTAAAGATAAACTGGGTCTCAAACTTTTATTCTGTGTCTGTAATATTTTCTCTCTCATAAGTTACTTCCTCCCTCATTGTAACTTCACGGTTGGAAAACATAAGGGTTGGTATATATTCTACTTGTCTAAATGTATCGCAGAATATACCAAAGCTAAACAATAACTGTGCTTTTATTTCAGTCGATCTCCAGAACAACGGGACTCATATCAAACATTGTACTGGTTTAGAATTCTCAAAAAGGAAAAAAAAAAAAAAAAAAGCTTACTTGGCACAGGTTTTTCTTTTTTTTTAGGGGACAAGAATCAGAGTCAGAACAACAGGGTAATTCTTATAATCTTTTTACTTGTGCACTTGGCTCTCAAATATGAAATTACACGAGTACCATAGGGGTTACTGTAACATCTTTTATAGAAAATTGCTTTCGGTGTGACCTGTCATAATACCTGGTAAAAGCACCCTTCAAGTAAAACTTGCAAAATGCAACTAATAAATCTCCATCAGTCATGACAATGAGGGGAAAGTATATATTTGTTGACTGTGTTTTGTTTTTTAAAATGGTCTTCACAAGCACTCAATTTTTTTAGAGGGGAGGTTACTCTATAGGTTATCTTTTACAAGGCTTTTATAACATTTTATGCTGAAAAGCATAAGAATACATATTTGTTTAGTAGCAATAATTTTGAAACTTGCCCTTGGGCAAGGGAGACTATTTCTTACTATATACTAAGGAGAAAAGAGCCAAATTCTTAAAGCAATATTTAAGAAAAAGAAATTTATAACAAATTCTCATACCACATATAACACTTTCTAGCCATTTGTGTGGGAACTTGAAAGTGACAGTTAAAACATGTGTTGGGGTTTATGTAACTAATTTTAAAATTTAATATTCCAGCTTTTTTGTGCTCTGATGCACATTCTCTATGAAAAATAAAAGTGTGCCACTGGTGGGTCAAAGCTGTTTCGAAGTAGAAGCACGTGGCTGATTGTCATGGGCGCGGGGGCCCATCTCTGGTCCAAAGGGCGGAATGGACAGGGCCTCCTGTTGATGTGCATTAAGGAAAAACTAAGTCCAACATTTGGAATTAAGACATATGCTGGGCGGGGGGGAGGGGACAGAAGCAATGTAAAATAGCTGATTTGTGGTAAAAGTCAGAATGTCCTCTTCATTTATTTTCTTGTTTCTTTTTTTAAAAACTTTCTTAACAGAAACTGCATTTAATTCCAAGAGGTAGTATTCTTATTTATTATTTAACCCTTGGCTGCTGCTAAAATGTGCACATATTCAGGCTTTAGTCTTTCCAAAAGGCATTTAATCTTGTTGGCTGAAAAACACTAAACATCTGATCACAGGGGAGAACCAAGTTTCTAGGATGTCATAGGTACAATATTTAGCACCGAAGAAATTGATTTTAGGAAATAGCCAAAAGTAATCTTAAAGTAGCACGAGATGCTCGATTAATCAGCCTAAAAGAAAGAAAACGATTTGTGAAAAAGACTAAACTCTCCAAGCATCCCTAGAAAATGCTACTTTAATGTCGACTTTTGGAGTTATTTTGTTTTGGTCGCTTTTTTTTTTTAAAAAAAAGAGAAACAAAATGTTATATGCTTTCGGCAATTGATATGATAAACTGTAATGGTCTGTAAATAAATAAATACTGACTTATGCAATTTCTGTACATAAGTGTTCTGGGAGAGTAGATGGCTCAGGGTTTTGGTGCGGGCGCTGTCCTGCTGGGCTGCAGAGCGAGTCGCCCCAGCTCCTGGCTTTGCCACCGGTTCTTGTCATGAGGGACCCAAGGCTGTGGCTGGCTGCTCAAGCCTCTGTGGAATGGTGGGTCCGGTTTTCACAAACACAAGCCCGGCCAGCCAAACCGCAATGTCGTTTGTGCCAACACTGCACCTTGGTCACAGACCTAACAGGCACGGACTGACCCACCCCCCATCTGTCATGAGAATGTCCCCAGGCGGTGCCGACGTGCCAGCTCACCTTGGGGCCCCTGTCCCTGCCAGGTCCTGTTCTGTGGATAAGTGGACGGCTTCCGTTTATGGTTTTCATTCGATTTCATCTCATTAACACAACATTGTGTTATTTACTTGATAATCTGTAATTGTATGTAAATACATAAAGGATTATGTAATTTGTGTAAATACATAATTACCGACTTTGGAAAACTGGTATTTTTTACTTGATGTCCGTGTTGGAGCTGCTTCCGATTCTGTGCCTACATGAACCGATGGAATTTTAAAAACACGATCTCCTTGCTCTTACAGCTGTTGCGTGTGTGTTGAGGGACGAGGGGGTGTGTGGCGATGATGGGGGGGAAGAGACGCATCCGATGTCCTTTCTTTTCTGTAAGCGTTAGATGAGGGAGCGCGGAAGCTTCTGGGATAAAGATTGATGAACTCGCATCAAGCAGAACGCAGTGTGTGCGCACGTTGACGTGGATGGTGAGTGGACAGAGGCATATCGTCCGAGGTCAAATTCTGTTTGCTGCATCGTTTGACCTCGAAATGTGCCGGATTTAGATCCACTGTTTGTGGTCACTTGCATGAAAGAGCAATGAAGCGGCGGGGGTCGGGGAATATGCCAGATGGATTCAAAAGATGCGTTCGCCAAGCCCCTGTGTCTGCGTGTGCGTGTGTGTGTGTGTGTGTGTGATACACGCGACGTAATACCCACGGGCATCCATAGACATTTCACATTTGAAAATTGATACTTTATTGTTGCAGGTGGGGTGGGAGGAATTACGTGTCGGTCAGTAAGTAGCCCTGCGTTCCGGGCTTTGGGTGTGGAGGGCGGGCCTGACTGCGGGCGAGAGCCGCGCCCCACGTGGCTCCCCGCTCTACCCGCCCCGCTCCTTGGCAGCCGCCTCCCTTAGGTCTTCAGAAGAAGTTTTCTTGTGACGTCTTCTTCACCGGGGGGAGCATGCAGAAATGAGAAACGGCCTCTTCTATAATTTTCTCTGGAAAGAAATGATGACGGGTGTTCTTCACGTGTGTGTGTGTTCTACGTCTCGGCGCTGCACCAGCTCGTACTCGGCAGGTTCGTGGACGCTGACTGTAAGGTCGGACGGTGTTGTGAGGGCCACCAGTGAGGCAAAGAAAACACCAAGGAGAGGCCTCTTTGCTACTTTGGTTGGTCGTCAAAGAGAAAATTCATACTTAGGTTTCTCATTTCTCTCCAACTCTATTCCGGCATATATCTTGGAAAACATTTTTAAAACAACTTTAATGAAAACAAGTTGTAGGCATCCCTGATATCTCAGTACCTCTTGGCCAGATGTGCTGGTAACTGGCTCTTGTTTTTTCCCATGCCCTTCTGAAGATCCTTCTGTTTGCGTTTTTGGTGATGATTCCTGTTGTCATTAGTGGACTTAGCTGGGAACATTTGATCCCGGGAACGAAAGAGTTAAAAGACAACGTGTAAAGGGGACATTCAGAGCTGAGCATCTGAGTCTGCCCTCCGCACACAGTGGAAGCGCGAGCGTTACTGACAACGTTCACGGCCCGGCTTGGAGAAACTCATCGGAAACACACTCACGCAGGCTTTTTCCTAAGCATTTCGTGGGATGTGGCAAAGCATTCTGTAAACTCCACCTGGCTGTTGCCTCTCGCTTCTAGTGTCTGCGGGCGTACAGGGTTGGTCCATGACAGCTTTGGGAGATTTCTGTTTCTGATTCATAAAAAGAGGGCTTTTCCTAGTCCATGAAGACGTTAGCATGATAGCTGCTCTTTCAGAAGGAAGCGGTACTCCGAACATCTCTTCACTCCATGGCTGACCAAATCCTGCCCCCTCCCTCCCTCCCCGTTTTCCTTTTCCTCACTCCTTCCCTCCTTCCTTTGTCGTGTTGTGGAGCTGGCACCAGCAATAAAAGGACGGGCATGGTCTCTGATGGTACACGGAACTTAAACCACGGGCCTCCTGAGGTGGTGTGAGGGACCCTGGGACGGGAGGGTACCGGGGGCCGCGGGACATCCGTGCATCCCACATGGACTTTTGAGGGCCTGGGGTCGTCATGTCTGAGCTGAGATGCGAAAGAGCAGGAGGTACGAGAGAGAGCTTGTAGTCACTGGCTTTCTAACCGTGTCAAGATTAAGTGCTTTGTTCTTGGAGGAGCTGGGCTCATTGGATCTTTTACTGACGTTTCCCGGGTGCCTGTGACGGACCCTGAGGATATGAAAAGTGCTGGCTGATTGGCCAGCATCGGTCGTGGCTTTGGTTCCTGGAGATGAAGAGGACCAGTCTTTAGTCAGACCATCTCTGCTGCCCTGTGCCTACCGGGGCCACGCTCAGAATGCTCTTTGGCTACTTTTGATTGCTATTCAGAGGAAGGTGACTGTATTGGTTTTTGTTAATATTACTCACTTTAATTTTCCCCTTCCACATTTACCTCGTGTCACAGGCAAAATTCACAACAGACTAGCAGTGAAAATATAGGGTAACAAAAGAGGTGAAAATATAATCTTTAAAATACCCACTTCATTCCTTCAATAGATATGTACTGAGCAGCTGCTATATGACATGGAACAGTGCTAAGGATATTGTAGAGGAAAAAAAGACAATATTTTGATCTTGCTACTTAATACCAGGCTGGGTTCTATGTCAATTGTTATATCAACATGCAGGTTAAGATACTGTAGCACTGGGATGCCCACGTTATAAGGCAATTAGGATAATGTTGACAATTTTCCATGGACTTCACCTGTCTTCAGCTATGTATTCAATTTACATGAATATATAAGAACCCAGTTAGATGCAGACCCGTTCAAGTCCTATTGTTTTAAGTAGGACAGCGTTTTCTAGTTTGTTTACTTTTTAAAATATTCTTTTCCATTACGGTTTATCACAGGATACTGGATATAGTTCCCTGTGCTCTACAGTAGGACCTTGTTGTTTATCCATCCTGTATATAATAGTTTGCATCTGCTAACCCCAACCTCCCACTCCATCCCTCCCCCACCCCCGGGACAGCGTTTTAAAAATGTGTCCTCAAATTTGATGATACAGATTCTTTCAGTAGATGATCTCCTCCTTGGCAGTAAATGAGTTCCTTTTGAAATAGAGGCCGTCCCATTTTTCCTTCCTTGGGAAAATCCAAAGGAAAAGGAACCGGAATTCCAAAAGTTTATCAATTACACATTTGGCTGTCTTTTAAGGATACCAGGACTCTGAAGCTACAAGAACCAATGAAGCTTTGGAAAATACCTCATCTCCCTTACAACCCACCTCACTGAAATATAAATGGGCGTGTAACAGTAGCTTTTATACCATAGAGATGAAATTATACATCTCGGTTAGAGGGATAAAACTTTTCATTTTGTCTTCACCAGAATTAAAAATCTGTAGTTAATCAGCTTCTGGCTTCCCCTGTGGCTTTGGTTTCCTCTTCTAGTTGTAGGGGTGTCCTGGCTTCCCACTCTCTTGGGTCTTCCCCTCTCTGTCCTACATTTGAAGAGTAGAGATGCTTCGGTGCCTGTTACAGAATAAGTAGAACAGGTGGGATGTGATGGGTGGTCTTTAGAATTTCTCCAGAAGAGTTTTATGATGTTGAGTTTGGTTTAGGGAACGAGGGCTGATTGAATTAGAGCAGCATTCAAAGCAGGACACATTGGCAAGAAAAGACACTCTCTGTCCTTCAGGAGCTATGCTGTGACTGTCTCTGGATGGAGAAACCTAAGGGCAGAACGTTTCCCTGACGCTGCCATTCACCCAATGTCGTGCCATCGAGAGATCGGTTTGAGTTATGAATGCTACTTTGGTAGATGGCTGCAAAGTTTGAAATCAAACTATTTCTTCTGATGAAAATTTTGTGGTGACTCTAATGTGCCTATACCCAGGCTTTCTGCTTCTTCCTCTGGCATATTTCCTATTCAAGGAGGCTGGATTCTACTAGTCTCATCTCAGAGCTTTCATTTGGTTCCAGATGCAAAGTGCTAGTTCTTTTAAAATGTAGATTATTAACAATGCTTCCTGCTGAAGTACATGAATTAACTTGCCTGAAAATACAGTCTAGTCACGTCAAGTCCTTTTCCATGAGCCATTGCCCCATTCTGCATTCCACATGGTCCTAAACGTGTTCCCAAATGCATCAGTTCCTTGAGATGGCCAGACTTCTCTCAGACGAGCTGTTCTGTTTCCTAATTAGCTGGTTGCTATAGACACTTGGGTCATGTTTTTTTTTCAAATAGTAGGAGCTCAAATTATAGGAAAACTAAAAATAAAATAGAAAGAATAAATATTATTATTGTAGTTGGGATAAATAAAAGTTATTTTTTTGTAGTCATGGGTCACATTTGATTCTTTAAATTTTTAAAACCGTTTAAAATTGGTCAACTATTGAGTTTTATTCTTAGAGAAACCCATGATTTTTCAACACGTCTATATAATACCCAGTGGATTATTTAGAACCTGATCAAAATTTAAGTGAAGGGAACTTTTCCCTGAAGCTCATTAATTTATTAAGCAAGGAAATGGGGATATATACCATATTCTGGGGATTATAAAGTAAAACAGAATTGTTAAAATTTGTTTTCATATGCAATGTGAATATGTATTGACTCACTTAGCTTGTGCCTACCTCTTGTGAAAGTGTCATGATTTTATCGTCATAATTTTCTTCTTGTCTCCTTTATATAAAATATCACTTCTCCCTGGAGAAGACGACTGGGATGTGGCTTAAAGCAGAGTGTCATCTCCTTAAAGCAGGTACTTTATACTGTAATGGACTTGTGCCATTTGGAGATCTTCTTTTGGTTCCCCATTCAACTGGATGCTTACAATTGTTCTCAAAGGAATTCCCTCTTGGTTTGACTTTGAACTGAAAAATGTCTCTGAAAAATAAAACGTGCATAAAGTCAATATGATGTAATTTAGCATACTTTTTGGTCATGTTTTATAATGATTAGTCTCTATTTGTAGCTCAGAACAGTAATTAAGTTTCCAAACTCCTGTGTGACTGTTTTTATCTCAGAAACATGTGATGGCTTGTCATGAGGCTATCTTATTTGGGGACCACACCCCATGGCTCTGAGCACGCTCAAGGAACCATATTAAGGAGCATTTGACAAGTGTATGAACAATTTGTAAATACATTCGATTAGTAATTGCTCTCTAGAAAGGGGCTATGTAGTGATTAGTACATGAATATAAGGAGATTAGGTGAGGACAGGAAAGAACCACCCTAAAGGATGAGAGGTAACAGTACTGGGCGCTCCCAAAGGGTGAGGAACAGTGCCTCTTCCTACCAGACAGACTAGAAAACCTCAAGATTCATAGAGCATTAGGTAGAGAACACAGAAGGGTCTTACCTCAATTGTGGAGAATAATTCGCCTTAGACTAAACACTGTTCCAATTCTACCTCCCACATGCCGCGGAGCGGCTGGGCCCGTGAGCCATGGCCGCTGAGCCTGTGCGTCCGGAGCCTGTGCTCCACAACAGGAGAGGCCACAACAGTGAGAGGCCCGCGTACCGCAAAAAACAAACAAACAAACGAAAAAAAACACCAGACATGCAAAGAGGCAGGAAACTACAACCCAAAACGAGGATAAAAAAGCTTTCAATTCAAGCTGACCCAGAATTGACCAAGATGTTAGAATGAGCAGAAAAATACATTGAAACAGTTACTATAACTACATTCTGTAATTTAAAATAGTGTGAGACAAGAAAAGAAAAAAATTCAAATTTGACTTCTAGAGATGAAAAGTACAATGTGTGAGATGAAAAATACATTGGATAGATTTAATGGCAGTTTAGACATTGCAGAAGAAAAGATGCATACACTCAAAATTACAGTAATAGAAACAATCTAAAATGGAAGACAGAGAGAAAATGGAATTAAGAAAAATTGAACAGAGTGTTAGTGAGTTGTGGGGAAACTTCAAGAAGCTTAATATACATATAACTGGAGTCCCCAAAAAAGAAGAGAGAGGAGACAAAAAAAATTAAATAAATAATGACTAGAAAGTTTCTAAACTTGATAAAAACTATAAATACAAAGACCCAAGATGCTCACTGCACCTAAAACATAAGAAACATGAAAAAAATAACCTATACCAAGGCACATCGTAATCAAATTGCTGACAAACAGTGGTAAGAGAAAATCTTAAAAGCAGCCAGTTAAAAAAAAAACAAGCATATATTACATAGAGAGGAACAAAGTTAAGAATGACAGAAGATTTCTTGTCAGAAATGATGTGAACAAGAAGACAATGAAATAATACCTTTAAAGTACTGAAAAAACAAATCTGTCAAACTGGAATTATATACCCACCAATGATATATTTTATTTATTTATTTTAAAAATTTATTTATTTATTCATTTATTTAATTTTTGGCTGCATTGGGTCTTCACTGTTGCTTGTGCGTTTTCTCTAGTTGCTGAGAGTGGAGGCTACTCTTTGTTGAGGTGCACGGGCTTCTCATCGCGGTGGCTTCTCTTGTTGCGGAGCACGAGTTCTAGGCACGCAGGCTTCAGCAGTTGTGGCACGTGGGCTCAGTAGTTGTGGCTTGCGGGCTCTAGAGTGCAGGCTCAGTAGCTGTGGCGCATGGGCTTAGTTGCTCTGTGGCATGTGGGATCTTCCCGGGCCAGGGCTTGAACCTGTGTCCCTTGCATTGGCAGGCGGATTCTTAACCACTGTGCCACCAGGGAAGCCCCAATAATATATTTTAAAAACAGGGGTGAAATGAAGACTTTTTTCTGGCGTACACAGGCTGTAAGAATTCATCATCAGCTGGCTCATACTATAGGAAATGTTAAGATGATAAGTATTAATTGCTAATGTTAAAACCTTAAAATCCTTCGGGCAGAAGGAGGAAGATACCACATGGAAATAGGAATGCATACAAAAGAATGAAGAGTACCAGAAATGATAACTACATGAGTAAATGTAAGATTTTTTCTTACTTAAATCTCTTTAAAAGATGATGGATGTTAAACAAAAACAATAGCAATGCACTGTGAGATTTATCACATTTGTAATAGTAAAACATATGACAATAATAACACAAACTTGGAAGTGGAGAAATGGAAGTACATTGTTGTAAGGTTCTTATACTATAGGTGGAGTGGGATAACACCATAAGTTGAAGATGTGTGGTATAAACTCTAAACCAATCACTAAGATAATAAAATGAAGAGTTATGACAAGATGATAGATTTAAACCTGTCTATACTAAATGTCACATTAAAAGTAAATGGTCTAGGGGATTCCCTGGTTTGCGGAAAAAAAAAAAAAAAAAAAGCAACTGGTCTAAACACCACAAGACAGAGATAGATTGGATTATAATAGCACGATTCAACTGTATACTCTCTACAAGAAACACACTTTAAACATAAAAACACAAATAGGTTAAAAGTAAAAGGATGAGAAAATATATACTTTGATAATATCTACAAAAAAAAAAAGCTGGAGTGGCTATATTAATATCAGGCAAACTTAATTTCATAGCAAAAAATGTTACCAGGGATAAAGAAGGTCATTTCTTAATGATAAAGGGGTCAATTCATTAAAAGAACAGAAAAATCCAAACTGTGTGTGTAACGAACAGAGCTTCAATATACACGACGTGAAATGCGATAAAACTGCAAGAGGAGAAATAGTCAAATTCCCAATCATAACTTCAGATTTCAAGAACCTTCCTTCAATAATGGATAAAACAAGGAGACAGAAAATCATTAAGAATATAGAATGCTTAAACAATACTTCCAACCAGTTTGACTTAATCGACATTTTAATTTTATTATTATTTTTTAATTTAAGTTTTTTTAAGATTTTTTTTTTTTGATGTGGACCATTTTCAAAATCTCCATTGAATTTGTTACAATATTGCTTCCATTTCACGCCTTGGTTTCTCGGCTGTGAGGCATGTGGGATCCTAGCTCTCCGACCAGGGATCGAACCCACACGCCCCACATTGGAATGTGATGTCCCACTGCTGGGCCCCCTGGGAAGTCCCCCTAACTGACATTTTTAGAACACTCCACCTTCAAGTGCACAAGGAACGTTTACCAAGATATTCTGAGTCATACAATTAATCTCAATAGAGTTAAAAGGATTCAAGTCATACAAAGTATGTTTTCTAACCAAAATAGAAACCAACTAGCAGAAAGTTCTCAGGATAATCCACAAATACTGAAAACTAAACAACATACTTCTAAATGTTCTAACTTTGAACCCACGGTTCAAAGAAGAAGTCAAGTGAAATTATAAAGTAGTTTGAACTAAATAAAAATTAAAATACAACAGATCAAAAACTTGTGGAACACTGCTAAGTTAATACTTAGGGAGAAATTGATATTTACTAAATTCCTTTATTAGAAAAGAAGAAAGTTCTCAAATCAATGATCTGAACTTCTATTTTAAGAAACTAGAAAAAGAAGAGAAAATTTAGCCTAAAGTGAGAAGAGCAAAAGACATATAAAGATCATAGTAGAAATTAATGAAATAGAAAATATAAAAACAATAGGAAAAAATTAATGAAACAACAAAAAAACCCTGTTTTTTTGACAAGATCAATGAAATCGATAAACCTTTAGGCAAACTGATCAGGAATAAAGTAAGAAGGCACAAGTTACAGATATAAAAACGGAGAGGTTACAGTACTACACATTCTACAGATGTTAAAATAAGGGGATACTAGGGACAATTGATGCTACGGTTTAATATTGAATAAAACGTTTATACTAAATGGACAGATTACTTGAAAAACATGAACTGCCAAACACCAAAGCTTACTCAAAAAGAAGTAGATAATGACATGAATAGCCTTATTTCTGCTCATAGGGTTAATATTATTGCTATTAATATTTAAATGTTAAATATTAACATTAATATAATGAGATATAGATATTAATTACAAAATTAATAAATGCATTTGCAGTTAAAAACCTTCCCACAGGGCTTCCCTGGTGGCGCAGTGGTTGAGAGTCCGCCTGCCGATGCAGGGGACACGGGTTCGTGCCCCGGTCCGGGAGGATCCCACATGCCGCGGAGCGGCTGGGCCCGTGAGCCGTGGCCGCTGAGCCTGCGCGTCCGGAGCCTGTGCTCCGCAACGGGAGAGGCCACAACAGTGGCCCGCGTACCACAAAAAAAAAAAACAAAAACAAAAAACCTTCCCACAAATAAAAACTCTAGACTCAGAAGCATCACTGGTAAATTCTACCAAGTGTTTAGGAGAAAGAAATATCATTTTAAGATAACCTCAGAAAATTGAAGAGAAGGAAATATTTTAAAATTTATCTTATAAATTAAACCAGAGAAAGACTTCACAAGAAGAGAAAATGATCAATCAATATCCATCATGAACATGGATTTAAAAATAAGAGCCAAACACTGGGAGAAACCCCAATGTGCCCTCCAGGTGAATGAACGAGCTCTGATATACCCGGACAATGGAATACTGCTCTCCTGTCAAGGTGAGTGAATTACTGAAACACTCTGCAGCATGCATGAATCTCAGAATAATTGTGCTGAACGAAAGAAGCTAGACAAAAGAGTACGTACTGGGTGTTTCCATCTGAATAAGATGCTAGAAAATTAGATCTAACACACAGCTGTAGAAAGTAGATCAGAGGTTTCCCGGAGATGTGCAGGACAGGCAGGGGTGGGAGGAGGGACGACCAGGGGCCACGAGGAGACCTTTGGGTGATGGATTTGTTAATGATCTTGATTTACTGAGCGTGCAGATATGTCAAACTTATCACATTCTACGTTTCTATGCAGTTTATGGCATGGCAATTATACCACAGTGAAAAAAGTTAGAAGCATTATATAAAATATAATATATATTATAATATAATATAATATATATATTATATATAAAATCTATTTATATAAAAAGCCATCCTGTAGCTGAAATGAGATGATGGGGGCGGTGTGATCCTGGCATATCAGTCTGCTCCCCCTCGTTTACAGCCACAGCCGGATGCCTTTCTGTCAGGGAAGAGCTCCTCACGTCTGCTACACAGCAGGCAAAGGAGCACCCAGAGGAAGGGAAACAGGGTGAGGGTATTTGTCCCTGATCACCATTTTCTAAAACTCAGTTTCTGGACTGGGGTGATCTTCCAGAGAGAGGCAGATGAATCTGGGGCAGGGGAGAGCAGCTCTCGATGGGTGATGGCCCAGAGAGCCCTCCCCCCCAGTTCCAAACTAAACCTCCGTGTGGGGACAGCACACCGTCGGCAGGAGAGAGTGGCTTGACTTACAACATATAATGAAGGAGGCGTGCAAGCAGAACAAAAAAACAACAGCAAGACAATCGAGACATGTATGTAGTGTCAGATAGAATACCTTTCTGGGCTTGCTTTGTAATGATTAGCTCAGAACTAAAGGAGTTAAGTTTCAAAATTCCTGTTTAGCTCTTTTTATCTGGTGACAACTTGTCGTGAGGCTAAATTGGGAACCACACCTGATGGCTCTGAGCACACTCAGGGAACTCTTTTAAGGGCCGTGTGACAAACGTATGTACAAACCCCTTCGATCAGCTACTGCTCTCTGGAGAGGGCTGTGAAGTTCACGAGAGCCTACTACGCTGTGAAGTTCACGAGAGATTAGAGGGAAGAATTAGTACAACGTGGAATCCAGTGACTGAATCACCCATGCTTGGGACCGTAGGGCTTTATATTGAAGATAGATACAAAGGTCAAGACCGCAGGATTTCAGATTAATGGTCTGAAGACCAGTTCTATATAAAGGAGAGGAGGGCCAATCAAAGCTTTGTTTCTACAACTACAGTGAGAACTTTGCTTTTGGAGGGCAGCAAAGAAGGCAGCTATGGTTTGTCTCAACAGAAATTAGGCCGGTTTGTGCCTACGTTGAAGGGGAATCTACTGGACTTAAAAATTACACATTCCCACCGTGCTGCTTAGCTGTTTAAAGAGGGATTGAACCCGTGGAAATAGTAATTGTTTATACTGCTGTTAATTCGCATGTGGGAGATGCCAGCTTATAAATATTCATTTGCGTCTTCACATGGGATGGAAGATCAATGAGGCTGATGGACATTTTCAAGAGTGGAAGTTACATGAGTGTCATTTGTCTGCATTTGTTAAATACCCATTCTCCACCAAGCCGTTTAGCAGAGGTTTACAAGCATATGCTTTGCAGTCTGGTGGCCTGAATTTGAATCCGGGGACACGACCACGTTCCTCGTTGTGCTTTGGCTTGGTCCTCTAGCTCTGCCTCTGTAAGGGCTGTTGTCAGGATGAAATGAGTTTGTAAAGAATTTTGAATAGTGCCGGGCACACAGTAAGCGTGCAGCCGGATTTGGCTGTCCTTCCACACCTTACATTTGAATCCTTAAAATAACACGAGGAGGAACTAATTATCTCTGTTTCACAGAAAACAAACTAGCTAGTTCACGCTAGTCCTGTGAGTGAACCTAGGCTCTCTGACCTTGGCCCCAGCTTTCCTCCTCATACTGTATCACAGCACGGGAGCGGTGCTGCCCACCAGGAGTTCTACTTTTTGGAAACGCCCACCTAGCATTTTCCTTCAATCGCGGTGGATTTCCGTGTGCACCTCCTGACTCTGCTTGGGCAGCCCGAACACGAAATCTATGGTCCTTTCAAGTGGCAAGGCATCCCGGACAGCAAAGCAGAGGGCGAGTGTGATCTCACCTACTTTTGCCACATTCCAGGGAGGAGAAGCCACGACCGAGAGCTAGCTGCTGCTGCTTCTGCTACTTCTGCTTCTACATCTTCTCCTCCTTCTTCTTTGGAATTGGAAACAAATGGGAGCTAGAGAAATGAAGTGACGTGATTTGGTTCAGTTTCCACTGGGAGTGAGGGACAGTCTGCCTTAGAAGACTAATTTTCACTTTATTTACCCCAAAACATGGCTTCTCTTTCGGTTTATTTTGTCTTCATGCAGAGGAGACCTGGCAGGTAGTGGTCCAGGAGCCCCGACACGTACCTGCCTGGGCTGCCCCTGTCACTGGGCTCGATGGGGGAAGACCATGGGCTGTGATTCCTGGTCAACACGTTCAGTAGCAGGTTTCCCTCCTGCCAGCTACCTCAACGTCCCTTGTAGCTGGGCTGGACCACCCGATTGATTTCTAGCCATGGAACAAGCGCAGAAGAGATTTATGGCATTTTTAGACCTGGCCTGAAACGTCACACCTCACCCCCCCCATCTCTCTCCTTCCCACATGACCTTGAGACTCAACTCTGACCATGTACACAAGCCCAATGTCTGAGGGGCTGGTGGGACAGCTCCTTAAACATCTTCCTCTGGGCTGTTCAGAGGAAGCAAGTGCATCAGTGACCCTCTGTCGTTTGGCCTCTTTGCCTCACCTCTACATCCCCCATCAGGGCAGGGCCTTAGTTGTCCACCTTCAGCAGCTTTCTGCTGGGTATTTTAAGTAAGTAACAAATCCTAAAGACAAAACCAGAAAACAGTCCATAAGTTGCGCTACCATCTACGTTCATGGAGTGAGACGAATTTGTCTCGTGGAAAATGGCTTTGCAATCTTTCGTAATTTCCCCGCGTATTTTCCACTCCCGAACTACCCGTTTGAGCAAAGCCACCTTGTTAGTGGCTGTTGGCTACATTGCTAGGCTTTCTCCCTGCTTGGGAATTTGGTGGTTTATCGCCAGAGGCCACACCTGTATTTTAGAAATGACTTTTGAAACCATTTCAGAGATTACCCAGAGAAGACGAAAAATATGTATAAGGAATCTAGCACTAGGAAAAGTGTGGTGGTGGAGGTATATGGGATTGTCTTAGTATTACATCTGCCAAACATAATAACAACTCAGCTCCGGGGGCTCTGTAGCTCCTTATGACACCAATTTCAGGAGATACACAAACCACGCCCTCCCACCTCTATAACTCAACCGCGGGCCTCTGTTTTATTGTCGTATGGTGGTGCTTGAACTGCGACTGCAAGGTTCCCCTAATAACTGGTCTGTCTGGAGTTAGCGAAAGAGGACGTGGATGGAGACAACCACTGGGCCGTAGGGGAGGCTGTGTAAGGAGACCGGGCCCAAGGGGAGCCGCAGCTTCGGGGGCCAAGTCAGCTCAGGGAAGCAGGAGGAATGGACACCAGGGCAACTCGGGAGCCTTTTCTGTGCTTTCCTGCACCTGCCTCAACTGTGCGACCGACCTTATTTAGGGGGTTTCTGGAGAGCATGGCCAGACGTTCCCTGCCCTTCCCTCCTTGCTGGGCGGAAGATAATCTGAATGGCCTCTGCTCCGGCTCCCTCTCTGAGATTTTAATTTACTACCATGCGATACCAAACGTCTGCCCGGGGCTGGTAGCTCATGTTCCCAACTCCCTGCTGGATGCCTCTATCTGATGGCTCATTGCGACTTCCAACTCAGCACATAGGTTCACGGGGAACCTATTACTTTAGCCCGAATCCTGCTCTGCTCCCTGTCAGCACTGCCTCAGAGGTGACACCAGCGCCCACGCTGGCGTCCAGGAGACTTGGGAGTCCTTGTTCCCGCCCTGCCCCAACCCTACCTCTCACCATCAGCAAATCCTACCGATTTATCCCCAAACCGTTTCCTTCCCTCTATTCCTTCCAGCACGCCACAGTGCAGACCCTCCCTCACCGCCTGGATAGCTGATCTGGTTCCTCGCCTCCGTCACGGCCCCTCCCATCCATCCTCCCGGAGCTGCTGGAATGGTAAGCCCTGCAGCTCCATGGCCCTGGGCCTGCTGTGTTCTGGAATGTTCTGGAGCTTGGGAAGGGGATACGGTACACGTACCCTGTATTAGGTGACACCCCAGCAGGGTCTGACGTAGCACCTCAAGTTCCAAAACATTAGTATTTCTGCTCAGAAAAATTGATCACATTAAGTGGTTAAAGTCTGTACAGAGCTTCAGACCCATGGAGGTCAGGCTTTGTGGCCTGAACTTTAGACTTCGTCACCCGAAGTGTTAAACTTGTACGCCGAACGTCTTGGGTTCCAGGTGTGAGCTCTCCGCTATGTTTCTCTGTCTTGCTCTCTCCACTTTGGGAACTGTTAGGGCCCCCGTGGCCCTTGGGACAGATTCGAGTAGAATTTCCCAGCTCCGTGGGGAGCACCTACCCTCCTCCCCCCACCAACGCCCGCATGCACCCAGCTGTTTCCCGTTCCTCCTGCCTGGGGTCCCCCCAAGCTGTGCATGTGCTCAGACCCACTTCGGACCTCCTCCTTCAGGGTATCCCCCCAGGCACTGGTCTGTTGCGTGAGCCCCGGGCTCCTGAGTGGTGCTGGGCTCTATCCACAGTGCCCCCCCTTGCGCCCCCCGTGTGCCTGGAGCCCGGGGGCAGCAACAGCTCTGTGGAGTCAATCGCGAAATGGGTTCCCTCTGCTTGCTTTCTCCCTGAAGTGCATTTACTGTTTTATTTTGGGTGTTAATGGGGGAATTGGGATTCCACAGATGGACTTTGGTCTTTGAAGTTGACTTTTCCAGAAACAAATTTATGCATCAAGGGCTGTCTGGACTTTGCCTCCAAATTTCATAACTACAGCTCATCAACCTTGGCTAAACTGACAGAGAAAATCCTGCCCTCACCACAAATCTTGGCAGACCGGTGCCTGTAGCTTTGTCGGATGAGCTGCTGCAGAGAAATCTGGGGCGTGGCTGGGTACCCCCAGGAGGTCGCCCAGAGGGGTGGGATGCTCGGCAGGTGGCCTGTGTGGTTTCTGTCTTGAGATATTTAAGTTAAAGCCTCAGTCTCTGCCTTTGTAAATTACAAAACGGCCCCTGGGAAGCTCAGTAAACCCCTGAGCAGTTTTGGCTGAACCATGAACTGGGTGACCCAGGGCAGGTCACTCTACGTAATCAGCAAACGAGGTGCTGAGTTACACACAGGTTACAGCCAGGTGTGAGCAGTGGAGCAGGTACTTTTGGATTCAAAATTTAAAAACCCAGAAAGCGTTCGTGTGCATGTGGGACTGTGCTGGGCCCCGCGTGGGTCTCGGGAAGGGCCTCTCAGGACGGTCGAGGGTTATTCACTTTTTTGTTATAGTGGATCAGAGTGGCTTCGAGGTTTTCCGTGTGAGAATGTCCTTCTCACGCAGCTGCTTTCTGATAGGCATTTTCACGGTGGAGAGACAGGGATGGACATACAGTAGTGTGCCGGAAATTGTGCAAAAACACAGGCACACACGGGAGCTGGTTTGGGGAAAAAATTGAGAATCATTGAAATGTAAGATTTTTTTTTTTTTTTTTGCGGTACGCGGGCCTCTCACTGTTGTGGCCTCTCCCGTTGCGGAGCACAGGCTCCGGACGCGCAGGCTCAGCGGCCATGGCTCACGGGCCCAGCCGCTCCGCGGCATGTGGGATCTTCCCGGACCGGGGCGTGAACCCGTGTCCCCTGCATCGGCAGGCGGACTCTCGACCACTGCGCCACCAGGGGAGCCCTGAAATGTAAGATTTTTTAAAGGAAATTTTATTGACGTATAATTGGTTTACAGTGTTGTGTTAATTTCTGCTGTACAGCAAAGTGACTCAGTTATTCATATATACATTCTTTTTCATATTCTGTTCTATTATGGTTTATCACAGGATATGAATATCGTTCCCTGTGCTATACAGTAGGACCTTGTTGTTTATCCAACCTATAGGAAATATAAGATTTCTAATGGCCCTTTTAATCTTAAAATTCTATATCTTACAATCCATAGCAGTGATCCTGCTAGGCCTTTGGTGCCTTAGCATTATTGTTACTACATGTCATTTTTGGTAATAAATGCTTTCTTTCATTTATTTCTTTGCACACTGGTCGTTCACCCCGCTTTCATTCTGCTGATACTTATGGGACGATGGCTATGAGATGGGCACTGCCTCAGGTGCTGGCAGCCACCAGTGAGCCAACCTGGTGCGTTTCCACTCTGCTAAGCTTGCCGTCTGTTGGGACAGAGGGTGACAGCTTAGGGCTATAGCAGTTGGGGTAGGAGTCACGCAGGGTGAAGTGGAAACCAGTAGGACTTAGAGAAGTAGGACTTCCTCCTGCCGGATTGGAACATTACTTCATAGTATCTTTAATTTCTCTGTCTCCATCTCTCTGCCTTTTTAAAAAAATGCCCACACAGCTTTCTGTACGTTCTTCATAAACTGTCCTTTCCTCCGTGCTACCCTCCTTTCTGGCTGTGCCTCCTGGTACCAGCTAAAGAGGGTTTCTGCGGCTGTTTGCATGCCTCCATTATTTATAGGCTGCTATGTTTTCCCTGGGCTCTCCAGTCACCACCCAGACGTGCTGTACATAGTTAGTTATTTTAATCTTTCCCAGTAAATCAATTCTCCCTACCTCCCCATCATTTTTATTACTCGGCTCTGAACTCCCTTCAGCTTTTCTGCATCTTTATGGTATTGAAGTGCCCGGAATTTAATGTGATTTTCCAGGTGGGGTTTGGGAAAGGCTATTAAAGAGGGACTCTCACCTCTGTTCTCTGCTGATGAAACCATTGGGAACAAAGCCCAAAACTGCATTAGCCGTTTAGCTGCCGTATCAGCTTTACTAACTCATATCTCATTTTCTTTTTGCCATCACCCTGCCGCGGCAGCTGCTGACTGGACAGAATGGGCTTTGGTGTTCTTGTGATGGTCTTACTAACTCCTGGCTTTTAGTCAGGCATCAGCACCAAAAATCGGAGGAGGAGAGAGGGAGAACAGAGCCCCAGAGAGCAGGTGTTGTAGTGTGATGAGTGACAGCGACAGCACCGGCCACGGGGAGGGGGTAGGGTGCGTGCTGGGGCTGCAGGACTTGTGTGTCTCGCATTCGAGACACATTCTGCTCACGCCACACATTCTCGCTCACGTCATTCTGGCAAGGAGGCTGAGGAACAGGCCCAGAAACGCTGGTAAGTAGCGGGAAGTCACCCAGCACAGCTGGGTTTGAGTCGGGGCAGCTGCACTGTAAAGCCTTTGCTCTGGGGAACCGGCGCCTCTCACGAGGGGACGCAGGGCAGGTGGGGTGACGGTGCCACCGGGAGCCCGAGGCACCAGGGCCGGGTGCTGGACCCAAGTCCCGTCTCTGCGTTACTCACCGAGGAGTCCCTGCCCGGGCCCCTTCCACATCGTCCTCAAGCGTGGAGGAGAGAGGACCACAGATCTTCTAGCAAGTGAGTGGAGGTTAAGTTCCTGGCCGTAGTGGACACTCAGAAAGCATCACCTCCCCCCACCTCCACTCCATCACCTGGAAAGCAGCTTCTGGGCCAGAGTCAGGACACAAAGCGCAGCCAGGTGGACCCCACAGAGCAGACCTTTCAGAACCAGCCAACTGCTGAGGACGTTTCTAAAAGGAACTTGACCTGCAACGTCTTAAAGGCCCATCGCCGGCCTCAGCAGCGGTACTGCTTCTTGACACCACACTTTCGTTTCCTCCTCCTTTCTAGGTCAAAGTTCAAATGGAGTAATTCGACTTTATTTCTCCCGATGCTTATGTAAACCTTGATCGGGGTCAGTTTGATGGGGAAATGCGGGTGTAAACGGCATATTTAGTGTGCAGAAGTATGGTGTGGTTTTTTTTTTAGTTTTTTTTTTTTTGCGGTACACGGGCCTCTCTCACCGATGTGGCCTCTCCCGTTGTGGAGCACAGGCTCCGGACGCGCAGGCTCAGCGGCCACGGCTCACGGGCCCAGCCGCTCCGCGGCATGTGGGATCTTCCCGGACCGGGGCACGAACCCGTGTCCCCTGCATTGGCAGGCGGACTCTCAACCACTGTGCCACCAGGGAAGCCCAGTATGGCATTTTTTGAGAAAAGACAAGAGTCCATGCTCTGAAACCATGGCTGCGTTGGAAGAGTGTCACTGGGCTGCCCCTCCCTCTACCCGTTAGTCCTCGAAGCCTCATTTGCCGAGCAGCCTGGTGTTGTGGAAAAGGCCTGGCAGTTGGGCTTATGCAGATCTGGGCCCCAGGCACTGTCATTACTTAGTTTTATAAAATCAGGCAAGTCATTTAATTTATTTGAGCCTAATTTGTCTCCTCTTTAAGTTAGGATTTCTACCAGTCAGTTGTTGCAAGGTATGAATGAGATAATAGTCGTGCTTTGTGGGCTTGGTGTCCCGCAGCTGCTCCACAGGTGTTGGCTTTCGCTTCTTCTCGTCTCTACCTCTTGTTCCCCTTGAGAACCCCTGGTTTGCCAGGTGACCCACATGACAGTGAATACTTCTAAGTTATCTACTGTGTGTTCAGAACGGCACGGTGTATACTATCCTCCCCCCCACCATCATCACCGTCAAGCCGCTATCACCATGCCACTGCCACCATCACTGCCACCATCATCACCGCCATCATCACAGCACCATCAACACCACCATCATCACCGCCATCATCACAGCACCATCAACACCACCACCACCATCACCGCCAGCGTCACCAGCAGCGCCATCACCGCCTCCAGCAGTGCTTACCGAGCGCTCGCAGTGTGCCACGCACTATAAGCACTTTGCAGACGTGCTCTCGTTTATTCTTCAGAACTACCCTTAAAGTAGGTACTACGGTTACTCCAGATTTAAAAACAAGAATACTGATGCTTTGAGAGGTTAAATAACTTATTCAAGGTCGTACAGGACATGAGAGATAAAAGAGACACATGAGGCACGAGCCCTGCCCCGAGGAAGTGTAGGATGAGTGGGAAGCAAAATTAAAGCATATGCAAAAGTAGTGACCTTCAGAGACATTGTGCGGTAAGTGCCGCATCGCACGGTTCAGGCTGGAAACGCTGCAGGTGCTCAGGGAACAGCGGCTGGTGAGGCTCACTGTGTGTGGATGGTTCTTTTGTTTTATGGGATTAACACCTATTCAGATTCCCTTAAGTACTGTAGGGATACAGGGAAACAGGAATGTCTGTGATCAGACTTCATAAGAATCCAGGAAGCGCTCAGCACGCTGGGTTCTTAGGGAAAGCAGAGATTGAGTTAGACCTGGCCCCGTAGCAAGTGGGCTCGGGAAGCTGCCCTGGACCCAGGTCTGCTCTGCTGACAGGGCTGCCTCGTGGCCTGGCAGCTGCGGGACTTCGGGCTCCTTCGGTAAGGCTCTGCTGTTAAGGAAACTTGCCCACTTGCAGATGTGTGCAGCCCCGCTCCTACAGGCGCGCGCTCTCTCCCGCCCGGATTTCGAAGCGCGGGGCTCTCGTGGCTCTGCACGCTCTTCACCCTTCTCTAAGCAGAGCTTCTGCGCCTGCCCCGCCACACTCAGCAGCCGCCGGCCAGCCCACGACCGTCAGCCTAGGTCAGGAGCCCACTCTCATCCGATCAGCTGTGGCCAGAGAGTCTTCGTCATACAGAAGCTGGTCACCTAGGGGGCAGCAGGAGCCCCCCAGCAGGGCTGTGTCACCAGGACTGGGTCACACAGGTGCCTGTCGCAGGAGCTCTGGCGCGGCCATCCCCTTCCCTGGCCTGTTGACTGCAGCCGAGGAAGCCTCCATGGAGGGGTGGGACCCGTGGGCCAGACCTTTAGGAGAGGCACGGAGGGCGGACTGAAGTGAACTTCCGGAAGCAGAGGACACAGGAGAGGACCAGCCACGGCCGCCCGCTCAGGGGCCTTGTGAGCGGAGCAGAAATATTTGGACAAGTTTGGAGGCCCTAGGGCGCCATCTGGGGTGTGGGAAACGGTGCTGAAGAAGGACCAGAGTCGGGGTTTCCCGTCAGGAGGTGCTTACCCTCTTCCGGAAGTGTGGCCAGAGACAGGAAAACCGAGACTCCTCTCCAGGGAGATTCTATTTTCTTAGGCACCTTTTGGGATTTCTAGCCCTTTCGCAGACTCAGGCAATTAACATGTTCACATGACACTCTGTTTATAAGATAACTCACACAGTCCGGTTTGAACAACAGCAAAAGACCTAAATGAACGCAAATCGTAGAGTAGGTTGGTAATGAGTCACAAGTTGTTTTAAAAATAGCCACTTTGTTTACTGAATCCACCTGCTTGCTAGATTCCTGAGCCAAACCTCCATACCTCTTGCTCTCACATTTTCTCTCCTATATTTTCTGTTTTCAGACTTTTTAAGAACTCCTCTCTCAGTTTCTAGAGGCCACCTCGATTTTTATTCCTTCATTTTTATGCCTTCTTATGACCTGCTCCCCTGTGGTCCTTCCAGGAAACACGCTGCACCCAGCGCATAAGAGAGCTCGATTAGCTTTTATTCAAGAAAATCCTTCTGAGTCTAAAGGCTTCCTTAGTAGACGAGATTTAGAAACGAGACTAGCAGACGACACACCACGTTGCTTGTGTTTCCTCTGAAGTAACATGAACCATTTGATTTTCCATTGTATTTTGAACACATTCAGCATATTACAAAAAAATGCAAGAACCTTCGTAAGATACTTCCTAGATTTAGAGAGGTGAAACGTTAATGCGTGAAAAATAGATGTGTAAAATGTGAAAAGAATGCGTCTGAGACTCGGTGAGTTACGATGGGTCACGAGAACCTCTTGAGTCATGTGTTCAAATGGGAAGCAAACCAGCGGGAGGCTTAATTCTAGGCCACACCCTAACCTTAATCCTAACCTGAATGCTACCTAACCCCACAGCTAACCTAATCTTAACCCAAGCTTATCCTCTTCCTCTTGTCCACTCAGCTGATTACTCAAGTCTTTTAATATCATAGTAGAAACGATTCATGTTTGAGATGACTTCCTAGTTGCCTTATTTTGGGCTGCCATCAACAAAGTGCCACAGACTGGATGGTCTAAACAACAAGCATTTATTTCTCACAGTTTTGAAGGCTGAGAGTCCAAGATCAAGGTGCCGGCAGATTGGCGTCTGGGGAGCAGATGGCTGACCTCGGATTCTCACTGTCCTCACGTGGCAGAGAGAGCAGAGGGGAAGCAAGCTGTCTGCCATCTCTTCTTCTCAGGGCACCAATCCCCTCACGAGGGCCCCACTCTCATGACCTCATCACCTCCTTGGACCCACCTCCTGACCCCATCACACGGGGGGTTGAGATTTCAGCACATGAGTTTGGGGAGGACACAAAAACACAGTCCATGATGCCAGCTGCTTCCCTGGCTTCCCAGGGACCTCATCCTGGTCTGCCTGGCCACTTAGCCTTGTGTCTCTGCCTCTTGTCCCACCCTCTTCCGTCCTTCCCTGTTGAAGCTGTTTGTCTTTCTAAGATGAAAATCTCATGCCAGTTTTCTGTTTAGCAGTTTCTCTCCTCTACCTGGAACGTGCTATTTTTCCTTCTTTGCCTGGCAAAGACCTAGCTCATATGTCATCTTTGTGACCTCTTTTGTGACACCACCAATAATTTTTGTTGCTGTGTCCTCGTAGACTCCTGTTAGCACTTTGTCCAGGAATAAGAGTGTGGTCTGGCGTTGGGAGGAGATAAAACTAGGGCATGTGAGAGTCAGTGCTGGTAACAGGCGAGAAGGAAATGTCCCATCTGTGGTCTCCCAGTAGGGCTCTGGGAGATTATTGAAGACCAAGAGCTATGGTTCCTGAGAGATTCAGGTGAGAGCCAGGAGGTCCCACGGGTGTTGGGAGGCTGGGACACGGAACGTGTGCCTGGCTGAAGGGCTGATAAGATTGGTTCCCTCCCTGGGCTCTTTTCTTGGGTTCTCTCTCTGGATCAGCTCTGGATCTGAGGCCACAGGTCAAATCTGCTTGCTGACTGTTTTTGTAAATAAAGTTTTATTGGGGGGACAGATATGCTCATTTGTTTGTGTGTTGTCCACTGCCGCTTCCACACTCCAACAACGGCAGCAAGTCGCTGTGACAGAGACCACGTGGCCTGCAAAGACCGAGCACATTTACTCTCTGGCCCTTGGCAGAGAAAGTCTGCTGACCCCAGGCCTGAGACATCTCAGAGGCACAGGTTCAGGCTCTTTAAGCAGTCACTTCTTGTTCCCACTAAAAAAAAAAGGAAGTAAAAGATGAAACAAATGTTAATAAAAATAAAGACGAAGTTAAAAGTAACACATAAAAAGAAACAAAAAAAAAAAGCAGTAAAAACAAAGGACTGGTTAAAAAACAACAGACCCAAGGTCCAAGCCAAGGTCTTTGTCTGAATGAGTCCCTCTGAAAGTGCCTGGAAAATGCTCCGTGTCTGTAGTGAGAGCGCAGTCACCGGGACCAGAGGCCTTGAGGGGTGAGAGTGCCACGGGCAGGCTGGCCTTCGGGGCCCGGCGGGGAACTTGTTTCGTAACTTAGGGAGACCGAGCCCTCTCCATCCCCCCATCCCTTGCCCTTCCTCCCCGCTCAGCCCTGTCCCAGTGGGCAGGAATCGCTGGCACTCGGCCTGTGACACGGACACTCTCCTGCCTTTCTGTCTGTGGTCCCCTGGGTGCTAACCTGTGTGCTTAGGAAACCCAGGACGTACAGTGGGGAGGACAGAGGCCGGGCCAAGAAGCCTCTCTTTTCAGAGGTGCTGCAGATCAGCCGAAGGGCCACGCACTTCCTCACGGAACGTATGTCGCCCAGGAGAGAGGTGAACATGGGCTCATTGGAAGGGAACCTCTGGTCCCTGGTGGGCGCAGTCTCAGAAGCCGGGGGTTGGGGAGAGAGGGCATTTCTGTCTCCTTTCCCAGCTCCCTTCTTTCCTGTTTGTGGTCAAACGTCCTCCTTTATCAAAGGTCTCTGGTGGTGACAAGGGGTAAAGGGGGGTCTCGATGCAAGTCCCCGGTCCCTAGACTTGGGGGTGACGTGGCTCTGAGGGGTGACGTGGAGATGGCGTGCTGGCGCCTCAAGCAGCATGTCAAGCTCACGCGCAGACAGAGCCTCCCCACGACCCCGCCGTTGTCCCCAGCATCCCTGGCCTGCGAGGGGACTCCCTCCGCCCACACCTTTAGCCCGTTTGTTGTTCTCTTGCTGGTGACTTTCCTCCTCAAGCCAATGAAACGCATTGTGTCACAGACCCGCTGTTCCACAGGTATCGGGCAGCGACGTTTGGGCGCACAGCTGGCTGTGTGTGCGCGCGTGCGTGTGTGTACTGTATTAGGGTAAAGTGTGATGCAAGAGGAGGTGAGAGAGGAATAAGTGAGAAGCTGATGGGATTTAGAGGGAGAAATCATGTGCTATTTGGGGGATGAAGAATGATTTGATGGGAGTGAAATATGAGATTTGAGAGGGTCTTGGGAGAGGGATGGAATTTCATCAAGAGAAAAGCCATACAGATGAAGCACGAGGAAGGGCAGAGGTAGGAAAGCAGATGCATTTCGGGGAACAGCACGTAGCTTAGTTTGGGTGATGGCTGGGATATGGTTTGGGGAGTGGGAAGAGGTATGTTAGGTGGGATTGGTGTTAGCAAGGATGAGGTTTGGCTGAGAGAGACAGAAAACCAAGGGGAGTGATGGCTTAGACAAGATAAACACACGTGGTCCCAGGGCTGGCACAGTGCCACATTGTGTCCCAGACCCATACTCGTCATGTTAGTCCACAGCGTGGGCCCTTAGCTGATGGTCCCAGATTGCAGCGTCATGTCCTAGAGTCGGGATGCAGAAAGGGACAAAGAGGAAGGGGTGAGGGGCATGTGTTCATCTCTTAGAGGAGGTTCCCAGAGACGACTACCAGGACTTCACGCTCATTCCGTTGTTGAGAACTTGCCATGTGCCCATACCTAGCTGCAAGGGATGCTGGGAAATATACTCTGGTTTAGGGGCCCATGTTCCTGGCAAACTACCGGGGGTCCTGCTGCCACAGGAGGAGGCGAGAACAGCTGTTAAAGGACAACTGGCTGTACCCGCCCCAGGTCACTGGGGACCTCAAATGCTGGGCTGAGAAGCGCATATGGAACTTCAGAGACTATCGGAGGCTGTGAAGCTTGGAGGAGGGGAGTTACCTGAAAAGGAGCATTTTTAGGAAGATTAACCAGCCTGTAGCGCATAGATGGATTAAGATGGAGATGAAGTGAAGCTGGGAGGCCAGTGAGTCTACAGCGGTGTCACAGCAGAGAATTCATGGTGACAAGGGGATAAAAGGAGGATTTAGGTTCAAGACCCGCTGCAAAGGTAACAGAGCAGAGCTGGCCAGCTGAGAGAAAAGGGACGAAAACGTTGACGCGGATGTGGAGGCTTCACACCTGGGTGCTCGGGAGAGTGGGGTTGGTGATGTCTGAATTACAGACCACTGAGAGGAGCTGGTTTGGGGGAGGTTATGGTGGGTCCGAATACGTTACTTTTGAGGGTCCAGAGAGGCTTTCGAATGAGGCTTAAAATGAGCAGGTGGACTTGTGGGTCTGGAATTTTGCGTAAACAGTTGCTCACAGGCCACGTCTGCTTCCAGGTGTGGCTTGTTTGCCCTGTATGGGTTTCACCGGCACCATTAAAAAATGCATTAGTTGTTCATTACTTGCTTATAAAAATCTGCACTTCTGACTTCTTTTGAAAAATCTTAAGATTTGGAGCACCAAGCGCTCATCCTCCCAAGACAACAGTCAGCTGCCGTTGGGAGTGAGTGTGTGCTCCCACTTTGCTGCAGTCGCCACGGCTCCCTACCGCCCCCCCGTCCAGCCTGTAAGAGTTATTTATACCACCCACCTGGCCCCTGTAGGTACTGGGGTGTTCAGCCCCTATTCTGGGGTTTGGAGAAGATGTCAGGGCCACAGATGCAGATTTGGGAGCTGTGATTTGAGAGAGATGAGTCGAGGCGTGGACATGAGTGAGACTTACGAGGGGGAGAGAGTCGAGGGTGAAGCAGCGGGGGGTGGGGGGAGCCCACGTGTGTGAGTCAGGAGGACAAGGGGCCCGTGGCGGAGCCTAGGGATTCGAAGGTCTGCGGTTTCAGTGCCGTGGGAGGGCCCGAGTCACGTGCAAGTGCTGCTTGACGCTTGTAATAATGTGCGTTCACCTGCACAAAGACACTGTGGTGCGGAGGACGGCGGGCACACCTGGGACTGGCCTTGCTCTAAATTTCTCCCCCGCCTGGTGAGAGCCCGGGTCAGGGCTAGGCAGGAGGCGAGCAGGCTGTCCTCCAGGGAGGAGGGGGTGTCTTGAGTTCCACACCTACTCAGGGCCGGGTGCCCATTTAATCCTCACGACAACCTTGGCGGTGGGCCTTGTGATTTGCGTTTCTACAGATGAAGAAACTAAAGCTTACAGAGGTTTGAGATGTGCTCAAGTGACTGAAAGAGTGACAGAGCTTAGAGTGAGGATTTGAACGTGGTCTCTCTCATCCCCGTTCTTCTCACACACCAGCCACTTACCCCACCTGGGGTGGTTCTCGGGCACTTAATCCCTGCCTGGGTCACCCCTCCAGTGGGTGGGAGACCTTTCTCACTGCTTCTCCGCACTGTTCTGGCCAGCAGTCACGTCTTGCTCTGAAATGGCTAAAGGACATTAAGTTTTTTTTGGTTTTTAGACGTTGAGGGCAGGCGTTTATTAATTAATTTATTTATTTTGGCTGTGTTGGGTCTTCGTTTCTGTGCGAGGGCTTTCTCTAGTTGTGGCAAGTGGGGTCCACTCTTCATTGCGGTGCGTGGCCCTCTCACTGTCGCGGCCTCTCTAGTTGCGGAGCATAGGCTCCAGACGTGCAGGCTCAGTAGTTGTGGCTCACGGGACTAGTTGCTCCGCGGCATGTGGGATCTTCCCGGACCGGGGCACGAACCCGTGTCCCCTGCATTAGCGGGCAGATTCTCAACCACTGCGCCACCAGGGAAGCGCAACATTAAGTTTCAAAGAGAAAATAACTTGTTTTGAATCTTGTCACATTGCTCAGTACATGAAAGGCCTCTGCTTTGTCCCAATTACACTAACCTCTCCTAGGGCTCAGTTTATTTCTGAAAATTGTGTGTCACGAGTAACATCCACATCATCACCATGAAAAACGAAAATGGTCTGTGTTCCGCGATCAGCCGATCAGTGCTCTGGACTTCGTTCGTTATCATCTTCCAGTACAGGTCAGAGCACTGACCAAAACCCATTTCATGAGCGGGGGACAGAGTCACAATACCTCCTCATAAGACATGAGGCCCTCCAAACACATTTGAATGAACGAAGGTGCTCTCGTGGAAAATCACAGCTCTGCACTTGTCCATCTACCCTGCATCTTCTGGCTTTGGGGAGGGAGATGAAGACAGAGTTCAGAGTCAACATTCTCAAAATCCTCCCATTTCCCTTACCTTTTTTCCCTTTGGGGAGTCATCAACATCTAGCATAATAAGACCTACTATTTCTTGAGCACTTACTACACGCCAGATACCACAGTAAGTGCCTTGACCGACATTTCCTTGTTTTATTTTCACAACAACTCCTCCCGGTAGGCATGCTTATTATTTACACTTTACCGATGAAGAAACAGAGAGGCTGAGAGGCCTGGAGGATTCTGCCCAAGGCCACACCGTCAGCTGCTGAGCTGGAATTAGATGGACTCTTCCCTGTGTCACTGTGTGCCCACACAGGATCAGCTGGCCCAGGAGGGACCACGGGGCAGAATCGACTAGTATGATTATCAACCAGTCTTCCCTCCAAGGCAGGACGGCACCCTGGAGAGATCCGCTTCTCACCTGCGCTGGCTCTTTCTCCGCGGGAAGATGTCCCTTCACCTCCATTTGCAAAGTGGGGGACTTCAAACCAACGATGGATCCTAATTTCTGACCCCAGAACCAGGCTGCCTGGTCTGACAAATGATTGTTCTCTGACTTGTGCCATTACTTATATGGAAAATTTTGCCAAGAGTGAAAATGAAAATCTACTTGCTTCCGTGTTTAATGACTTGGTGATTAAAAAGAGCAAAATGAAAAAAAAAATTGAGATCGTCCTGGAAAATCTGGGGAGCCTGCCTGCTCAGAGAGCTCTTCCGTCTCTGTAATTCTAGGAAGGGTTTTGTCAGGCTGGACTGGGCCCAGATTGCTGTACAATCCTAAATGCAGATGGCTTCTCCTTGGGGAAGTGGCAACCTCAGTAATGGACCCCTCGTGTTAACAAGAAACATAAGGTGGGGACGGGCAGGGGGCTTAACAAGGTATGTATCACAGCGATTGTGCCCAGGGGTTTCTCACACGGATTGCTTCATAAATTTTAGTCATCTTTCCTCCTCTGATTTATACGGCTTTTCTAAAGGGCACTGTTCGCCAGCACATTAACGCAATGCTGAATTTAGCTGGAAAGCGCCCAACCTCTGATGCGCCGGTGCCCAGTGGAAGGCAGGCATCTACCAGTCCCTAACCTACTTTTGTTCCAGTCTCTTCCTCGCTCGAATAGATCATGTCGTAGAGGCTATTTATATCCGGAGAACATGCTGAAAGTTGTCAGAAACCCTTCCTGCTGCAGCAGGCCGGCCCTCCCCGGAGCCGCCGAGGGTAAGCGTGCGGCCAGGCGTTCTTCCCAGCAGCCGGCACCGAGTGACCTTCATGCGTGCCATCCTTCCTCTGAAAACAAAAACACCAACTTGGAATTTTAATTAAAAGGCATCGAGTGGGCTATCAGGCTGGCCGCGTTGGCTGAACCCCTGTTGATCGCAGTGTGGATTGGAGGTCACCGTGGTGAGGACCTTAGGAAGGTTAATTTATCAGGGAAAACACGGCCGCTGAATGCATCTCCTGGTTCAGCAGGAAGGGGAGGCTGAGAAGGAGACCTTTTTTTGGGTTCATAATAGAGACGCGGTTAAGAGTGAAGGGACGTCTAGGAGGACAGTGCCAGCCGAAGGGAGGCAGTAAGGGACCCGACAGACAGCATCCCTCGATGGGTGCCACGTGGAGCCCGTGCCTCTGACCCGCAGCGCTGGGCACCGACTGGTGGCGGATGAAACTGCTCCGATTCGGGGCTCAGCGCGGCTCTTGGAGCGCCGATGGTTCAGCTGGCCCATAAAATGACTTCAGGCTGCTTGAGTGGGTCGTTTTGCATTGAGAAAGTTATTTAAAGCCTTTTAAAAAATGGCATTATTGGAGCCTGTTTTTGGTTTACATTACTTTGTAAGGAGGCACACGTTGTTTATTGCAATAAAGCTCTCCCGATTCTAAGATTAAAAAACCCTCTCAATGATGGGATTAGCCCCATCCGGGATCTCCAGATTCCAAACACCTGAGTGGGGGGGGGCACGCACCTGGGGGTCCACAGGTGGGCGGGGCTCCCCAGCCTGGGTGGCAGAGGGCTTCCGGAGCGTCTGATACAGGCTCGACCTGGGCTTGCCAGGGCACTCTTCTTCAGTGAGTCTGACTCTGTGCCGGAAGGGGTTTCCCAGAAGATTCCCATGACTGAGATAGTCAGGGAGCTCTCGGTTAGGACCTTCTGGAAATCCAGTCCAGTCGTGGGAACACATGCTTGGGATTTTCAGAGGAGAGGAAGCAGGACTCTGATGAGTCCACGTTACCTCTCTCCTGCTTCTCCTGTGAAGATATCGAGAACGTCCAAGGACGAGACGGCAGTGGCTGAGCAGGGCTTGCTCTGTGCCTGGTTGTTGGGATGCTCCGGGAACCACGCCCCTTGGTCCTAACAGTCCTTGGGCAGACGTTAGCACCTCTACTTTATAAATGGGGAACCAGGCGTGGAGCTGTCAGGCCTGACACAGCCGTGTCCTGGAAGGAGGGAGGGACCCCGGCTGGCCCCTCCTTCCCCCACCTCGGTTTCCTCTTTGGCTGATCTCTTATTTACCATCTGTAGGCACAGAGCTGAGTCCCCTTCTCCACCCCCCGCCCCACTTCTGTGGCTGGGATCCCCGCATCCCATCCTCTGCTGTGCACAGCATCAAGGTCCAATTCCAAGCCAAGGTTCAGCACAAGGTTTGCCAGACTCCATTGTGATGTGGGTTGGTGTCCTACACTCCCTGATAGACCCCAGAGCTGGAGGGGAGAAGGGGGCAGCACCACAGAGCTACCACTGCAGTTGTCAAGGAGACAGGCAGGGTGATGGGATGGGGGAGGCCTGATTTATAGGGTTTGCTGATTTCCATGGTGTACCTACTCTCATCATGGCTGATCTCAAACTACCCTCAGCTTAACAACTGCCTTTGAAAGTTCCTGGACATTTGACCACTGAAAATTGCATACCAGCCCTTAAGCGTGTGCCTGGTGTCTGTGGGCCAGTGTCCATGCCTCGCTGCCCCCCTGCCCGGGGGTCTCACCCCGCGTGGTCTCTCACACCCTTTTGTGGTGGCCTTGGTCCCACTCCTGCTGACGGTCTGATGCACCTCTGTGTGTCTTGCAGACATGGTGCCAGGTGACGACCTGCACACAGGAGGTCTTCAGTAGCTACTGCCCGAGGGGATGGACCTGAGAGTCAGGCCCCGCTCCATCTGGGCCAACAGCTAAAGCTACACACTTGGGCAGAGCGCAGGCGCCGTGAGCCTGAGGGCACTGGGAGTCACCTCTGAAGCCAGTTCTGGGGGTCCTGGGGTGAAGATGGGGGCGTGGTGGAGCCGAGGCCAGCAGAGCGAGCGGAGACGGGGGGGGCCTCCTGGAGCCCAGGCTCTGCCCGAGTGGGTCTGGGGTGGGTGACGAGCAGAGCCAGGTGCAGGACGGAGCAGCTGCGGCCTCTCGGCAGGGACAGTGTTTGCTCACTGCGCGGAAGGACCGAGAGCCGCGCCCTGGAATCTTTAGCCTCTTCTCTTGCACACCGTGCCCACAAGCTTCCTTGAACAGGACACTGGTCACGCAGAGGTGGCGTCTCTTGTTTAACTGTGATCCGGTGATGTTTAAACCTCCCGTGCTCAGCGTGGTGCTCCCCCCACCCCCGCTATCGCTGGCTGGTCCCTAGGAGCCTGGGGACCTCCAGAATTCAGCTCCATCCCTCCAGCCGGAGCCTCTCGGTCCTGGGCTCGGTGGGGATTAGCTCTCCATGGGATCTTCCTGCCCCTGATTTCAGCTCCTCCCATCTGCCCTTCACCCTGTACGATGTTTTCTCTGATGAAAAATCTGATCATCGCCTTGAATTACATCTCCCCTGTCTTCAGGTTGGAGTCTGGACTCTGTGAGGCATCTGAGTTCCCTGACCTGAACCTGGAGTCGTCTCTAGGTTGGTCTCCATCCCCGTGCACCACCCTACCCCGCCACCGCCCCACCCACCCCCAAGCTCCAGCCCTGCCTACAACCCTGCTTCCCTTCCCTGAAGGCAGCCTGGCTCCCACCAGCCCCGCCTCAGCTCTGCTCCTGGACACGTTCCCCTTGCCCCCCTTCCCAGCTCCCCTGGGCTCTGAAGCCCCTCATGCTTGCCTCTGAGCACCCAGGGCAGCAGCTCTGTGGCGAACGTGTCCTCTCCACTCTGGCGCCCACGACTCCACAGAATGCCCAACGTGCAACAGACACAAAAATACGTGTTTTAAGGGAATTGACTCAAATGGATTATTCACCTTTTGCATGTTTGCTTTAATCACAGCAAATCAGAACCCAGTCTCAACAGCTCTCCTTAAGGATCATGGAGTGGGTGTGACGGGGGGTCATGGAGCATGCCCACGGCACCTCTGCCCCACCTTCCTATCCGCCAGGACCAGAGCACTGATAATTGGCTGCATGCATGAGCACATACGGCATTCTGCTATCAGCTCTAAATGGAAGGCAGACAACACAGGTACCCAGCCGGCTTTGCCAGCAGCCTGGCCCGGGCCATGGACAGGCAAGATCGTGACCAGCCCCCGACACCTCCCGGAGCCCATGTGTGTCTGGTGCATCCTGGCATCGAGTACGCGTGTCTGATTGTAGAGCACGGCTCCTGACAGCCTCGTCCCGTGAGGGGCAGGACGCCGCACAGCATCAACCAGGGAAACCAACATCTGTGCCGTTGTGTAACTGGCTTTCATCTTGCCCCCAACAGAAGGTGGGTCATTGACATGTGGGCAGAGCACAGCCTGCGTGATGCCTGTGCCTGGAAAGGACATGATTTAAGTCCTGCCATGGCACTCTGACACCAGAGGCCACAGCACCCTGACGTGGGTGGCAATGTGAAAAAGACAAGTGGCAGCCTTCTGGGAGAACTTGGCCCTTTGCCTGACGTGTCAGTGGTGATTTCTATGATTGAAGATGCGATGAGTCCACAACAATAATGCCCACGGCAGCCTCCGTGGAAGCCGGGCGGATGGGCTGTCTGCTCTCATTCTCCACCAATTTCACAAACACCGACCCCTGTGCATTTAGATGAGCAAACAAACAGACCGAGGGCCTCTGCAACTCAGTGTTTCTTGGTCACAACTGGCGACTTCCTGTTTGGGGCCAGCTTCTTTTTCACCTGGCAACGTGCTCCCTGGATTCTACTGAGTTTGGGGAGAACGCCGCTATTTTATTTTTATATGTGTGAGTAAATCATATTACATTTCATGGGGCATTTAATAAAACTTTTCAATAAATAGCAATTTGAAGTAGGCTACTGAGAATATAATGAATATATATCCCAAGACCTAGCCCTTCCTCTGTAATCCCCAAGGAGACGTATTAGCGCTTTGGTTTATCAAGAAGTCTTGACTGAAACGCACTTCATAGTCTCAAGACTTTTTGCCTTCATTCATTGATATCGGAGGAAATCACTGGCTCATAAACGTATTAGGTTTCGAGTTACATGCTCATATGGAGGAGTGATGCTAAGTAGTGGAACGACACAAGTCAGTTCCATTAGATATCAGCTTGTCACCAGTGACCGTGGTGGTGATGCTCTAGAGGAATAACTCGTATGTCTTAAACTCGGATTATGTGACAAGAGCTTCCATGTATTATCTCATTTAATCCTACCAGGTCCTTCCGGTTATCACGTCCGTTTTACAGATGAGGAAACTGCGGCTTATGTACGTTGTGTAAGATCACTTGGTGAGTGACAGAGCCAGGATTTGAACCAAGTCATTTCACTCCAGAGCCTGAGAAAACACTCATCGCAGATGCAGGCAGAGCTACAGACTCAGGTCCACAGTCTAGACAAACTGTACCTCGATGGGAAAGACCTCTGTTCTGGGTTCGATCTTCAGGTAAAATGAGACGCCTTTATTTGTTCCATGGGTTCTTTGTGACCCTGTGTCCATCCTGGAAAGGGCACTGTGCTGCTGGAAACTGGGCAGGCTGGCCTGCAGGGTGGAGCCTGTGGCCCTGTGTGCGTCCCACAGGGAGAGTTCTGTGCATCTTACCGCCTGCCCACACCCACTTCTTCCCCCTCCTGCACCCTCCTATCAAACCAGGTGTGCAGAAACCCAGCCTGTCAGGGTGCCACATGTCCACGGTGGCCTAGTGCCTTAATGGGCCATTAATGAATCTGTTGTCCAAGGTCCTGGATGCTCTGATATTCATGAGCCATGAAACTCAGAGGAACGATTATGGGTTGAATGGTGTCCCCCCCAAATGTGTTGAAATCCTAATCCCTGGCACTTATGGATGTGACTTTATTTGGAAATGGTGTCTCTGCAGAGGCAATCTAGCTAAAACGAGGTTATACTGGATCAGGCGGGCCCTAATCCAATGACTGGTGTCCTTTAACAAGAGGGAAATTTGGACACAGCCCCACGGAGACAGAGGCGGAGACTGGAGTGCTGTGTCTAAAAGCTGAGGAACAACCTCTCACCAGAAGCCAGGAGAGAGGCAGTGAGGGGCCTTCTCTAGCACCTTCAGGGGAGCAGGCCCTGCCCACACATTGTGTTCCGGCTTCCAGACCCCGGGACCATGAGGTAAGTACCCTTGCTGTGCTAAGGCGCTCAGTTCGTGGCACTCTGTCGTGGTGGCCGGAGCAAACTACAGTAATACGGGGACCTTGGTTACCATACATATTCCTTCCCCGCCCGCCCCCAGCTTCTGAGGGCATTTACGGGGGTTTTAACAAAGAGCCAGGTGATGCTGATGTGGTGGGTCACAGGGAGTAACCCTGGCCCAGAGGGTGCGCTGGACTGACTTACATCCGTCACCTTCACCGTCAGAACTACGGTGTTTTGTAAGTTTATTTCATGGAACAAAAAGATGCTTGTTTGTCACTGTAAATGATAAATAAATAAAAAAAAAAAAAAAAAAAAAAAAAAAGCCTGCCGCTGGTTTTGTAAGAGAGGGTGTAAAAGGAAAGTGTCTCGAGACGTGTTCTGGATAAGGCCTTGCTATCTGCACACCTGTCTGGGCTCTGAGGCCAGCGTTCGGGTTCACACCTGTCTTATCTTTATTACTTTCTTTATCTTTAACATTTGAATGTTGACCCAATATGGGGCAGGGCGGGGGTGGGCGGTGGGTGGACGTTGTTTTGAACCCAGTGGCGTTGGACATATTTTTATATAACTTGAAGCTTGCCTTCTGCCCTTCTGACCCCCGAATCCACCAGAGCCAGAGGGAGCTCCCTGAGCCCCAGCCTGACGCTGCCTTGCTCTGCCTAGCCCCCTGCCTCAGCATCTGCTCTTCAAGACCAAGTTCAAGCTTTTTAACTTGGCGGGGGTCTGTTTGCAACTCGGGCCCATTTTTCTCTGCAGCCAGTGTCCCCAACTTCATCACTTGATCTTCTACACCTTTCTCCCCCCACCCTCTACCCTGGCCAATTTACTGGCTTACTCTTCCTCTGGTGTCCTCAGTTTAGAAGTCGTTTCCTGTGGAAAGCTTCTTAACCCTCCAAGGCTGGGTTAGGGCCCCTGTGATGTGCTTCTATAGAGTCCCTGTAGCACGTGTCATGCTGGATGGACACTGTAGGCGTACTCCTGTCACTTCCTCTCCAAGTTCATATGTTGAGATCCTAGCACCCACCACGATGCTGTTAGGAGGTGGGCCCTTGGGAGGTGATGAGGTCGTGGGAGAGTGGAGCCCTTGTGAATCGGATTAGTGTCCTTATGAAAGAGACCCCCATAGACGTCCCTCGCTTTTCCACCATGTGAGGACATGGCCAGAAGTCTGTGACCTGGAAGAGGGCCCTTATCTGACAATGCCGGCACCCTGATCTCAGACTTCCAGCCTCTAGAGCAATAAATTCCTGTTGTTTATAAGCCACCCAGTCTGTGGTATTTTGTTAGAGCAGACGGATGGACTGGGACAAGGCCTAGCCCTGGATGTGATGGTACTAGGAGGTGGGGCCTGAGGGAGGTGATGAGGTTGAGATGAGGTCATGAGGATGGGGCCCCCATGAGGGGATCAGTGCCCTTAAAGAAGTGAGACAGACCAGAGCTGCTTCTCTTCACTCTCTGCAAGCCCACAAGAGACCTCTTACCAGAACTGGACCGGCTGGCACCCTGGACCTGGGCTTCTCATACTCCAGGACTGTGGGAAGTGTCTGTTGCTTAAGCTGCCCCATCTGTGGTATTTGTAGCAGCTGAGCTGATAAGACACTATGGTTTCTCTAACGACAGGGAAAGTGTTTACCCCAGTACCTGACACATTGCCTGACACACAAGAGGTGCTCAGTGGATGTTTTTTGAGTTGATGGCTGTGAAACAAACGTTCTCAGCACTACCACTCAGCCTTCACTCCTGGACCATGGTCGGCTGCAGAGGCCTGCGTCTTCTTTTCCTCTTCTCCTGCACTAGGGTTTGTGAGCAGTGCTGAGAAAGTCACACGGTTGTGATGACGAGACAGCACTAGACCCACACTCCAACCCCGGTGCTTCTCACACTGCTCTGACTCAAAAATTGTGGGCATTGAGGCTGTTCCCCACTCAGCAATGCCAACCTTCTATCCCGTTCCATTCTCATCATGCACCCGAGAGAGGCCTGGCCACCCGAGGGGACCTGTGTCAGATGTCCTAACTCCTCGCTGTCCTTCTCCTCCTTTCCACATCCAAAGGGAAGGGTTGCTTCCATCTCTTGGCTACTGTGAATATTGTTGCTATATGCATGGGTGCCCAAATATTTCTTTGTGACTGTGCTTTAATGCTTTGGGATATATACCCAGAAGTGGGATTGCTGGATCATATGGTAGTCTTATTTTTTGAAGGACTTCTATATTGTTTTCCATAGCCATTGTACCAGTTGTTGACTTTGTATCCTGCAATTTTACTGAATTTGTTTATTAGTTCTAACAGTCTTTTGGTGGATTCATTAGGGTTTTCTGTAAATAATATCAGATCATCTGCAAATAAAGACAGTTTCACTTCTTCCTTTCGATTTCTTTTTCTTCTATTTCTTTTTCTTGCCTAATTTCTCTGGCTAGGACTTCCAGTACTATGTTGAATAAAAGTGATTATGGCGGGCATCCTTGTTCCTGATCATAGAGGGAAAAATTTCAGTTTTTCACTGTTGAATATTATGTTAGCTATGGGTTTGTCATATATAGCCTTTATGACGTTGAGGTACATTCCTTCTGCACCCAGTATGCTGAGAATTTTTTTTTTTTATCATAAATGGATGTTGAATTTTGTCAAATGCTTTTTCTGCATCTATTGAGATGACGATATGATTTTTACCCTTTTATTTTGTTAATGTGTTGTATCACATTGATTTGCGTATGTTGAACTATCCTTGCATCCCTGAAATAAATCCCACTTGATCATGGTGTATGATTCTTTTAATACACTTTAGAGTTTGGTTTGCTAATATTTGGTTGAGTAGTTTTGCATCTAAGTTCGTCAGGGATGTTAGCCTGTAATTTTCTTTTCTTGTGGTGTTCTCTGGCTTCAGTATCAGCGTAATGCTGGCCTCATAAAATGATTTTGGAAGTGGTCCCTCCTATTCTACCTTTTGGAAGAGTTTGACAAAGATTGGTGTTAATTATTCTTTAAATGTTTGGTAGAACTCACCAGTGAAGCCATCTGGTCCTGGACTTTTGTATTTTGGGAGGTTTTTGATTACTGATTCAAGCTCCTTTCTAATAATTGGTCTATTCAGATTTTCTATTTCTTCATGATTCAGCCTTGGTAGATTGTATGTTTCTAGGAATTTATTCATTTTTTCTAGTTTATCTGATTTATTTGCATATAATGTTCATAGTAGTTTCTTATTACCCCTAGTGTTTCTGTGTTATCAGCTGTAATATTTCCTCTTACATTTCTGATTTTATTTGTTTGAGCTTTCTCTGTTTTTTTCTTAGTGAGTCTAGCTAAAGGTTTGTCAATTTTATTTATCTTTTCATAAAACCAGCTCTTAGTTTCACTGATGTTTTCTACTGTCTTTTTAGTCTCTATTTCATTTATTTCCACTCTGATCTTTGTTATTTCATTCCTTCTACTAATTCTGGACTTCATTTTTTTCTTCTTTTTCTAGTTCCTACAGGTATGAAGTTAGGTGGTTTATGTGAGATCTTTCTTATTTCCTAATGCATGTGTTTATCCCTATAACCTTCCCTCTTAGAACTTCTTATTGCATCCATAAGTTTTGGTATGTTGTATTTCTGTTTTCATTTGTCTCAAAATATTTTGAAATTTAAAAATATTTTTCTATTAAAAATAATAAAATTTGTATTTTGATTTCTTTCTTAACCATTGGTTGTTCAATAGCATGTTCTTTAATCTCCACATATTTAAAAATTTTTGTTTTTTTCTTATAATTGATTTCTAATTTCATATCATTATGGTTGGAAATGATGCTTGATACGATTTCAATCTTCTTAAATTTATTATGACTTGTATTGTGGCCTAACATATGATCTGTCTTGGAGTATACTCAACATGCACTTGAGAAGAATGTGTATTCTGCTGTTTTTTAAAGGAATGTTCTATAAATGTCTGTTAAGTCCATCTAATCTCATGGTTGTTTAAGCCCAATATTTCCATATTGATTTTCTGTCTTGATGATTTATCTACTGATAAAGTGGGATATTAAAGTCTCCTACTATTATTGTATTTTTGTCTACTTCCTCCTTTAGGTCTGTTACTATTTGCTTTATATATTTGAGTGCTCCTATGTTGGGTGCATAAATATTTATAAATGTTATATCCCTTTATCATTATATAGTGCCCTTCCTTGTCTCTTATTATAGTCTTTGTCTTAAAGTCTATTTTATCTGATATAAATATAGCCAACCCTGCTTTCTTTTGCTTTCCATTTGCATGGAATATGTTTTTACACCCCTTCATTTTCAGTCTGTGTGTGTCCCTAAAGCTGAAGTGAGTCTCTTGTAGGCAGCCTATAGTTGAGTCTCCTGACTGCACAATTGACAGCCCAATTCAGACTCTCTTGGGACCAGCAGGGAACCATACCTCTGACAATGGACAATTTCAAATTAGCGTTGATGCTACTAAAGTACACACATTGACATTGACTAATTTTTCCAGTTGAGCTCCAGAAGTTATTTGCAATATATCATGATGAGGCATCTATCTCCTTGACATGCCTGTGTGCTCCTGTTCCCTGGGACAGTCGGAGCATGGGACTGGTGCCTGCATACACCTCCTCACTCTGAGCAGCAGAGCTGCCATTGATTTTGCCTTGATGTGCCTTGAAGTGTTGGATCTGCCTCCTCACTCCTCTGCTTGAAATGTCTTCCCCACAGGCCTATACTTCCATCACTGAGTATTCATTTGTTTGTGTCTTGAAAGCATATTGTGTCTTCACACAGTATGTTAAGTCACCTCAAGCCAGGATGGAAAACATTTGGGCCATGTCTCCCAAGTTTCATGTGGCTCTTTTAAGGGCAGCCTACATCTCCCTCATCTCTGTGTTTCTGAGGTGGTGAAACATGACAGGAAGAGCACAGGAATATGGTTGAGAGAACTGGATTCTAATTCTTGGGCTACTGGGAATACACTGTGTGACCCTCAAGAGTTTTTTAGTTTTTGGCTTCTATTTTCTCATTTTAAGTGAAAATGAATGATGAGAAGTCTTGAGAGCTTTCATTTGTTGAATGCTCACTGTACCAGACTCTATGTTACATGTTTTCCCTGCATTTTTCCTTTTGATCTTCACAGAAACTCTTTTTGAAGACTAGTTGTTTTTATTCCTATTTCATGGCTGAAGAAGTTGAAGCTCAGAGAATTAAGTTATATGCTGGTAAGTGACAGAGCTGGGTCAAAACTCAGCCTTATCCATTAAGTTGTATGATGAGGTCACCGCTAAGGTTCTTTCCATTTATAATATTCTATGCATACAGATGTAGAAGATCTACAGCAATCTCTGTGCACTTGTGGTTAATAGTATTTGAGCTTCAGAGTTACATAAGGACTAAAGACAAAATCATTAATATTTATTGTTAGGCACCTTATGCACCTCATTTTTAGACAATGTCTCTTTTAATACCAGTCTCCATTTCTTCTGGAATTCCAGCTAGATATTGGACATTTTAATTTTACCTCCATTTATTTAAGTCTCTTTTCTCTTTCTCTTTTGCATTCTGTATAATATCCTCAGGTTTATCTCCGGTTTACTAATTCTTTCTTCAACTTTGTCTAATAGTGTGTTAAACACATCCACTGAGATATTTTAATTTCATTGACTATACTTTTTATTACCATAAGCTCTATTTGCTTTTTAAGTCTGTCTCCCTTTTTTTAAGAGTGTCTTATTTATTACATTTTTATTACTTTTCTTAAATCATTAATTATTTTTTTAGTTGCTAAACAATAGTTCTATTATCAGAAGTTCTTAAGAATTGAATCCTGCTGTTTATTTCATCTGCCAACTCTCAGTGCTGGTGGTTTCTTGCTTCTTGTGCTGTACATGAACCCGAGTTTGAGAATTATGTCCCTCCAGAGAGGTTCTGCATGGTTTTCTAGGTGATCCAGGATCTCATGTTGGGTAGCACAATCTCCCCAACTTTTGAGATCTGGCCTGAGGTTTTGAATTCTCAGAGGGGGAAAACTATCAGAGATAGGAAGGCTTTCTCTTTCTCTGCCTGTGCTGTGGGTGAATTTTCCCTAGTTCACTGTTTCCTTGATTCTTCAAGAGTTGTGTCTTTATGTGGGAGATTCCATTCCACATCCTGGTCCCTCTGGGGAACTAAGGTTGTTACCCCCTTCTCTCTGGAGTTGTCAGCGTGGGCTCACACAGTTCTCACTCTGGTTTTCAGTTTCATTTCTGGTCTTTGGGGAGTTCCAATTTTTTTTGTTTGTTTGTTTTCTTCTTTTGAGAACCCAGCTAGGCATTTAAAAGGAATCTCATGGTTTATGTAGTATCTTAAATTGTGTTATAGTGGGAAAGTTTCCAGGTTATTAAATCTTTAATATTGTTGGAAATGGAAGTTCTCCATATATTAACTATAAACATAATAATAGTTCTTCAAGGCAAGCATAGTTATCTCCAGTTTGCAAATAATAAAGTGCTTAAGAGAGGTTTAATGACTTGCCCAGCATCACATGGCTGGTAAACAAAGGAGTCCAGACCTGTCTTTCTCCAGCCAGTACTCTTCCCAATACATACGGGCTGGGAGCCTGGGGTGGGGAGCCAGCCTTGGGTGGGAGGAAACTGGCTGCAAAGAAGGCTGGGATCTTGCCAGCGCACACTGTCCCTGCTTCCCACGTTTCCTACCACCAGTTCTGAAGCCCTAATCACTTCAGGGCTGTAGGGTTGGGGTACCAAAAATGTGTCCTCAAGTGATAAACACAATATGATTGGGAGGTAGAGGCAGAGAGAAATGGTTCTTCCTTAGCTTTGTGTTTGCTGATTCCCTTGTCTCTTGAGAAGAAGGTGCTGGGATAATCTGAGCAGGAAAGCACAGGGAAGTCTGCCTGAGGGTCACCTGAGGAGACAGGTGGTGGCCGAGGCAGAGAGGCCAGGCTGTGCTGTGTGGGTGGTGGTGCCCACATCTCCTCCCTCAGGCTGAGGCTCGCCCCCATCAGCCCTGCAGGTCAATCTGCTGCACAGCTCAGGAAATCCAACACCGGGCGCTGAAAGTGAATCCCTCAGCTCCATTTTCAGCGACTTCTTCTGCTCCTTGTGTTTCAGTTTCCCAAGGGCCCTAACCCCAATTAATCCATCAGCTGGTGAAGGTATTAGGTTCAAGCAGCATTAAGTGATTCTGGGCACCAGGCGAGCAGGGCAGAGTGAACACCCACTGTGGCCCCTCCTCTCTCTGGTGGCACTGCTAAACGGACAATAACACGGCGATGTTAAAAAGGCATAAACCCACCAGGTCAAAAGGAAAAGGAGAGCAGGTAGAACACGTTTGCATTTGAATGTATTGTGAGGAGGTTTACAGAACTAGAGGAGAATTTGGAACTGAGTTAATAAGAACGTAGAAATGAAAGAAAATGAAAAACAGATAAGCAAATTATTGTGTCAGCTAGGAAAAGAAACGATTGTATTACATGAATAATCTGTGAATAGGATTTACAGAGATATAATAATGTAATCCCTGAATATTGGTCAAACTAAATTGGAAACTTTTGGAAAGATAATGTATGTATGTGTATGTAGGGCTGGGGTGAGAGTCAACAGATAATCCCTAAAATTGAAGTAGCAATACATGCAAGTTATTTAGAGACACGGATGCAAATGTGAAAATAATTAGCTCAAAGATTTGAAAGTGGTTGCCTTTGGGGAGCGAAAAATGGGGCAGGAGCTTTTATAGTTTTTTTCTTCACAAGACTTGTAGAACAATATGACATTGAACTAAAGCACATGTCTAATTTTGATAAAAATCAAACAAAATAAAAATCAGTATGCAATTTCATAATAGAAAGTATTTCATTTTTAAAAAGTAAATTCAAAAAAAAAATTAAGTGACTCTGAGCCTTATCTGAAATCAGAATATCTGATGGAAATCTTGGTGTGAAGCCCCAGGGGAACTGTCTTGCCCCCAGCACAGTCTGCTGGGCTCCTTGCCTACTTCCACATGTGGGCCTCACGATGCAGTGGCTTCTGACCAGGACTGGCTCTTGGTCCTGTCCTTATGCTGCTCTGTTTTCTCTGCTGTGCCCTTGCTTCTGGGATTTTCCAGGTTCTGGACCTGCTGCCTGGTCATTTTTAAAAACTAATTAATTAATTAATTATTTTAAATTGAAGTAGAGTTGATTTACAATATTAGTTTCAGGTGCACAGTGTAGTGATTCAGTATTTTTATAGATTATACTCCATTTAAAATTATTGCAAAATAATTCCCTGAGCTCTACAATATATCCTTTTTGGTTATCTTATGCATAGTAGTTTATACCTCTTGATACCTTATCCCATCTTGCCCCTCCCCTCTTCCCTCTCCACATTGGTAACCACTAGTTCGTTTTCTATATCTGTGAGCCTGTTCCTGTTTTGTGTGTGTATATGTGTGTGTGTGTTTGTGTGTGTGTATATATATATATATTCCTTTATTTTTTTAGATTACACATATAGGTGATATCATACAGTATTTGTCTTTGTCTGACTTATTTCACTAAGCATAGTGTTTTCTAGTTCACCCACATTGCTTTAAATGGCAGAATTTCATTGTTTTTTTTTATGGCTAATATTCCATTGTCTATATATACCACATCTTCTTTATCCAACTGTCTGTTGATGGACACTTGGGTTACTTCCACATCTTGGCAATTATAAATTATGCTGCTATGAACACTGTGGTGCATGTATCTTTTCGAATTAGTCTTTTCATTTATTCTGGATATGTACCCAGGAGTGGAATTGCTGGATTACATGGTATTTCTATTTTTCATGTTTTGAGGAACCTCCATACTCTTTTTCACAGTGACTGTATCAATTTACATTCCCACCAACATTGTATGAGGGTTCCCTTTTCTCTGCATCCTCTCCAACATTTGTCATTTGTGTTCTTTTTGATGACAGCCATTCTGACAGATGTGAGGTGACATCTCATTGTAGTTTTGATTTGCATTTCTCTAATAATTAGCAATATTGAATATCTTTTCAATGTGCCCGTTGTTCATCTGTATGTCTTCTCTGGAAAAATGTCTATTCAGGTCTTTTGCCTATTTTTTAATTGGTTTGTTTGTTTTTTAGATGTTGAGTTGTGTGAACTGTTTATATATTTTGGATATTAACCCCTTGTTGGTCATATCATTTGCAAATATTTTCTCCCATTCATTAGATTGGCTTCATTTTGTTGATGGTTTCCTTTGCTGTGCAAAAGCTTTTAAGTTTAATTAGGTCCCATTTATTTGTTTTTGCTTTTATTTCTTTTGCCTTAGGCAACAGATCCCAAAACACATTGCTATGATTTATGTCAAAGAGTGTTCTGTGTATGTTCTCTTCCAGCAGTTTTATGGTATTACATCTTACATTTAGGTCTTTAAACCATGTTGAGTTTATTTTTGTACATGGTGTGAGGAAATGTTCTAATCTCATTCTTTTACATGTAGCTGTCCAGTTTTCCCAGCACCACTTGTTTAAGAGACTGTCTTTTATCCATTGTATATTCTTGCCTCCTTTGTTGTAGATTAATTGACCATAGGTGTGTGGGACTTTTTCTGGGTTCTCTCTTCTAGTCCATTGATCTATGTGTGTTTTTGTGCCAGTACAATGCTGTTCTGATGGCTGTAGTTTTGTAGTATAGTCTAAAGTCTGGGAGCCTGCTTCCGCCAGCTTTTGGCTCATCTCTGAATTTCCTGGCCCTAGCTTTCCATCCTGTTTATTTTATTTCATTGTCCAAGGCTATTGCTCAAAAGCAAATACAAATGACTTCCCCATTTTCGTTATCAAAAAACATGTATCAACTCTCCAAAATCTGAATATTAACCAGTATTTTCATCAGGTATATCACAAAAAAAGTGACAGTTAGACTTACCTTTACTGAAACGTCATCCTTGTAGTGTGAGATAATGGGAATGCCCTAACCTGCCTCTGATGGATGGTCTCATCTCAGTGAAGTCTGCTCCTGGTTTACAGCACTATGGCATTTATTACAATTCCTTACTTAACCATTAAGTTAATTTCACAGGCATTTTGTATGTACACGTTTTGTGTGTCTCTACCTGAAACTCGACTTTCTGGAGACCTGGTGTAAGGCTCTTCTCCATAGTGAAGACCCTCCCCACCAGGTACTTCCTTACATACAATCCTGATATTATTCTCTGGTTGTCTCAAGAATATTAGCGTGTTTTGTTTTTCTAGGGTGATTGCAAAGTCCTCTAGAACAGATTTTTTTTCATTGAGTCCTTTCTTTTTGTGGAATATAGCCCTATTTCAGGGACATAGTGGGCTCTGGGGAAAAATGGATACCTTAAAATAGACTTTCACTTTTACCAAAAACCTAAGAAAATAAAGATGTTAATAACTTTTAGCTTGATGAATATCCAAACCTGACACTTATTTAAAGGTTCAAGGTGAGAAAACTGTTATATATCACCCTCATCACCGTTTAGCATTTAATGACTATAGCATACGTTGTAATTTGTTTCTCGCAGGCCAGAAACACAGAGGGAATCTCACATTCTTAACTTTATCTGGTGAAAAAAATGCAGCAGTAAAAATACTGGCCCAGATTTGGAATCCAGAATTGGAAGTTCCAAGATGATGATTTCCCCTTTTCTGATAGTTTTAAACCTAACCATTGTCATGAATAAAATGACTTTAGTTTTTATGACTGATAGTAGAAATATTACATCACCTTATCAATTCAAAGGACTTCGTGGACTATTGTCTATTTTTAGGCAAATATTCCAGTCATTTTCACTCACAGTCACTATCAAAAGCCAATACTTATGTCATAATTGTTACGTTTCTTTGTACCTGTGTTTACCTTTGTCTCATGTTCCTAACTAGTTGTTGATTTCCTTAAAGGCTGGAGTTGATGTGTGACTGGTCGTGGCACTTAGTTTTTTCTTTTTTCTCTATTTAGCAAACACTTTTCGGACCTTTTAAAAAAGCTTTACAAATGTTAATTTATTTAATCTCCATAGCTTCCTATGAGGTAGGTATCCTGTAATATCCCCATTTTACAGATGAGGAAACTGAAGCACAGAGATATTAAGTAATCCGCACAAGCCATAAGTGATATGGCTGGGATTGTAACCCAGGAGGTCTGGCTCTAGAATCTGTGCTCTTAACCGATATGCTGTGTTGTGCCTCAAAATTTTTTGCTGTTGATGATTTAAATTGAACAGAATTTTAACACTGTGGGGGAAGGGGCAGGAAGAAAATGCTCTTCCCTCTCTCAAAAGAGAGCTGGAATGTAGGTATAGGATTATACAATGTTTAGTTGTGGCACTCATGGAATTTAGCTCACAGTAAACATGTATTTGATTTCCAGCTCTCTGCAAAATGCAAACAAGCTTTGTACTTGTTTGTCTTAGGGTTATGTCTTGGTGTACTCTCCCAGATGGTCAGATGAGGACTTGGAAGTTGCAGAAGTAATAGTTTAACTGAAAGGCTGTAAAATTAATAGAGTCTTTCTTCAGTGCCTTCTATCTGTCTATCTCCCTCTGGTTGAGTGGGGATTAGAAGTTGGACTAATACGAGAAAAATAGGAGTCTGTGAAGTGTCATATCTGATGCTGGCAGCATCCCGCTCTGAATGGGGTTACAGAGATTGCATAACTAACAGAGATAGGGTTTAGGGTAGGAAAAGGAGGATGAAAAAGAAATGCCAAGTTGTGTTTTTATGTGGAGGGTAGAGTTCATTTTAAATTTAGAACTATTTGTGGAGATCTGTAAACTTTTGTTGTCCTCCAGCACCCAAGAACCAGAATTACAGTTATCAAAACGTAAGTGAAACAACCGTGATTTTTTTTTTTTTTTAGTAAAATGGACCCTGACAATATACATAATTTTTCTTGCATGTGTCTGACTGTTTAGTTGCAGAGAAAGTAAACGTGATAAAACGCTAAATAGAAGGGGGCGTTTTTTGAAAGAACTAATTGTTAACAGGTTGTTTAATTATGAAGATTATATCCTTGAAAAAAGAAAAACTACTCACATTTCTAACTCCAGATCCTCTTCTTTACTGTTGTCACATAAGCTGCTGCTCATTATTCTGTCTGGTTAAGGCGTTGGAACTACAGAACTAGCAGACAGCTTTACGGCGGACCCAATCAACTCTTCGTGAAAAATCTAAATGTGTTTTAGTTCAGACTTTCGGATGTGGGACCAGATTCTAACCACCAGGGTAGAACGTGGCCCAAGCATCTGGCCCAAGTGTCCTTGCAGAAGCGAGAGGGCAGGAGCAGTGAGACTTTCATCTAGATCTCGTCAAAGAGGTGGGTTTTGAATTAACTGGAGTCTTCTTTCTGATTGGCATCAGGGAGATGGGGCTGAGGTGAGTTGCAGAGGCTCACACCTCACACTGTGTTAATATGTAGAAGCTTCGGGACTCTTCCACACGTCACTGGATCCTGGGTGATCCAGAGCTGAGCCACGGGATCCGGTGCCAAGGACTTGGAATAGAAAAGCCACGGGCTGTCTCGGTAGGAGGTTTTAACCACGAGACCAACCAGGCTGTACACTCCTTACAGATCCGGCCAGAGGCAGGCCCTCTTCTCTGGGGAAAGCTTTTACGCCGGAGCGTGGCAGTCATCATCGTTTACCTAATATTCTTCCTGGTCTAGGTTTCCCTGGACGGCTTCCTTCTCCTGGCCTACATACACCTTGATCTTCAGGAAACTTCACTTAAATGAAAGCGCATGCAGTTTGGAATCAGGCAGGCCTGAATCCAGATCTTGTCACCATCAACATTAGCTGTGTGCTTGGGGCAAACTGTCCTTTCTGGCCACTGATACCTTCATCTGTAAAGTGCAGTCAGAAAAGAAACACACGGAATTAATGAGGATGAACTAGTCCCTGTGTGCGTGGCCTGGTGCTTCTCGGTGCCTCATAAGCGTCGGGCTCCTCCGCAGGCCCCAGGCCCCAGCCCCGCCGCGGGCGGGCCCCTCAGACCACAGGTGTGCGCACGGCCGCGGAGCTCGCAACACCGGAAACAACCCCAACACGAAGGCAGGAAGCATGCGTTTAGTAGAAAAACGCAGGCCAGGCCGCAGAGCGGGCGTCAGCCCCGACCCGTGGCCTGAGGGAGGGCCCTGGTCTGCGGGCGGGGAGAGGCGGGTGCGGGGACTTAGGCGCCGCTGGTGCCTCCCTCGCAGACTCTGACACTCCGGGAAGGGCGGAGCGGAGGACGAGCTGTGTGCGCATGCGCGCGTGCACGTCCGTGCGTATGCGTGCACGTCCGTGCGTATGCGTGCACGTCCGTGCGTATGCGTGCACGTCCGTGCGTATGCGTGCACGTCCGTGCGTATGCGTGCACGTCCGTGCGTATGCGTGCACGCGCACGTGCACTCTGGGCGCGTCCACGGTGGCGGGTCCAGTACTGGGAACTGGAGGAGGAGGAGGCCGGTACTTGTGAAGCAGGGCGCGGAGTCTGGGAGGCTGAGGGCGGACGGGTGCGCACTAAGGTTCTCGGCGTGAGGGGGCTTCCAGGTGGCCGCCGGGAGCCCGGGGACGGCGCCCCTGCCGTGTCGGCGCACAGGACTGACTCCGGGACGACGGCCTCGCCCTCCCATGAGGTGGGACAGGGCCTCGCGGGCGGCACGGGGGTGCGGCGAGCTCTGCGCACGGGACGCCTTGACTTCCACGGAGAGAGGGGACCCCAGGTGCGTGTGCGCGACCTCAAAGAGCCAGTCTGTCAGCTTCGTTACCGTTGAAGCCGAAGCTGAGCGTCGAGTGTTCCTTTGTCCTGCTCTTCCGAGTGTCTGACTGGTCTGAGGTGTGAGACCCACGCCGCCCTCCAAGATGCACTTCCACCCGGGGTGTTAGCGGGCGAAGCGAGCGGCCACACTCGACCGCAAGGTTCAGGGCATGAAGCCACCAGCCCTAAGAAGATGGGTCTCCTTCTCAGACAGGGTTGCTTCATTGCCTTTTCAAGACATATGCCACAACATGTCTTTCTCATTTCCCCAAACGCCCTGGCTTCTCCTCCGAGCCTGCTGGAGGGAAGAAAGGGGAAGAGAGCGAGACGCGAGGTGTGCCGGAGGGGAAGGACCCAGGAAACGGATTCTTGGCAACCTTGGTCATCGGATAAGCAGCGTCGGGTTATACATTTCAGTTTCAGTTACCCCTTCACCTGGGCTTTTGTTTGCTCTTGATTTTTATCCACGGCACATTGATAATATTCTTGGTTAAGATGTGGGACTTTCCCGGACTCAACCCCACGATCGTAAAACAACCTTTCAAAATGTCCCTTTTTTTTTTTTTAAAAAAACATGTGGAAACAAAAATACACATCTAGATAAACAAAGACGTACAGATGCTGCAGCAGAGTGGCAGGTTGACGAAGCCGTTTTCTCAATGAATACATTAGGTATTAAAACCCAGGACTTAAGTGAAGAGCACAGATTGACCGCTAATGGTGACGCTCTAAGAGCTCACAACCCCCTCTGGTAACACAGCCGAATTTAAAAAGCAATTGTAAACATAGGAGGAAAGAGAAATATGCATGGATATTTGACACAGAGTCAAGCCAGCAGTACCACCAGCCGAGAACAACTGGTCGTCCAGAGCCAACGAAGCAGGGCCGGCCAGGGGAGACCTGCACCGGCGGCCCGCAGCTCGCACCTCAGAATGTGAGTCTCCCAGAGGACGCCCGTGGGAGAGCGGAGGTGTCGATCCTTAAGTGGGGCGGTTACCCCCTTCCATCTCACTGCCTGTCCCCCAGCATCCTAGCACCTAGAGCGCAGTCTCCAACGCAGAGCGGGAGAAAACTGTGCCAGAAAAGAGTTTTCCCTTTTACTTCCTGAGAAGTAAATTTTAAAAAGAATAGCCTTGTATTGGGTCCTCTGGCTTCTCTTATAGAGGAGCACATGAAGATTTTAAACTGTTTTCATTCCGATTGATCTGCACCCCATCTCCAAATTATTTCAGTTGGGTTTCCTTGGTCTTTCTATTTGCAAGGTTGCAAGTTGCTGACGTGGGGTTAGCGGAAGGTGAATGCCACCTTCTAGAACCTTTGTCAAATCAGCCCAGCACATCTCTCTGCTTTTCATAAGTTAATTGCTAACTTCCAAGGAAAAAACACTGTTTCTTACTTTCTGGTCTCTTATCACACATGCTGAGCACGGCTTGGTTAAGCAGTAACTCCGGCTATGCAGGTAAACAGAATTCCCCGCCCTACCCCCTCTTCTCTGTACGAGTCTAAGAACTGGGGGGAACAGTCAGCAGCTATTAATAACTTGCTTAACTGGAAGTGATTCAGTTTCATTAATACACCTTGAGAACATTTACATCCGCAAAGGACAGAGTGTTTACAAGGCCTGAGAAGGTTTTATGGAAAAGCAGCTTTACGAGCCCTGGGGGCACTCTCCTGCCAGTGCGGACTTTCACAACAGGGGGCCGTCACTTGAGTGAAAACGCTGTTGCTGAAGTTGGCCCTCATGCTGGCTTTTCAGGGGTTCTATAAATGGCCGGCACCTCGAGAGCCAGAAGTGGTTTTGGGACTTGGTAGAGGGTGAGTCTGAATGCCATCCAGGCCTCGGATGCAGAGAGCGGAGGAGTGATGGCCATGCTGTGGCTTCCTCCACACGAGCGGGCGGAGGAACTGGGCCACCTATGTAGTGTGACTTGGAAGTTGCCAGGAAAGCAGCCCCCTGACTGAGAAGTAGGCGTCTCTCCTCAAAGACCTACCTCAGAGTCTGAAGTTTAGACCAGGAGATCTCCGCATTTTGGTTTGGGCATGGTCTTCAAAACATCTCCTGTGAAGTGCAAAAATTCCACTTAAGAGAGGAAGGTATTAACCCAGCAGCACGCAGGCCATGTACTAAGGGTCACCTGCAAGGTCCTAAAGGTGGGGCCCCACGAAGTGCTACCACCGCCCAGCTGGCTTGTGACCAGGGCCTGGGCCCTCCCTGCCTCTTCAGGCCCTCGCCACCTGCAGGTCCCCATGAGCGCCCGTGCAGAGAGCCACTGCTTCTGTTGCCTGGAGCTCGTGTTTCTTGTGGTGGCTCTGAGGTTTCTGCAGCAGTGCTTACATTCAGGATTGATTTAGGATCTTTAGCCAGGAACAATACAAGATCTTCCCCTCCGAGGCCACGAGAAATTCAAATGCGTTCTAAACTGCAAAGCAGACATAGCGACCAATGAACTCAGCACTGAGTTTCACTGTGGGAACTAGCTTTTTTGCACTTTTGGAAATAGGAAATGTGCAATCTTTCAAATCTTGTCTTTCTTGGTTCCTGTTTGCTAGTACCCTGAGCGTGTGCTTACCCTGCCTACCCGGCGGCCTGGCTCCTTCTTCACTCCCAGGATCCAGTTACTACCCGGAGCCAGCCCACCCAAACGCGTTCCGTCTCTGAGCGCCAGACTCCCCTCAGCGGTTGCCCAGCAATTACGTCCGCTCACGTGTCCGCAGGCATCTCCACGTCACCAGGTCTGAAACAGAACTCATGATGTTCTCCTCCAGATTGGCTCCTCTTCCCGTTTTCCCCATTGCACAGAATTCATTCAGTTGCTCAAGGAAGAAATCTTAACGCCCTCCTCTTGGTCACCCCGTATCCAGGAGCTCCGTGAGTTTCCCCTGGCTCTCCCTTCCGTCGGCTGTGACTTTACCCCCGCTGCACCGCCTACCCCTCGCCGTTCGCTCCCGCCTGGTTTTCCTGCAGCAGCCTTCTCGCTAAGCCTCTTGCCTCTGATCCTTTGGTCTCGGACACCCACTGTGCGCCCTGCAGCCCGGGAGACCCTCCTACCCTGACCTGCCACCCGTCTGCCTTGCCAGCCTACGTGCAGTCCCCGGGCTTAAGCTCACTCACGGGGTCTCTAAGCCTGCGGGATCCAGCCTGGCTTTCTACTCCAGCCCATACCCGCCCACCTCCCGCCTCCAGTTCTGGCGCCTGCCATAGGAAACGTCTGTAAATGCCCACAACAAAAACCTGCTTCCCTTCGGGCCTGTGCGCACGCGGTCGCAGCCACTGGGAGCGGCCTGTCCGCTTCGTACCCGCCTGATGGAACCTGCTGCGTCCCTTCCTGGGCAGCTGGAACCCGCACGCTGTCCCTCCCAGCCCGGGCACCGCACCACGGCCGCCGGGGGTGGGCGTGCTGACGTCATCTGCGCGGCCCCCTGCACGCTTCCTGCTGCACGACCAAGGCTCAGTAAGTGGATGGCGGGGTTCTCTTTTCAAGTCTGAAGGGCACTGTGGTTGGCGCTGAGGCGACAGACTTCGAGGCGGCGGTGCTGCTTCTGAGCAGTGAAGGTGGGGCGTGGTGGGTAGGGCTCAGGCGGGGCCATAAACCGTAGCAGCGGCCGGCGTACAGCGATGCGTCCGCTGCTTTATCTGGGGCACCTCAGGGTTACCCTCGACGCAGACAAGGAACCTGAGGGCTCCCAGGTGAAGCGTGGAGGCCAAGGTCGCCCAGAAGGTGTGGAGGGGAGGGGGCGGCGGGGTCGCTCGCCTGGCGTCCTGCTCCCGGCACCGCCTGGGCTGGTCTGTGTGGCGTTGGCCACGTGCAGGAGGGTCCCAGACACCCACCGTGGCTTCGTGCAGCGGCCACCCTCTCGAGTCACTTTGCTCTGATGTGTCTGATAGCGTTTCATTTGCGTCAGTGGGAAGGAGCCTATTGGGCGCGTGTGCTTTGCAGGGCGGGGGAAGCTGGGGAGTGTGACGTCGAGTTGCTGGGTTGAGTCGTGGAGAGAGGAGCATTTGCTATTTCGAATTTCATGGCCTGTTTTTCCAAACGGTCACCTCAAAAATCAATGAATTAGTTCATTCCTTCACCAGATGTTTATTAAATAGGATGCAAGACGCCGTTCTGTACTCTGAGTATCAGACGCTCTTAATCTAGCCGCGAGAGAGGAGGCGGGCCCCCTCCCCCGCACAGAGCAGAAGCTGGGGCCTCCGGCGTGGGTCCGGGAGGAGTGGCGTGTGTGCTGAGACTGAGGCCATTTCTCGCTGTGGTGACTGGAGTAGGCGGCATGTGACCTGGCTGCCCGCAGTGGGGCGTGTAAGCTGTTCGATGTAAGCATGGCAACGAGCCTATGGCCCTCCCCGGGGCCATAAAGCAGGCACTCCATCAATATTTACTGAGTTGGCTTTTAATCTCAGGTGCAGCATACAGCCATACAGCTGAATAGAGGAATTGTGTTTATGGCTGAGTCTGGTACAGTGTATTTCATTAGTACAATTACGATGAAAAACAATTCATGTGTTATTTGCCTCACTTCCAAAATGCTTGTATATCTTAATTATAAGGTCAGGATTTTTAACCTGGAGATCTCAGATGCACCTAATCTTTAGACCCGGATATTAAATGCAAAAATTTGTACGTATATGTAACTGTTTATTTTTCTGCTTAGCGCTTTCATGAGATTCTTAAGGGAATATGTAGGAATTTTATTGTTGAAAGAGGTATATTCCACAGAGGGATAAAGCTGAACTTATTTATTGATTGCTTACGTAAAATCAACACATTCTTTTCTTATAAGTATTTACAAGAAAATTATTTACAGGTAACTTATTAATTTTTAAATTTTTGTTGAAGTATAGTTGATGTACAGTATTAGATTAGCTTCAGGTAATGTAACTTTTTGAATGTTATAATTTGTAATAGATAGTGGGTCTAGAATATGTCACTGTGGCTTGGAATGTGAGAAAAGTTCAAGTGCTTAAGGAAAGATTTGGAAATAAGTGATAATATTATCGAAATTGAATGATCAAGGCACACCCAAATCCTTAGCTGTATTCCATGCATGTGCCAGAAATATAAAATCAACAAAGGATCTCCCAGACTCTAGTTACTGGACTCCAGTGACTTGACAAATGTTTGGAGCAGGCTTTGAGGTCCCGTGAGGATTCCTGCGCTTGGTGCGGGCACCACCCTATTAGGGAAGGTGGCAGAACGAGGGGAGTGAGCTGGCAGCCAGCTGGGATGGGAGGCTGTCTGTGGTTGGACACTGTCTCAGTGCGGGTTCTTCTAGAGGTGGATTCTGAGATAAGGATCCCAGCGCAAGTAGTTTCCCTGGGAGGTGATCCCAGGAGACCCAGGAAGGGAGTGAGCCCGGGGAGGAAAGCACGTTCTCAGGCAGGTGCCACTGAGGGCGTCTGGGCCTTATTCCTGCCGGGAACTCTGGGGCCAGTGCCGGTCCTGTGCCTCTGCGGGACCCCGCCCGGGGCGGGGAAGCACATGTTTCCCCACTGACTCCTGCTCTGTCTGTCGGTTGAGAGCCACTCCTGGGAGAGGGGTGGACACCCCAGCACAGCTGGCCTGCCCGGAGAGAGGGGGTGACGTCCTCGGGAGGGTTACAGGGGCTGGCAGTTGGGGAGTTGGGCCAGCCTGTAGGAAAATGGTAAATGCTGAGGACATAGGGGCAGGACACGCATGTTTCTGCTATAGACATCTTCTACTCTGCTGGCCAGGCCACTGGACGGTGCTTGGGGGTCAGCAGACCCCAGCTTCTCTGCTGTCCACCTCCTTTGCACATTGTCAGAAGTCTGAGTACCACCCACAGGTTCCTACAGAGGCTCCAGCTCTCAGTCTGGGGCCCTCAGCTCTGAGGTTGCAGGCAGTGCTTCCCGTGGTGCGCTAACCGGAGAGATTAGGGTGGCAGTAGTGCGTTAATATCAGACGTGATTAAGGCAAAGAAGTGTGCCCTTTCTCTGCTTTGAAGAGCTTTAGACTAAAGTAGTTGGCTTATCAGTGCTTAGGAGCTGTGGTATCACAGGA
>NW_020171808.1:2210999-2238912 GCF_003031525.2 Neophocaena asiaeorientalis asiaeorientalis | reverse complement strand
GTCACAGGACAGACACCCCCCTCCCTCCCTCCCTCCCTCCCTCCTCCCTCCTGCTCTTTATTTTCATTCACTCTTTCTAAGAACTTGCACGCAGAAAGCCTTCTCTTTCTTTCAATATACTATTTTCCTCACCCTGTCTTCTCTGTCCTGCACTTCTGAGCTCAGGGACCATATTTTGTTGATCTTCGTGGTACTGATGCTCAGCAGAATTCCTGGCATATATGGTGGGTCTTGAGAAAACGTTTGCTGAATGAATGCGTCTTTTTGACGTACTGAAGTGGGGCAGGGCAGGGGACTGTCTGGAAACTGCCCCTCGTACGGTAGTTTCTGCCTGCGCTCTGGAGCCCCTTCTCTCTGCACGCAAAGGGAGACTCAGGTCTCCTGACTCGAAAGGAAGCTGACGTCCTCTTGGGGTTCAGCAACGTAAAATAGTCTTTCAAAACTAAACATTTTTCTGCTGAGAATTGGCAGAAAACCCTGGTAAGTGGAAAACTGACGAGTTTTCTGTAGTTGCTGTCTAAAGACATTTTCTCTCTCTGTAATTGTTTAAATTCAGCTGTGGAACTTCTTACTGACTGGGAAATTAAATGCCATTTTCCCCACCACCATCCAGGCCTACCCCAGAAGTGTCTCCTGTTAGGCTCCTAACTGCTGCTGGTACTGGTACTTTTCTTTTCCTGTGGTCTGTAAACTCATATTTATTATTATCTTCTGAGTCTCTGACAAAGGTAGTACATATACATTGTAGAAAACTTGGCAAAAGATATGAGAGTATGAAAATAATTTCATCATTCAGGATAAAACCTCTTAACATGCTGGTAGAAAAACTTTTTATGCATATAACGCAGATAATGTTTTGTTTTATAACAAGCCGAGAATACTTGTTCTAGTTTCTATTTAATTAACAGGCAGGGGGTATCTGAGAACGGGTTTTGTTGGGACCATTTCTCATTGAAACCTCTCTGCAGTTTCTTTTCCTGCCTTCAGTTGGGTGAAGAGTTTTATAAATGAAGTGGCACGAGATACAGTTTGTTGAAGCAAAATTTTTACAATGCTTAAAAAATTCACTGTGTAGAATAAATATTTTCTTTTTCACATGCCACCTAGCTGCTGAAATTTGGACTAATCTTTCCAGTTTCAGCTTTGAAACTGGCACGCAACAGCAGTAAACTCCTCCCGTGAGGTTTTGCTTATTTCGTTTATTTCCCCCAAATTAATTTTACTGTGGTAGGATAGAATAACTTGTCACTGAACATTTGGGTTTATGTGGTGAGGTTCAGCCAATGAAAGCAGGAGGTGGAATGCAGCTGTACTTGAAGGTTGACATAGAAGGGACTGAAAAGCATCAGTGAGTGGTTGGAAGAAGTCTTTAGAGGACATGGACCATTTATTCAGACAGCAGGCTCGGTCAGCGTGAGGGGACAGTGCTTTCAGCCACCTGAATCTCACGGCTTCTGGTAGATCCCACGATTACACAAATACTTGTTACAGGATAAATGCAACTGCCCTAGTTGGGTTACTGCAACCTTGCCAAAAATTCGATGTACAGGAAGAGCCAATTTGGGTTGGTTTACTCTTGCTGACAAATACAGGGGCCACATGAATGGTCAGGGAAGGGGCCAGTGCAGCTGGGCTGGAGGTACTTGTGTATCGGACAACACCTGGGATTTTAGAATAACACACCAGCACCTCCACAACAACATTTATCAGAAAATAAAAACAGGGACGGTATGTTTCACATTTCCCATGGGCTTGCTAAAATATAACTTAAATATACAGCCAGTTAGAAACTCCTTCTGCAAAGCTCACTCCCCCGCCCCCCCAAAAAAAACCCCTCTAGATTGACCTTGAATGCTTCCCTGTAAGCAGCTAATATATGAGCACACGGTGTGTTTAGAGCTTGATTTCTAAATATTATGCCCACTAAATAAACCAACATTCCTTGGAGAAATGGCTGGTTTCAGGGCCAGGAGGAGAAAGAACAAGATGAGTCTGGCTTATCTCATTAAGTCAGAAGGTGAGGAAGCACTCACACGGTGATAGGACACCACACAGGAGCACAGACAGGCCGGGGGCTCTCACCGCAAACGAGGGACAATCTGAGCGGCAAAATGAAAGATGACAGGAATAGGCTGTAATTCACTGAATCGTATGAGAATCCCCAGGTTCATGGTGCTAATAAGTAGGTAAATGGAGAATAAAGGAAAGCTCTTTCTTAAAGCAGAATGTCATGTAGAAAGAATAGAGTTAGAAAATGACCACTTTGTAACCGTCAGAGTAAAGGTCTATTCAGGCTGGAATCACTAATGGATGCTGAAACTATTGGTTGACAGTTTCTCGGGAGGAGCCAGATATTTACATTGTCTCAAAGTCTTCCTCACAGACTGCTTACTAATTGCAAAGGTAAGAATGGCAACTTTATAGTGAAGAAACTTGGGAGACACTTATTAACAATCAAGGATTCAAAGCAAAGTTTCTGTCACCAAATCACAGGGCAAACTATTTAACACACAGGTCCTGTTGTAATGCTTCTCCTACCTAACGTTTCTGCCCGAATGCATAACCTACATCTAATTCAAATTGAGGGACAACTGACCTGAAATCTTCAAAAGTGCCAGTGTCATAAAAGACCAGGAAAGTGGAGGAAATGTTCCAGAATAAAGGAGATTCAGGAGACAGGACCACTAAGTGCAAAGCATGAGTTCTGGATCGGGTAAAACGGATGGAAAAGACATCGTTGGGACAGTTGGTGAAATCTGATATGGACTGTGGAGTAGATAACCCTATCAAATCAAAGCTCACTTTTCTGAATATTTGTTTATTGTAATACAGGAGAATGTTCTCATCTTTGGAAAATGCATGATGAAGGACTTTGGGGTGACGAGGCAGGAGATCATCAGCTGACCCTCAAAAGGTTCAGGAAGAATGTAATTATATATGATGTTGTATAGGATATGTAAAATATGTAAAACGTGTTATATATAGAAAGGGGATGATAAAGCAAAGTGTTAAACTTGTGAATCTGAATAAAGGGCATATGGAAGTTCTTTGTACTATTTTTACAACTCTTATAAAATTATTTCAAGATGAAAAGTTAGAAGGAAAGAAGTTACTAATTTTGCCACAGTTGGGGTAGAGGTGGGCCAGAAAGTCAAATCCACATCTCCGTCCGTCTCTTCTGTTCTCCATGTTCCTTGGTTTCCTCTAGAGCCAGTCTGCCTCCATGCCCTGTGGCCGGGCTCCCAGGCCCCAGACAGCAGTGGCAGCCCCTGCCCGTCTTGTCCCTTCGTCCTGTCTTCCTTTAGTTTGGCTGCCTCGGTAGCCCTCCCTCCTGCCAGCCCGCAGGTGAGAAGACCCCCGCCTGCTCCCTCTTCCCCACCACTTGCTGTTCGCCATGTTGTTTCCGTCCCCAGGCTGTGGACCCCTGGAGTTGGGCTTAGACAGTCCATCTCTCAGGTCTTGGTCCACCTCTTCCGGACTGCTGCTTGAGGGGACAGGCCTTTTATTTCCCCCCCAGGAAACACCGTCATTTCGGTGGGACGGGATTGGCTTCTTCAGGAATCACCAGACAAATCCTACCATGGGCTTCCTCAAAGTGTCCCAACGCTGAGGTGCGTGGCAGGACTTTGAAGCTCCCGAGGCCACCAGAGCTGGCAGAGCCTTTGCTCCTCACTCCCCTTCAGGTGTGGCCCCTCGTAGACCGTCACATGCCTGCCAGTCCTTCGTCTGTGGGCTGTGAGGTCAACTAGGTTAAAGCAACCTTGAAAGCTTATCATGTGATTGGTAATAACTCTTTCACGTTAAGGGAATTTGATCATCTTGGCATTAAGGCAGTTTATGAAAATCCTGTAACTAAGCAAAACCCGGGAAATGCCAAGTTTTGGTTTACGCGCCTCATGGTCTGTGGTTCTCATGCTGGGATTTCCTTGTGCTATTACCTCAGTTACTCTTTCCATTAAGGCCGAGTGTCCAGGACTGGATGACGGTGCAGGACCCACTGCAGCTTCTGTTCGTGATGCAGGGTGTTAGTACGTTACCAAACACTTAGCTTTCCTACTCTGTATCGATGTCAGCTGTTGTAGCCTACTTGCAGAAGATCCTTCATTCCAGCGGTGTTGAAAATGGAGTGCTTTTGTCTGCATCAGGCAGGGGAACAGCGTCCGGGGAAAGCTGCTGATGGGTTGGAGCTCTCATTGGCTTCCTCAGACCTCCTGCTGCCCCATTTTCTTTAGAATACTAATAACTAAGTAGTTATTTTTCCAAGGAGAAGAGTTCTGCTTCTTTTGTCCTTAACCAAAATAGGGACCAGTTGCTGAAAGTTGTACTGGTATTTGCACATGCCCAGCTTTCGAACTCAATGTTAAGGTAAAAAAAAAAAAAAAAAGAAAAAGTGAGACAAACAGCCTTTTAAAGCAAACACGACCATTGTAAACCACTTGGCTTTGATAATTTCTTCTTTTTCCGTATAGCCTTGACTTTGGCTGAGACAGCGTGATTTACAACATGAGTGAACGTCTAGAGGGCAGAAACTATGTCATACATGTTCTGAGCTTGCCACTTTCTGTTCTGAGATATAAATCATATAACATTTGTAGTAAATTAGAATGTTTAGGTGTATGATTAGTTGCTTTGTATAACTAGTTTTTAGAATATGTTTATAGAGTGTATCCTTGTTAATTTTGATTTTAAAATTATCCTTTAAAAACAAAAGTAATACATGTACAAGGTTTAAAAAACAGTGCACACTGGGACCTATAAAAAGAAGCAGTGGTCCCCAGGCCCATCCTTCCTTATCCTTTGTCCCTTTACTCAGGCCCGACTTCTTTTATCTCTTTTAGCTGTTTCTTCTGTTAGCTATTGCCAGTCCCTAAATATTGGTTTATACTGTTGTTTCTCTAGTCTGATGGAATAGATGAGGAGTTACATATCCTCATCAGCATTTCTCCCAATATCTCGATACAGTCAACCCACATTTTGAGTCCCTTCATTGCTGGATTACTTTGTCACTTTAGGGAGTATAAGTATAGCTTGATTTCTTGTTGCATTAAGTGCTGGGAGTATGTCAGCTTCTATCTGTGCGCTCAGCCCCGGGACAAGTTACGTACTTTTTAGGGACAGTGGAAAATGAAAATGCAGCACCCCTTGTTTAAAAAAGTATTACGAATATCATGGTGATGACAGAGAGCGTTAGACCAAGCTTGGGGCCCTTCTGGTGGGGTCTCTGTGGGGCTGCAGGGGTGGCACATCCTGACGTTGCTTCTCTTTCCTTTCAGCTCTCTTCTCTTAACTTCTGCCGTTTCTTTCTTACTTTTAAATTATCAAGAGTAATAACATTTTAATTTTGTCCTGTAGCCATATGTATCTCATCCATTCATTCTCTATAGGTTAAGTATCCAAGTAGGAAAACAATATATAGTATATTGTTGTGACTATGCAAATATTATTCGTTGCAGAACCAAGTAAACCAAGTATTTTCTTTCTTGTACCTCCTTTTGTTTTTCCTGGAGTTTATAATTGCTTTTACTTTTGTCTTGTCCTTTTGCTGTATCACATTCTCTGTTGTAACCAGTCTATCTAATCAGCTGTTCAGTCTGTTTTTCCCCAGAGGCCTCTTGCAGTCCTGAACAAAGGGCCTCCCTCCTCTATCTGGACTTAACTCTCTCCAGGCCTGTTGCCTGGCTGGTGTACTGGGACTTTTCTTTATTTCTTCCCTGGTTTAGTTTCACTGCTTCCTAGATTCTGAGATTTTATCCTTGGTTGATCCTTTGCTCTAGGCCCTCCTCAAATAGCTTTTTAAAAAATTTTTTTAAAAATTAATTAATTAATTAATTTATGGCTGTGTTGGGTCTTCGTTTCTGTGCGAGGGCTTTCTCTAGTTGTGGCAAGCGGGGGCCACTCTTCGTCGCGGTGCGCGGGCCTCTCACTATCGCGGCCTCTCTTGTCGCGGAGCACAGGCTCCCGACGTGCAGGCTCAGTAATTGTGGCTCAAGGGCCCAGCTGCTCCGTGGCATCTGGGATCTTCCCAGAGCAGGGCTCGAACCCGTGTCCCCTGCATTGGCAGGCAGATTCTCAACCACTGCGCCACTAGGGAAGCCCTCAAATAGCTTTTTGATGTGAGTACAGGAAGAAATTTCTGAGTCCTTCCAGTTCTGAAGATGTTGATAATTTATCCTCTCAATTTGCAGTTATGAATAGAGCTCTAGGTAGAAAGTAACTTCTCTCAGATTTTTGAGAGGATCTCTGATTGTCACTGGTATCCACTGTCTTTGATGACAAGGCCACCTGATGCGTCTTGTTTTACACTGCGGTAGTTTTTTGTTTTACACTGTGGTTGATTTTTCTCCCTGAAGACAATTTCCTTGTATTCTTGGTATTCTGAATTTCACAACGTTGCCCCCAGGTGTGGCACAGGTGTGGGTCCTTTCTCACCCATTATTATGCTAGGCATGTGGGAGCATTTTAAACCTGGAGATTGCTATCTTTTAAACTTTGGAAAATTCTCTTGAATATATTATTTGATAATTTCTTCCCCTTTGTTCTTCTCTTTTTGAAAGTTCTGTTAATTGGATCTTGGACCTCTTGGACTAATTCAATACACTTCTTGAATATCATCTCAACTTTGTCTCTCCTTAAGAGACACAGTTCTCGTTTTGGGGAGGTTTTCCCAATTTATCCTCCACTCTTTTTATTAATTTATCATGTTTTTCATCTCTAAAAGTTTTGTTTTTCTCTAATTTTTCTACTCACTGCATTTTTTTTGCTTTATGAATATAATACCAATGATGATACAAATTGGAGTATTCAAATTATTCCTGAATACTCCATAGTATTTTTTCCTATTTATCCTGCTATTTTTTTTTTTTCCCCATGATGGAGGCTTATATGTTGGTGATTCCTGACTGACCTTTGAATTTTGAGGTGAGGCACTAAAAACCTGATGGTGAGCTCTATATACTTAAATAGGGTTTGTGAATTGGTGAGGTTTGATTTAAGGTGATAGGTGGTGACAGTATTTTTTACTGGGAATTCTGTATACTAGAATGTATAGGTCTTTCTTCTGTAGCAGTTAGATGTTTTAGGGTGAAGTTTTAGATTTTTTTTTTTGCCTGGAGGTATTTTCCTGGGTGGAAATCAAAGTGTGTGGAATTGATGCCTTCTTACAATAACTTTCAATTACTTCCTCATTTTCTTCCCCAGAGCCCTCCCTGCCCCTCTGCTTTCCTGGTTTGGTTGCACTGCTTCCTAGGTGCTATACATCATGGCTCTGATACTTCTAGGTACTGAGTCTCTGGGGTTCCACCTGGAGGACAGCCCTGCTGAGCTCCCTGGAACCGTCCTGCTCCATCAGTTCTCTGTACCTTGTCACTCCTGTAAATTCGCCGACCTCTCTTCCCCCCTCCTTCTCTGCATCATTGTTGGTTTATCCCCACTTCATTTCTTTACTGTCATTTAAGTGAGGTCTTGAAGGAGGAGGATGCTGTTTATATGTTTTGGGGAAGATTTGCCTTAATCTTTTCTTAAACCACCCGTGGCTTCTGTGTGTGCCAAGGATGGCGGTGCCCAGTGTGTATCAGCTGTGTTCACGCAAACACCATCCATTCTCGTCACACCTGTCACTTGTAGAGTCGGAGAAAAATCAGTGTAAATTTTACATAGGAAAACCGTAGTTTTCTGAATACCCATGTGTGTGTCTGTGTATCTGTGTGTCTGTCTATGGTTATGTATGTAGCCCCTCCTGCGGGGACGTGGTTCAAATGCACAGAGCCTGTTAACAGAGCTCAGAGAGGACGGGCGTGGGTCGCCTTGGGGATGGATTGGAGGAGCTTTTGTTCTTCTTCTTCTTAATCAGCAGAAAGTTTAAAAATTTTAAATTAAAAAAGTGGCTTTAGGCTGCTCCATATTCTCCAGGTCATCAGGCCTCGTATCTTTATGTTATTTTAAAACATACTTATGAACTGACTGAGATCCACCTTTATTCAATCATGTAAATAGATTGTTCAGTAAAGTTCATATGTTTTCTCTCCAGGGTTTGGGGCGAATACGGCAAACGTAATGTGTCAAATGAAGGAATTGGTTAAGCTGCCGGCGCGTGCTTGTAGCGCTTGTTATGTTGTTACTGCAGCAGTTACACTGGTGATTTACACCTGCGTAACCATAGCTCCTTCTCGGGGGAGATCCTCCTAAGCGTAAGTCTGGACACCAGCCCGGGAGGCATCTCTCAGCTTTCAGAGACCTTGTTCACACCTCACAGAGGCTTCTGTCTGTAGCGTTTCAGTACTTTTCGGGGAGAGATCTTTACATCCAAGGAAAGCAAAGTGGCCAGCAGCTCTTCATGGCTTCTCTCCACCTCTTTCCTGAGTGCCCGGCAGACAGTGGTGACACTGGGCAAATATCTCTGAGCGTTTGGTGCACATATTGGGACACTGGTTCACTAGCCTCATGGTGGGACCCTGAGGGAGGTGGCTGTGAATTTGGAAATGTGCGAGCCACAGTAATGTCCACGGGCCCTTGGTCTGAATACTGCATGTGGAGAACAACAGGCCTATTGAATACTGAGTGGGAGAAAATGGAATTAATCTAGAGGAGTTTAATTCGGCTAATTAAAAGATCTGTTGGGGGTTGTAGCATGGTTTGTTTATTTTTATTAATTTTTTAAGCAAGCACGTAGCACTAGCTAGATGTCGGGCAGTATGCAAACGTCTCCTTGAATCGTCATCGTTTGATATGATGTGTCCTGATCTGCCATCTACAGAGGAGGAAACCGAGGCTCAGAGAGGCTACGGGACGATTCCCCGGGGTCCTCCCGAGGTGGAGTTGAGCCTGTGGGTCTCTGGAGGCCCGTCTCTGCAGGACATCTTGCCTGCCCCACTGTCTCTGTCTGCGACCTTTGTTTGACTTGCCCTTTTGCCTGGAGCACCCTCTTTTACTTACTGAAATTCAGTTCCCCCTTTAAGTCCCAGCATCAACGCCAGCAGCATGACGTCTGCCCACGTTGCAGAGCCTCAGTCATGGCTGGTTTCTACCTTTCTCTCTCCGGGAGAACTTCTCAGCTCCCAGCTTGGTGTTACCTTCCTCCCTTGGGTTCCTGTTCCCTTGCGGGCACCGCTGTCTGCGTGCACATCCGTGTCCCCCGCCGGCATGCACGCCGTCTAAGATCATCAGCTGCGTTGACGTCCTTTCTCTCCCATCCCCACGGGCTGACATGGTGTCTGCTGCCTGTCGGACCCTGGGATCTTGAGGAGAATCCAGTGGGCCCACAATGACGCAGGACTGGCCACCCAAGTGTGTGGTTGGTTTCTGACATTGTAGGATCAGTTAACGTCTAGCTGTAGAGACACCGTTCCTGCCTGTTTTTTTTTTTTTTTCCTTTTTTTTTTTTTTTTTTTTTTTTTTAATCACTGAGTTTTCTGGGGAAGATAGAAGACTCCATTAAAAACTACAAGATTGCTCAGGAAAAAAAAAAGAATGTTTACTAGGTTCTAAGATATTTGAAGGCAGGAACCATTTGTTGCTCTCCCAGCCCCACTCAGCAGCTACACACTGCTTTGCGGTACAGTTTGGACCATTGAAGGCTGTTGGGTGGAGAGCCAGGGGTGAAGACGTGCCTGTGTGGCGTGGAGCTGCCCTCCTGACTCTGGGATTCCTAAGGCTTTAACTAGAGTTCTTTTTTTTCCCCTCTTTTTATGTTTGCGTGAATTCTCTCCAGTGTTTCATCCTCACTTCCGCCAGCAAGTTTCATTCTTCTCCTTAGCTGTAATTGCTGGGCATTAAAAGACTGTGGGACTGTGTTATGAAACAAAATTGTATTGTATTGTATGAATATTCTTCTCCTGGGGTTTTCCTTTCCTGTGATGATGTGAGAAATCTCTCTTTTACCTCCTGTGAAGTCTCTGAAGGGATTTGCGCGGCTAATTGGGGATAATAAAGGCAATCTTAGTGTAATGCAGCTCTTCTTTTTAGGAATATGTATATATATTTCCGTCACTTCTGTATAAATTTGCCTGAACTGAACGAAATTCCCTGCAGAAGGGCTTTAACGCGATCATGTGTTTGCATGCCTCTGCCCAGTCCGGCCGCCACCCACCCATGTTCCCAGTGACCCTACAACTCAGCCTTGACGTGTGTCACACCAGACAGCTCCTTGGGTGCCCTGAGGCTTGTTCACTGTGGTAGAAATGAAAGAGACGGAGGAATTAGAGGTCAAAACACTGTCAAGGAGAATAAAAAACTGTTTGGCTTGAAGGTCGTCTTCTTTTTGACTGAGAGTGTAAAAGGCAGCGGGAACCAGAAGGGTGAGCTGTGCTTTACTTTGGTGATGCTTTGCTTGGCTGTTTGAAATAAATGTCCATTAAATGCACAAAACATGCCTGCCAGCCCCCTGGACACCGGCGGCTTCCCGTTTGTGTCCTTTATGAGAGAGGCACGTGGACTGGCTGGGACGGGTCTTTTCCAGCCCCACCCTGCCAACCCGCCTGTGCCCGCTTCTGCTGCTTCCCTGCGCCCACGCACACCCCCCGCCCCAGGGACATGCCTGCCATCTTCAGGGCACTTTCCTTTTAAAGAAAATGATTTTTTCCCTTGTGTGACGGTTGGTTCTGTGTCAACTTGGCTAGTCTGTGGTGCCCAGTTGGTTGGTCGGGGCAAAACATTTGAAAAAGAATAGATACGTGTACATGTATAACTGAATCACTTTGCTGTACGCCTGAAACTAACACAACGCTGTTCATCAACTATACTCCAATATAAAATAAAAAGTTCAAAACAAAATCCAGGGATTTTGCGATGTGACTGACATCTTACGTCAGTTGACTTTAAGTGAAGGAGATTATCCTGGACAGTGTGGTCCGGCCTCATCAATCAGTCCAAGGCCTGAAGAGCAAAAACTGAGGTTTCCTGGAGAAGAAAGGCTGCAGCCTCCGGACCGGCGCATCACCTCCTGCCTGAGTGTCCAGCTGCTGGGCTGCCCTGCGGATTCCAGGCTTGTCCCATAAACACACGATTGCATGAGCCAGTTCTTTAAACTAACTCTCCCCCCGCCCCCGAATATTTACGTCATCTGTATCTATATCTGTGTCTGTATCTGTATCCCTATTTGCTCTGTTTCTCTGGGGTCCCCTGATACACCGTATTTCAGATGTCTAGAAACACAGCCTCTCTAACTTTGATAACGTAGCAGGAAAGCGTTCTTCATCAGTGTGGGTTATAGTTGTTACTGAAGAATAATTTTTAAAGCTCTGAGTCAGCAGCATATTCACTGCCCCAGCTGGTCCCAGAACTTCTCCCCCAGGTGGTCCCCTGCATTCCTGGCCACGCTCTGTTACTTTCTCCTCAGTCGTTGTTCTGGGGGCCGCCTGCGTGCATAGCACTCTCTTCCTGTTTACTGTTCACGTTTCCTTGGCCCCATTACAGAGACCAGAAAACAGGTGACCTTACAATTAGCAGGGTGAGGAAGGGGGATTGGCCATTTCCTTGCTGCTTCTACTTTTTGCCTGAGGGTTGTTTATTGCAATGAATGGATTTGCAGAGCGAAAGTTTGAAAAACACTGAACATGTTCTCCAGGTGTCCTTCCTTTTAAATGAATATGTCCTAAGAAAATGTGAACCTTGCAGAATTGATCAGGGAGAACATAGATTGTAGCTCCCCAGATGGGAAGTCTTGAGGGGACATGTCAGGAGAGGTGGCCCTCCCTCCTGATGAAGGCTGACTGGAGGAGGGGCTTCTGCACAGCCATATGGAAAGGGTCAGAAGGGCACCAGAAGACTAGGACTGTGAGTGGGATGTTGGGGCTCAGAGGTGATGGATGCGGTGGTCAGATGGAGACACTCACGTCAGAAGGGGTTCCTGGACCAGCCTGGCCACCCTACTGGAGCTGGTGGGGACAGAGCCTGGGGCTCTTAGACCCAGCTCAGCGCTCCGTCCAGATGGGACACAGGCTCATCAAGGCTTCCACTGACCAGCAAAGGAGATTTGGGGTAAATAGCTATGTTTTAAACATAAAGTTAATGAAAAATCAGATTTTATTTCAAGAAACTTTGTTTTCAGCTTCTCCGGCGCACGCCTGGTCTACAGAGTGAGAGAGGCTTTCCGCCCCGCCCAAGAATTCTAGGCTTTTCTGGCTTATACGTCACTGTCACGTCACCTTTTGGTTACCTTCTTGGCCTTCTTGGCATACTTCTGAGCGCAAAACCGTTCTTTTCTCGCAACTTTCGTTCGTTGGCTTACATCGCCCCAGCAATCGTGTGACTGACTGAGTCTCTCTGAATTCCTGTCTGGAGAACGGGGACTGAGGTTCATGACTTACTTCACTTCTCACGGAAGCTCTTCCCATCTCTGTCGAGCTGAATGAGTGTCGGCTTGCCTCATACCCTTGAATGAGTGGTAGGAGTTTGAGGGTCAGAAAGCCTTGTCTTTCCCCCAGCCCCATCCTTTCCCAGTGGTGGAACCTTAGACAAACCAATTCTCAGCTTCTCAGTTTTCTTATCTGTAAAACAGGACAAATGTCTGTTGTGAAGATTCAGTAGGAAGACAGGTATAAAACAGGAGATGGTTAATTATTGGAGACTGTTGTTATTCTTTATCGAAGGCCGTTGATTTGTTTTCCAGGCAAGAAAACCACATCCACATTATATCTGTTCTAAAGAATTTTTACCTCTTCTTCCTTTTACCTTTCTTCTCCCTTTGATTTCATAAGAATAAGTGCAGATAGAAAGCCAGAACTGCTTTAGTGTTGTTATATTATTGAGTCTGAGGAGAAAATCTTTTGGAACTTTAAATAAAATTAAAGTTAAGGGTCTTTACCATTTGTGAGTGTCACCATGGAGACAAAAATGTGTGGTCACCATGGCGACCTTTATCAACATTCTCGTCTGAAATTCTTAAATATAAAATTAGGCATGGCTGCCGCTATGAAAAGACAGAGTATAAATAAGTGAACTCTCGTGATGACAATGCCTGCCCGATTTGGTGTCACGGCGCAGTTCTAAAAATGTCATTAATGGTAAGGTGACACCCTGTGGATCCTCACAGAGCCGACGTTTGGCTATGCCCTTCTGCCTCTGAGCTGGCAGACGTTCTTAGATGGGGCTGTTCCTTGTTTCCTCTTTAGTCTCCTGCCTCATTCGAGGCAGCCTTTCTGTGTATTTGCTTTTTATGTCTGCCTCCGGTGCTTCCTGTGGCTTCCTTGAAGGATACTCCATGAGTTCCGTTGTGTTTGTAAAAGAAATAAATCACATGATTTTATAACAACTCTCATACACAGTTAATAGTAGTAATTTCGTTTTAGATTATTGTTTTTGAAAAGAGATGAGTGTTCTTCTATAACATGCTAAGATGCATCTCGTAACCTACCACACATGATGTATCTAAAATGAATCTGTATTTAGAAATAAATGATTCCCAAATGTGTGACAGGCCATTAGTTTATCCAACTGGCATAAAAATACCCCCAGCGTGTATTAAAGTGAAGGCACCCAAGTTGATCCACTATTAGATTCCCTGGTGCAGGACAGTCTCCCAGGGGTGGGGATGGCCTCCTTCAGACTCAGGAAGAGTTGGTTGTGTTGACGGAGACCATCCAGGGCAGGACAGTGAGTGACAGCCAGCGGTAAGGAGACAGGGAGGGCGAGGGCCGTGCAGGCTGAGCCCTGTCGGACAGCTCTGAGGAGCGTACCCACTTGTTTTCAGATCTTCTCTGCTTTCAGAATACCACCCCAAATTTGAATTAGACAGGAACCTCAGAGCACTCTTAAATACAGACATTTTGTAATCAGGTTTCAAATTTCAAAACAGAATGGACAACTCTTCAAGCACATCTTTTCAAACATTTTCTGGCAGTGCTCAAAAGATGCTGTGTTTGAATGGAAAAATGAACTCTAGATTATTGGTTTTGTGAGCAAAATGACTTCCCAAACCCAGGATCCCCCAGAGAGGTGAATGTAAGCTCTTTGTGGTGCACCCCGGAGGGGACGGCAGGCTTCCCCTTGTGGTACACTGATCAGACTCGGATTCTTCTGGTGGTGGCATCTCTTTGCTGAACTGAATGCCTTCTGCAAATCCGAGGACATCTTGAGCCAAACCTGGTCCTTAGGGTCTGGGGGTTGTTTCCCTGGGCAAACTGTTGACCTCTATTTCTAAGAAAAAAGTCTTTGAAAAACTCTTTGGACGTTGAAATAGCTCTACAAAATAACATTTTGGTGCTTTAAAGTATAAACTAACCAGAAACACATGAGTTCAGTTACCCACAAATCACAGAGGGTTTTGCCTAACAGAAAAATGCATGTCAAAACACGTCTCGGGTAAACAGTTTAAGGTGGTAATCTGCTTGCACAAGTAGGTCAAGGATTGGGGAAGGTGACATGCAAATTTGCACCCAGGTGGAGCGTGGAGGGCATATCAGCATCAGCTCACAGCTGCTGGGAGACAGGACGCCAGCAACGTTGTGATGGGTGAGAGGGTGGCCCTTGGCTTCTCTGTCCTTCTGTTGGAGGCTGAGCTATCTGGTGTGAGCCTTTATTTGGAATACTTACAGAGAAAATAAGACCAAGTTATTAAGTATTCCAGTCATAGCTTCATGGCGGCCGTGGACTTCTGCTGCTCTGCACTTAACCTGCCCATTAACCTGGTGCTCCCCATCATCACCTGCATCGGTGGGTGGATAAGAGGCACCGACGACCAGCACACGTGAGCAGAGCTTCGGAGCTGCATCAAGATACTGGAAAACATGGCCAGTGTTTAGGAATACCCTGTATTTGATACCCTTGGCATTGTAATTTGTCTTATTTGTGAAACAAGGTTTTTCTAAGGAAGGTCCTTGATGAAATGATCACAGTGTGTGAATTAATAGAATCCAAATGAATTTATAAATGTATAAAGTGAGTATAAAACATTCATTTGACTTGCATTTAGGTTGTGAGGTTTGTTGGGAATTTCTTGGAATCTTCTTGACTCCTGGGTGAGGGATCTTCTGAGAAGCAGGAGGGGAAGGGAGGGACGGGTATGAAGTATCTTCTGTGTGTCATGCATTGTGCTTTTAAATGTGTCCTCTTTTAAACGCTCACAGAAGTCCTTTAAGAAGGCTGATTATCTTTATTATCTAAGTGGGTGAGGAAACTGAGGCTGGAGACATTAAGGTCATTTGACTACAGTCAACAGTGATGATGGTTGCTCCATGGATCTGTTTGTAGCTTATCACATTTGCAAGATTCCCTGTCTCTCTTGTCCAAGGCTGACAGCTGGGACGGGAATTGAAGATGCATAAATTAGAAGGCCAAAGACCAATCCTCGTTCCTAATTAAAAAAAATTTAGAGAAACCAACAGACTTAAAAGAAATTCCTTCATCACGTGAGCCCTGGTGTTGGTAAAAACACTCGGAGTCTCAGGAAGCCTGGCTTCTGATCCACATAGCACTGGGGGCAGCCTGCACAAGTCAAGTCCTCAGTCTGCTTGTAACAAAATAAGTGAAGTCGTGACGAATAATAACAGAATAAGTAATGATGAAATAAGTAACCTCATAACAAATAATTATAGAATAAGTAACAATGAAATGAATAAAATGATAAAGGTAAATAAACTTTATGTACATTCTGACACTTAGGGAGAGGCATTTGCGAGGATGACCTATTACTATGTAGTCAGTCGCTGTGAGGGCACAGATGGTGTCCTGAGTCGGCAAAGCTTTTCCCCGTCCAGTCCTCCAAGGAGGCTGGTCCAGTTGTCCTTCTGGTGCCCTGGTGGTGAGTGTGGTACTGTGTCCTTGGAGTCTGGCAGCAGTGACGGTGCAGTCTGTGCTCAGCGATGGAAATTTCTCCAAGAGCTGTTTCTAAGAGTCACCGTGAATTCATGCATTTGGTATGTGGCTGTTTGGGCAACAAGTAGCGTCTTTCCCTCACGTGATGGAAGCTGGAGCATTAGCTGGTTAATATTAACGACCTTCTCTAACCGAAGTGGGATGTGGTGGGTGGGGTCTGGAAACTCGTGGAAATCACAGTCCCTGTGCGTGTTGAAAATCACGGAGGACTGGCCCTCTCGTGATCGTGGCCACAGAGAAAGGAGAGGTGGAAGTTCCGGCCGTCGGCGGCTGCCTTCGGGCCCTGTGACCGCGCACGCTGGACCATATGCTGCAAAGGATGCCGCAGGATGGCCATCTCTTCTTCACCTGGAAATATCTGAGTGTCAGTATTTTTTTTAGGGGCACAGGTTAGGTTCTTAAGGCTAAATTTGTCATTTTTTCTTCAGAGTAAACAATGCTGTTGAATTGTATGAGAAAACAAGATGCTTAGAAGGAACTCTTTTCACTACTCAGATTATTTTTCGAAGCCAAAATTCAACCTTGGCTTCTGTACTGGTTTCAATAAGCACTGGCAGGAGGAGGCAGAGCATGGTGGTTTCTGGACAGTGATCACATCTTGGTTCCTTCGGCAGTGTGCTGCTCTCTGGGACCAGGTTTTTGACCTAGTATTTTAAGGATTGAGGGCCCTGAAGGGGAGGACAGTTGTGGGGAGGACTTTCCCTTACTTTGCCATCTGTTTTTCCAAGGTACATATCAGTATTTAAGGAGTCTAGTCATAATGCATAAATGTCATAGCTCTTGTACATTTAATTTATTCTCCTGAAGATGGGGCTTTGTATTCCCTCCCCCCTCCCCCTGAAGCAAGATCTTAACCCTCTCAGATCTCAGAGTTCAGGAGACCTTTCCACGCCTCTTGTCTGAATCGACCGCTCTGCCTTCTTCCGTGGTCAATTCTGGCTGCTCGTTTGCACAGAGGAGTTGGGGTGACCTCCTGCCCGGAGCGTGTAAATCACGTCCTTCAGCAGTGGTTAGGTGAACATCTGTGCTGGGCAGGTGCGTGGCACAGGTGGCCCTGGGGCTAGAGGGCTGGACAAAGCAGAGGGGTGGCCCACGGGGGTGCAGACATTAACGTGTGATGGAAACCTTGATGACTGTTCGGACACGGAGGGCTGGGGGCTCCGGATCGTGGCCAGGACTGGCTGGGGGAGGGCTTGCTGAGGAAGAGGTGAGTGACTGAGGCTAAAGCAGCTGCCAGGTGAGGGGTGGAGTGGAGGCTCTGGGGCTGGAGAGGCAGGATGTGGCTGGGAGGCGCCGGGTGCGTCCCTCCTGCTGAGGGTCAGCCCCCAATAGCAGCAGTGCCCACTCCGTACTTGGGGACAAGTGAGCTTCAGTCAGGAGGCTAGCTTATGGAACAATTAGCTTCCAATCCAGGCACCAGAAAGTTTGATCTGAAGTCTGTGTAATGATATCATCCTGACGGTGGCAGCATTTTGAATCAGCTAATTCCTGGTTTTGAGGACAGTTGAGTGTATGGACTCAATGTCTCAGGGTTTGAAAAGAGAATCTCAAAAGTCATTTGGCCCTCTCTCTGCCCGATGTTAATATTATCATTTAGCACCTCCGGGGAGGTGGCACTCGTGGGACATGGTAAATGAGGGCAAACTTAGGGTCAGAGAGAAAGTCATGGGAAATTCCTGACTCTGGGGTTATGGGTTTGGGACAGAATGCCACAGGCATGGAGTTCTTTCTAAGCACATCCCGTCAGGGGGCACATCTCTGGTGCGGTCAAACGTGCACGTGAGTAAGGTGTGTCTGGCAGGCCTCTTCACTGGAAACGTGACTGTTTTCCCCTTTCTGCACTCGGTTCTTTGGAATTAGGTCACTGAGTCCAGCCCACATTCAAGAAGAAGGGAGTTAAGGTCCAGCTTTTTCTCTCCAGGGCCTTTCATATCCCAAGCCTTCCCCCCAACTCCAATATCTTATAAATCGTTAGGAGAGAAAGCTACTCCCTCATGGGCTGGACGAGTCATTCTATCTGTCTGTCTGTCTGTCTGTATCTATCTATTGTCTATCATCTATCTATTGCCTGTCATTTGTCTATCTGTTATCTATCATTTATTATTGATCTCTATCTATCATTTATCGGTCTATCATCTATTATCTACCTATGAAACAAGAATAACAGAGCAGTTTGGGACAGCTATTAAGAGTCTAGGAGCTTCATCTTCTGAAAAGAAAATCACTGAGGCCAAGCAATCCGAGAGTCCTTCCCGGGAATCGGGAAGGGTGCTTAAAGATTTCTCTCTCAGTCTAATCCTTCTGTGGACCCCAGCGGGAAATAGGCAAAGACTCATATAAGGACAGATTTCCCCACAGTCACCCACATGCTTAGATCCACACTCTGCTGGGCACTTGGGGTTTTTAATATATATATAGGACAAATTGTATTAATCAGTAAGAATTTCTTATTAGTAAGAAGTTCTTTTCTCAATTGAATTTGGTTATATTTAAATAAAGCAAACAGAGAAGTACAGGCAAAAGCATACCATTTTGCCCCATCTTTTAAAAAGGAAATAAAAATAGAGGTACAGTTGAATGCCCACCACAGCACTGGCCCAGCCTCTGGCTGTAATTTCTCACGCTTCCTCCAGAGGAAATCATTATCCTGAAGCAGGCATGTACTATTTACATCTGCGTTTCAGTACCTCCCCTGCTAAAGCAAATCCTCTTTTCATCTCTGCTATGTAAGTATGTATAAAATTAAAATAATATATGGTATTTTGGGGGTATTTAAAAATCATACAAACAGTATCCTACCGTACAGCTTATATTTTGTACTGTTTTGCCTCTCATAATTATACATCTGAGGCCTAGTCCTGTAGGTATGTGTAGAACTAGTTAATTCACTTTACGTTTATTTATTTGTTTAATTTTGGGTAACCTTTTTCTTTAACTTTTTATTTTATGTTGGAGTGTAGTTGATTCACAGTATTGTGTTAGTTTCTGGTGTACAACAAATTGATTCAGTTATACCGATATCTATTCTTCTTCAAATTCTTTTCCCAATTAGATTGTTACAGAATATTGAGCACAGTTCCCTGTGCTCTACAGTAGGTCCTTGTTAGTTATCCATTTTAAATATAGCGAGTTAAGTCATTTTAAATGTGCTCCATCTTGCTATTGTATGAATAAGTTAGAATTTATTTATCCATTCCCAATTGATTTTCCACTGTATCAAGGGATATTTAAGTTGTTTCCACTATTTTCCCTATTAAAGTGCTGCAAACCGCCCCCCCAAACCATCCCTGTCCACGTCTCCTTGTGCAGCATGCCTGGAACTTCTCTGGGGTGCGTCCCCAGCACAGAGTTGGTGGTGGTCTGACTTCACGAGGTGTTGCCAGGCTGCTGTTCAGTGTGGCCACACCGGTGGATGCTCCTGTCCTCTGACACACAGGGGCGGGGTTCTCCCTGCTCCATGCTCCAGCCCTTACGGGGTGTTTCCAGACTTCAGAAGCTTGCTTATGTGGAAATATGTTTTGCTTCATTTTTCTGATTACTAGTGATGTGATATATATATTTTCCCGACAATTTAGATTCCCTCTTCTGGGCATTGTCTGTTGATATCTTTGCCTATTTTTCTTTTCTCTCTTGACTTTTTCTTATTTGCTCGTGGGGGATATTTATATATTATGCATACTAAGCCTTTCTTGGCAATCTGTATTGTAAGTATCTTCACTTAGTGTGATTTTCCAATAGAGGACAAACCAAGCAGTTTGTGGAAGAAAGATTTTTTGCCTCATCAGGAGACTTGGGCGTTTGTTCTGGTTTGGCTACCAACTTGCTATTTGGCCTTGGGCGGGTCATGTAATTTTCCTGGACCTTGGCTTCCTTACCTCTAAAGTGGTATAATTTGATCCCAGAACCTCAAATCTCTGCTAGATACACAGTCATATCAGAGTTAAACAAAATTAAGTGGAGGGAAAGCTCTTTCCAAATTAAGGGGAAAGTCTGCATGCTGGAATATTTGAAAGCAGATTAAATTTTTGCTGGTTTAAGAACATAGATAACTGGGATTATGTGGATGAAGTTGGCTAACAGGGACTTCCCTGGTGGTGCAGTGGTTAAGAATCCGCCTGCCAATGCAGGGGACATGGGTTCAAGCCCTGGCCCGGGAAGATCCCACATGCCGAGGAGCAACTAAGCCCGTGCGCCACAACTACTGAGCATGTGCTCTAGAGCCCGTGAGCCACAACTACAGAGCTTGCATGCCACAACTACTGAGCCTGTGCTCTAGAGCCCTCACGCCACAACTACTGAAGCCTGCGTACCTAGAGCCTTTGCTCCATAAGAGAAGCCACCACAATGAGAAGCCCGTGCACTGCAGCGAAGAGTAGCCCCCGCTCGCCGCAACTAGAGAAAAGCCCCCGTGCAGCAATGAAGACCCAATGCAGCCAAAAAAAAAAAAAAAGTTGGCTAACATTTGGATAGCACTTCAGTTTTCAAGAGTACTTCCGCATACATGATTTATTTCTCATAAACTTGACTTGCAGGATCTTGTTTTTGTCGTCAAATATGTCATCATGTTTCAGGTGCCGGGCCAGGCAGTGTGTCTGTCTGCTCTGCCGTGGGACTCCCAGTGCCTTGAATCGGGCTGCACGTGGAAGGCTCGGGGTGAGTGGTTTGTCGAATGGCTGAGAGACGGGTGATCAGCTCATCAGTGTTAATAAACAACTCAGCACTTACCTGTCAGGGCAGTTCTGAAGAACGGTCTGCATTTCCCCTCTTAGGTGTCGTAGCATTTTCCCCAGTCTCGTTTACTCTCCTAATAAAGGGATAACGTTGGTTTTCTTAAAATGTTTCTTAGAAGGTACGTGTAGAGTCTGAATTAATGAATTTTTATTATGACTCAGAGTGAGAGTTGTTTTAATTTGTTGATGCTTTTATATTTTGTGGAGGGCATGACAATGGTCACAATGATTAACAAAATCACTTATTACTTTTCTTCCCATTGGCCCAAAAAAGGAGCTAGAGACACGCACTCTCTTTAATAAGCATATCCATCTCATACCATGGCCGTGACAGTGAGCTTCATTTCAGGAAAATGAGCGTGAGTTTGTCTCCTCACGGCTGCTCTGGTGCTTGACCTGGAACAGAAGCCACCTGTCACCGCCATCCACTCGGGTTCGTGCGGCTCGTCTGTGAGGCTGTTGGGCTCCTCCAGGACCAGGGCTTGCTGGACACGCTCGGTGCTCCGTGTGCCTGCAGTGGAGCCCGGGGTCGTCTGCCTGCTGACATGTCCTGCTTCTCCTTACGAGGTGCTGAGTGCAGGGGGGGACAGGGCTTCCCTCATTCCTGCTGAATCCCCTGACCCCTCTGCCTCGTCCTCGGGAAGCCGGGCGCCCGGGCAGCCCTGGCGCGGGTGTCTGTGACCGCAAGACGCACCTCCATCGCTGCCTGAGAGAACTCAGTTTTCCTCAGAAAGGAGGGAAAGGTACTTTTCCTTCCCCATTTGTAGATTCTCTTTCCTTTGGGTTTTCTCCCACGAGAGAACACTCTGCTGGTCATATCGAGGCAACGCTGCACAGGCATCGGGAGAGGGGCCCGGGACTGAGTTACCGGCTCAGGGACGCCCCGGGGAGAAATGCCGAAACAGAGCAGCAACTGGAGGAACTGTCCGGATGCTGAACCGAGCCGCCCGACAAGGAGCCAGAGATGGGGATTCGCCCTGAGGCCACATCAGCACTGTGGCTGGCAGACAGAATCAGGACTAGCAGAAAGGAGGGCGGCGGCCCAGGGGTGGCCTCTGTCGAGCCTCCTGGGCCCCTGGGCTCTCGGAGGACCCGTGTGACGTGCACCCCGGCTGTCGGGGTCCCGAGTCACGGCTCCTCAGTGATGGCCACCTCCGCCTGCATGTGGCCAAGAGCTGTCTTCACCAGCGGGCCCCTCGGCTCCTGGCGGGGCGGGCCGGTAGAGACGGCAGTCAGCCTGTGGACGTGGGTTGAGATGCATTTAAGAAGTCATGGTCCAGTGTGCACGTTTCAGAAGGCCCCCGTGCAGGAAATGTTTCCCTGTCAATGTGATAATTGCTGAGGGAATATTTGGTGTTGTCTAGAAATACCAGGAGCTCTGGCTTTACAGGGCAAGTCCGAGGCTTATAACAAGGTTAACTGAACGCGGGGAGGGCCTTGGGGCTACACAGAGATCACTGGCTTCGTGTAACGGAGTGACCTTTCCCTTGTTTTATGTTGATGCTCCGGACAGAGACGGGCTGGCTGAGACCAGGGAACTAGTGGGCACAGCGAGCTCTCTTCCCTCTGGCGTTGTGAGTGGGCAGCGAGCTTCTTCCGCTGGAGGGGGCCACGGACTAGGGAGAAGCCCTTCCAAGTGTCCTTACACGAGCTGGCCGGGCCTGGGCTCCGGCGGGGCTCCGATTTCAGGATGTAGGTTCGGGGCAGCCGGTCCTGTCCAAGGCGGGCAGGGCCCACGGCAACCCTCCACCCCGGTTCCCTCCTCTCTGCCCTGCCCCTGCCTGTGTCCTCCGTGGCTCCCTGGCCCCCCTGACCCCTCTGTGCTGGGCTCCCAGCCACCTCGGCTCTAGCTCCACTGCGCCCCGTGTCAAGCCTCCAGAGGCCCCGGGGCAGAGCAGCTGAGGTGGGATCCACAGCTGCCGGGGGTCGGCCCCTCCCGCAGTCTGGCGCCTCGCTCCTTCCCCCGCTGCCCTGCTCACGTCTCATGCACCACCAAGTCGCAGGAATAAGCTCTTCCCCACGCTGCCATCGCCCTGCCTTCTCCTCTGCTCCCCCTGGGCCCGCAGCGCCTTCCCTGTGGCCTGTATGTCCACTGCGTGGCTTAGCTTTGACCATGGGCTTGCTCTCTTCACAAGGTTTTCCTTGGCCCCTGCTGCCCCGTGACTGAGTCCCCGAGTCCTCAGGGCCCCGAGTCCGGGCTTGGGCCCGTGTCACTTCCAGCCTCAGCCCCAGGTCCCACCCTGTCCCAGGCCCCGAAGGTCTTCGCTTCTGTGAATGTTGCCCCCTCCCTGGACGGCCCTTGCATCTCGGCTCGTTCAGCTGTGAGGTCCTGTTCATCTTGCTGGGTTTACAGAAAAGAATGTTCCTTCGTGGAACTTGTTTGCCGTCCTGAAACTCTGGAAGGGCCGCCTCCTCTTCTTTCTGTAAGACTCCTCCACCCACATGCGTCCATAACCCCTGCCCTGTTCGGTCACCTGCGGGGACACAGAGGAATGCAGCATGGGGCGCCTGCTCTCAAGGAACTCGCCCAATGGCTGTATCAGAACTTGGCTTTTCCAAGTCCATTTTTAGAACCTTTTGTCTCAATGGAATGAGAAAAAGTAAAAATAGCCCAAGCAGGCATTTCAAAGGTGTCTTAAATTATTCTCCACTAGTTTTTCTTCGTGTGGCGTGAATATCTTTAGCTTCTATAGAGGGACAAAGAAAAGAAAAGAAAATTCCTGGCAGCCGTGAGTCCTATTTATACCCAGTGGTACATTGTATTTCCATAGAAATAGCTCGGGAGGCTGGAAGCCTGTTTTCGTGGAAACGCAGCTCTTCTTGCGGCTGTTGACTGCCTTTCTGTGCATCAGCGGGGGGGGGGGGTGTGTGTGTGTGAGGGACGCTCCCCCTCCCCCTGGGCATCCCCTGGAGCAGCCACATCCTGCGCACCCCCCATTCTGGCTTCTTGGAGAAATGACCAACGTGACCAGGCTCAGGCCTGTGACAGCCAACAGGAGCCAGAGGCGCACACACGTGGTGACAGGGCCTTGAGAGGGGACACCTTCCGTGTCGCTGTGCTGTGTTCTGCCACCACATGGGGCCTGTCCCCCTCCACTCCAGCACCGCCTGCCTTTGGCCTTGAGAGCCTGGCGGGAGTTCGAAGGTCGCCTCTCTGTTTTCTCATGAAACCGTTTCCCCCTGTTTGTTCCGTGATGGTGCTTTGGGCAACAAAATACAAAATATCAACTCAGAGTGAAGGGACTCCTTTCTGATGAAAATGTAGTGAGCGTTTCTGTTGACGGGGGAGGAGGGGGCTCAGGGTGGGCCTGCGGTTTTGCAGCCTGAACAGGGACGGGACTGGCTTCTGTTCCATAGGAGTAGGGGGGCAGCGGAGCCTGGTCCACGCCAGCCACGTCCCGGGAGCAGGGCCAGGGTTCAGCCGACGCAGGCTCTTTGGCGGGCTTAGCTTCGCGTCGCTCCTGCTGGTGTTCACTGTGCGGTGGTTTCACCTCTTTCCTCCTCTGCACCCGATCACTTCCTGGCGGGGTGGCAGTCGGAGGAGACCGTGGCTGGGGACCACCACCAGCTTCTGTGGGCCCGTATGATGCCATTCGGCTTAACCGTTTCTTATTCCGGAGGAAAGGTTCTGGAAAGGATAAAAAGTGCGCGGGCGGTCTATGGTGTCAAGCAGGACTGTGGCCCGTACTGAGGGTAGATGCGCTGCGTCCTGGGAGAGGCCGAGAAAGTGCTTGTTCAGGAGCAGCAGGGGGGAGTGGGCTTCCTGGAGGAGCGGCTCCGGGGGCCTCGCCGGCTGCCGGGACGACTGAGTCCAGGGAAGGGGAAGGGAGGCCGGCAGGGGCAGGAAGGGATGGCCGTGTTCAGGGCATGGGCTGGGGTCATGCTGGCGCCGCTTGCGAGTGTCTCAGCTGCAGTCTTGTTGTATTCAGTTCACGAGCCAGATCCTGCGGTACCCGCCCTGCTGCGGCCGCCGCAGGCCTCCATTCCCTCCCGCCCCCGTGAACACGGGGAGACAGCAGGTGCTTCCTAAGGCCTGATTCTGCTCTAGAGCTTTTGGATTCCAAAGGACAGGAGTCAGCTAGGGGGTCTGTCCAGTGGTCTCTGCACGTAGTCGAAGAGTCTGCTTGGACTGGGCAGGGGATGGAAGGGAGGGCAGCTGGGACAGAAGGGCTCAGGGACAGGGGATGCCGCAGCGGAGGGAGACGGGGTGACTGGGGCGGGTTCCAAGCCCGGCTGCCTGGGGAGATGCTGGTGCAGGGCTGTTGGAGAAAGAGCTGGTTTTGTGGGAGGGTGAGCCCAGCCTCAGACACGCTGCTTTGGGTCCAGGTGGATGCGTCTCCCAGGCTGTCACAAGGTGCTTCGGGAGGACGGTCAGGCTGGAGGGGAGACCTGCAGCGCCTGTGCGCAGGGTGTACTGGGGCCCCAGATGAGGCTACGGAACGGGAGGAGCAGAGACGAGTGGGGGGAGAGGGGGACTCTCACCTGCGCCAGGTGCTGCCTCCAAGGAGACCGGGCCTGGCGGGGGGTTCAGAGGAGACAGAAAAGACCCCCAAAGGGTGATGGGGCCCCAGATGGTTTTCTTCCTGTTAGATCTGGGGTCACTGAAATTCAAGGAAAGCCGAGAGAGAGAGAAAGGGAGGGAGAGCGACATGGAGAGAGAGGGGAAACCAGTGCTGTGAGACGTGGGCAGAGATGGGCGCTGGAACCCTCAGGAGAACTTCTCGTCCTCATTTCACAGTTCTTCTGATGTCTCGGGGGTCCTGGTGTCCCCAGTGGTGATGAAGGCCTCTGCTTGGGTATCCTTTACTGAGAGCAGACTAGATGAGGTTTAGAAGTAGCCTCAACTTGCTCCCCAAGACAGACAGGATGCGGACTCAGCGCTCCCCGGGGTCGGGGGTCGGGTAATGGGAACAGTCATCAATGAGAGAAGAAAGCCCCAAACTCAGCAAACCCCAGGGCAACCTTTGACTGTCTGGCCACGTAACCAAACCGCTGACAGCAGCGTCCCAGCAGTGCTTCGTTTTGTTTTCAGGGCTAAGACGGGGGAAGCCACCGAAGTCAGCCCGAAGGTGAGGGCAGTGGAGCCCGGCTGTGCCCAGTCTCTGGCCTCTGGGCCCCGGCTCTGCGGCAGGTCGTGATGGGGGAGGCCTCCCGGACCCACCGTGCCAGTGCGGGATCCGCCTGGGCTCCTGGGCTCCTGGGCTCAGGCTCCGGGCTTGGGTTTCGGGGGTGGGGACCTCTGGTGGGCGGTTGGCAGGCAGCCCAGGTTCTGGAATGTGTGCTCTGCCTGGTGGGCTAGCAGCCTGGCATCAGGTTCCTGCTGGGACTGCAGGGGAACAAAAGGCAAGTGGCCCCAGGGCTAAGTAGCTGGTGAAAGCCCTGGGCGGGGCGGGGCGCCCAGGCTCGCTCCTCTGCCTGTGGGGAGGCTGCTCGAACACTCGCTGGCCTGGGGGTCCTGCAGGCCAAATGGTGCAGCAGGAATTGGAGCCAGAGGGGAGGAATCGACCTGTGACTTGGGTCAGAGGGTGGCCAGCGGTGATCCAGTCCACGACAGGGCCCTGGGCGCAGCCGTCGTGCTGCCCTGGCCCCCGGCTGCGTGCCCACGGATAGCTGTGTGCAGAGACCCTCCTGGCCCGCGGCAGCCGTGTTCGGGCTGAGGCACTGCCATGACTTCATTTCTCACGGAAGAAGTGCTCTGTCTGCACCATTTGCTTTCACGTGTTTAGTGTTTTAGTGGGGGTGGGCTGAAACGAGGGCCAGGCTGTGGAAGGCTTCAGGGTTCCTGGGACACCAGCCAAATTCTTGGGGGAACGTGTGTCTGGATTTTGTGGAATCTTAGGTTTGAGAGAGTCAAAAGGTCTTGAATATTTGACAGGAAAAATAAGAGTGATTTTTCATTCAAAATCATCCAACTCAACTCAGGACAACTCAGATTTACATGAAGTTGAATTAAGAATGCTATTTATTTAACAAAAGTGTTTACGACAGGAATCTTTGAATAAGAAGTCTTTCCCAAAGGCTGTGAAACCTAAGAAGGTGTTTAACTTATAGCTTTTAAGGTGTTCATCTAGTTTAGAAGACGAGAGCCGCCTTTCATCTGGATTGGGGTTGTTGGGAGAAGCTCTCCAAGTGGGTAGAGGGAATGTGTTGGTTAATTGGGTTTTTAACACGAAACCTCACTTCTCTCCTTTGGCAGCCCTCTTGCACTTGTTCCCAAGTCAGTATTTTTCTCTCATTAAGTGGCTCCCTCAAGATTCAAGTCTCAGGCCCTACTTCAGAGGCCTCGGTAGGGCTATCGCTGAGGAAGTAGATGTCTAAAATATTTCCCCCCAAAGTTCTTCAGAACCAAAGAAACATTGGTTGAAGGTGATCATTATTTTTCTAAAAGGATGGAAGAATCACTGCTTATTCGTGCGTCTGGGAAGGTCTGCCCTTTGCAGAAGCTCGCGGTTCCAGTGCGGGGTCGTGCAGCCCGCGGCCTGGGAGAGTTTCCGGGCTGCCGGCCCTCCCCGTCCCCAGCCCGGGCGGCTGATTCTGGCTTTGGCCGGATCCCCCGGGGGTCTGTAAGCACAGAGCCTGGGAACAAGTCGGTACCACTCTGGCGTGAGCCTGAGATCCCCTCTTTGTTCTGTCACAAACTCTCTCTCCCTCTCTCCCCCGCCCCGCCCCGTCTACCTGACTGTTCATCCACGCAGAGGTCCTGGACCACCCTTGGGACACCTAGATTTTTCTCTGTGAAGCGTGTGAGGTGATTTGACAGCTGGAGACCTTCCTGTTAACAGCCATTATAATAAAACATTCCCTCAAACCAAATTCGACAATTATTAACATGTTTAAACAGAAAGCGATGTTTACTGAGGCATTCTTCCCGGGGCTTAACATATCCTGCGAAGAGGGTGCGGGGCGGAGAGGGGTGGGTGGAAGCCGGGGCCCTACCTGCAGTGCGAGGTGAAGGCAGAGCTGGAGGACAGTGTCGGCAGGCGGAGGCCGTGTGACAAGTGTGGTGGGTCAGTGACAGCCCCCTCGCTGGGGGACGCGGACCCCAGGCCGCCCCTGCCCCGCGGCTCTGGTGGCACGGCGCCGTTCGGGAGGGACACCCGGGCCGGGGGCCGGGGGGCAGGCCCTGCTCTGCCGCCACCCGCGCAGCGCGGTCATTCCTCACTGCCTCGTGGCAGCAGTGGCGGCTGGCGTCCGCGTCCTTCGGGCTGTGAGGGTTTGCGTGCGATGGGGCAGCGCGGGCGGCGGGGGCCGCGCCTGGCCAGGCGAGCCCTTCTGTCCTCTCCCGAGGCGCCTGTGCCGAGGCCCAGGGCCTCCTGGCCTCCACGGAGCCTCCCTGCAGCCGGGGGCGTGCAGTGGGCCGGGGCCGCCCCTGGGTG
>NW_020171808.1:2137618-2210887 GCF_003031525.2 Neophocaena asiaeorientalis asiaeorientalis | reverse complement strand
TGTGTGAAAGGCACGGCGTGGGGAGCAGAGGAGGAGGCGTCCCGCTCTTCCTGAGACCAGGGGGCGCGAGCCCGCCAGAGGATCTTCTCAGGGCGACAAGTGACAGTTTGTTAAGCGTTTACGGTGTGCCAGGCCCAGTTCTAAGGGCACACGTGCTCGTTCACATCATCGCCACACTAGCGGCGAGTTTATCGCCGCGCTTTCTAGGGGACGAAGCTGAGGCCTGCGAGCCGGCGACTTGCGCTGCTGGCGCGGGGCGGGGCGTGGATCCGGGCAGCGGCGTGGCCCCTGAGCCCGGGGGCCCAGGCTCAGGAGGAGGGGACACACAGCCCCGGGGGCGAGGGCCCCCGCGCGGCCCGCGCGCCTGCAGCGGGACCTCTGAACGGCGCTTACGGGAGGGGGCAGGGCTGGGATGCTGACCTCAGGCTCTAAGGAGCTTACTGCTCCTCTCTAGGTGACAGTTACGGAAGGATTTTAAACATTGAGGTGAAATGTACAGAACGCAGCGTTTAACCGAGTTAACCGTTCTGAGCGCAGCATCCAGTGGCATGAAGTGCACCCACACTGTGCTCCCGTTGCCACCGTTCATCTCCGGAATTGCATCCTCTTCCCAAACTGGAACTGACCCCACTGAACAATAATTTCCCGTTTGCCCCTCCCGCCAGGCCCTGGCACCCCCATGCTGTGAGCTTGGCTGCTCTAGGGACCTCACGTGAGTGGAATCACAGTATGTGTCGTTTTGTGTCGGGCTTATTTCACGTAACATGATGTCTCGAGGTTCATGCGTGTCATAGTGCACGCCAGTTTCCTTCCTTTTTAAGGCTGAAGAATATTCCATGGAACACATAGTTTAACCGTTCATCTGTCCGTGAACACTTGGGTTGCTTCCACCTTGTGAGCTGAGGGACTTTAATTTGGGAAGTGATGTGTCAGGTTTACATTTCAGGGGCACAGAGGGCACACCTGGCTGCCAGTGGCAGGCAGACAAAGCCGAGGCCACCTCTCTCTCACACTCCCTGCTCCAAGGGGCTCTATTTGCAGAACCGCCTGTAAAAGGTGGAAAGTAACCTTACACCTAGGAGTTGAAGTAAAGGGGATTAAATGAAAAGGGAAGATGAAATGATACGATGTACCTGGAAATACACATGAGCTGTAAAGCGCTGTATGTATATCAGCTCTTACTCTCCTCGTTTTCTCTGTGTTTCTGGGCGAATTGCTTTTGAGTTCAGAATCTAGCCTTGACCAGTATCTCTGCAGCTTCATTACAGCAAAGTTCCCTCTTCAAAGCTCCCGAAATCCAGATTTCCTACAGCCGTCTCCATTACTCAAGTGAGTTTATGTGAAATATTTGAAGTTCCCTTTGTACAATGCCTCTTTTTCCAGCTTAAAGGTACCCGTGTGTCTCAGGTGGATCTGTGTCCTAGATTACCTTAGGACTTTGCTTGAGTGTAGAAAGACTAGAATCCCTGACCACATGAAAATATTTCATTGTGAAAAATTTCAAACACACAAAAGCAGGGGGAATAAAGCGTATAGTGAGCACTGGCATATCCATCACCCAGACTTGGCAGTTAGGATACTTTGCTGCTTTGCTTACACTCCTCATTTATAAAATTAAAAGAATATCTGGAACCTCATTTCATTTTACTCCCACATACTCCAGACTGCATCTCTAAGAAGTATGGACATTTCTTCTATAACACAAGGCCATTTGCACACCTGAAAATTAGCATTACCTGCGTAACTAAGTTACCCTCATTGGCTCAAAAACGTCTCCTTACACTTGGTTGTTCCACTGGGGCTGATGTCTTAGCTTGGCCTGCTATAACAAAACACCAGAGATGGGCTGGCTTAAACAACAAACAGTCACTTCTCACAGTTCTGGAGGCTGGGAAGTCCAAGATCAAGGTGCTGACCGATTCGGGGGTTGGCGGGGGGAATGGTCTGGTGAGACCCTCCCCCAGGCTTGCAGACAGCCTCCTTCTTGCTGTGTCCTCCCGTGGCAGAGAGAGGGCTCTGGTCTCTGTCTCTTCTTGTAAGGGCGCTAATCCCATCATGGGGCTCCACCTTCACCATCTCATCTGAACCCAGCTGCCTCCCAAAGACCCCCTCCTCCAGGTACCATCACACTGGGGATTAGGGCTTCAACATATGGACAGGGTGTGGGGGGAGTGAAGGCCTTCAGTCCATAGCACCCCTGTCACATGTTGCACTCATTTATTATGTCTTTCTTTCTTTTTTCTTTTTTTTTTTGCGGTACGTGGGTCTCTCACTGTTGTGGCCTCTCCCGCTGCGGAGCACAGGCTCCGGACGTGCAGGCTCAGCGGCCATGGCTCATGGGCCCAGCCACTCTGCGGCATGTGGGATCTTCCCGGACCGGGGCACGAACCCGTGTCCCCTGCATCGGCAGGCGGACTCTCAACCACTGCGCCACCAGGGAAGCCCTATAATGCCTTTCTTGAGTCTTTTCACGCCCCTTCATGAATTCTTGCAGAAACTGGGCCAGCTGCCCTGCAGAATGTCCCCTATTCTGGCTTTGTCCACTAGCCTCCTTGTTCAGTCTTTGAACTTGCCCTCTACCTGCTGTGTTTCCTGCAGGTGGAGGTCGGCTCTAGAGGATCGATTCTGTTTAGGCTCATCATTTTTGGCAAGAATATTTCACAGGTGCTTCTGTTTGCTTCCTGTCGCCTGTGTTGGGAGGCCCCCAACCTCTGGTCATCCCATCTCAGTGCTGCTGAGAATCATTATGGATCCAGAGTAATCTTTAAAAATAAGTAGTAAAAAATTATTTTTCTTCTTATTCCAAATTAAGACGTATTAATTGTAAAAGATTTACAACATGTATTTATTTTCTTTTTGGCTGCATTGGGTCTTCGTTGCCTCATGCGGGCTTTCTCTAGTTGTGGCGAGCGGGGGCTACTCTTCATTGTGGTGCACGGGCTTCTCATTGCGGTGGCTTTTCTTGTGTGGAGCACGGGCTCTAGGCGTGCGGGCTTCAGTAGTTGTGGCACGTGGGCTCAGTAGTTGTGGCTCGCGGGCTCTAGAGCTCAGGCTCAGTAGTTGTGGCTCACGGGCTTAGTTGCTCCGCGGCATGTGGGATCTTCCCGGGCCGGGGATTGAACCCGTGTCCCCTGCATTGGCAGGTGGGTTCTTAACCACTGTGCCACCAGGGAAAGCCCAAGATTTACAACATATAGATAAGCAAAAGAAATAAAACCATCTTAACATCCTAGCCCTAGATAACTGCCATTGAAATTTTAGTGTGGAAACTTCTAGTATTTCTTCACAATATAATTATATCATGGCCATCTCCTTCCACTTACTGTGAATATCTCTTAATTTCGTGAAATATTCCCTTACTATGTCATTGGCCATCTAGTCCTCGAATGGTGGAGTTGGAATTTATTTAATTAATGTACTACTTCTGTACAAGTTGTGAAAGTTGCAAATCCACTGTCCAAGATGCTCGTTCAGATTTAGCCCCAAAGCCCTCTGAGAGCAGAGGGCCGCGGCATGTCCGTGTACCTCCTGGGACTGCTGCTGTGTCTGCTGGGGGCCCAGGCGGGTGGGGGATGGGAAGGGAGGGGGTGCCGCTGGGGGTGGGCTGCAGACTGGGTGCCATCTGAGAGCTCTCCTGAAGTGCTGCAATACGTCTTCTGTGTCTTGCTCGACGCCCTGTCTCGTTCTGGTGCTCAGGGTCCCACCCCGCAGTCACAGCTCATTCCCTGGGCGCCTCCTGGGGGCTTCTTGGAAATACGGAGCTTCAGGCCCGCCCAGCTGGGCTGGATCAGAACCTACATTTTAACCACACGCCCCGGGGTGCAGTGGGAGAGTCGCTTTCTAAAGCTCTTTTACCCAACGAATGCCTGGAAAAGCCGTGCCATTCGTGAAAAGTAAGATCCACGTGGCAGGAGCCGTGGGTGGAGAAGAGCTTAGTAGCCGGCCAGCTTGGGATGCCACCTTTCCACGGATGCAGAGCAAGCCGTGCTGAGCCTGTGAGGCAGTCGGGGGCCAGGAGCCGGGCTCTGCAGTTGAGATTCAAGCTCAGCTACTGCGTGGCTTCAGTACGTCACAAGTGGTCCCGTCTTCGGTTTCCTCCTCAGCATAATAGAGACCGTACTTTCTTATTTCATAGGGATGGTCTGAGGTGTAAATAAAATCGTGTGTGTGAAGCAGGAGCACAGTGCCTGGCACAGCGTAAGTGCTCGGCCAGCCAGTGTTGTTAATGATCACGAAATGCTTCCTGATGCAGCGGTGTTGAGAGCAAAGGTTAATTGATAAGTATTACTTTGGGGAATTGCCGGGATGGTGAGCTCTTTTCCTCCTAACTTCAGCTGCAAAAGAGGTCTCCAATCCATTCTAACAGCTGCTTCCACGTAGAGAAAGGGTTGGACACATCCATGTTACACTTGAACAGCCACCCTCTGTGTACCATATGCTGTCTTATTCTTTAACCAAATGAGAAAAGAACAGCCCAACTTCCCCTTACTCTTTTTAAAAAGGTCTTTCTCTTCAGTACAGGCTGAGGCTGAAATGTGCTTTGATTCCAGAGAGATTGTATTTAGAAAGTACCTTCATCTTTAAGAAGTTCTGGCCAGTTCAGTTCTGTTACATTCCCAGGGGAGTCACCATGGGGTATGCACTTGACCGTGCTTTCTGAAGTCGATGAGATGAAACCAGCACCAGAGGCAGCGTGGACTTTTCCAGCCCCTAAAATAAATACTTGTAAAGCAAGCTCGGTGGCATGAAGACCATGGTGATGGAGGGTTAAGATGTGATAACACGATTCTTAAAGATGGATCTCCTGACAATCAGACATCGGATTCTTAGCCTGGGACTGAGCCAGGATGGGTCAAGTACTCAGGAGTTAAGTACTCTCCCACGCGGGACAGCACTCTCTGGGGGGGCGCATATTTAGCTCCAGTGAAAGGCATCAACCCTGTGATCTATAAAAATAAGTTTACCTGTATGAATAACCCCTACATTCACATAGCACCGTGTTCTGACTATTTTGCACCTTCTTAGTTTTCTGTACTTCCAGGTTAATACTTCAAACTCATCTTCTTATAGCAACATTCCAACTCCTTCCCATCCTATGACTCTCCCCTCCCTCCAAAGAGAAGACAGCACCGTCCGCTTTCCTTGAACCCCCAGCTTGACGACCCTCAGGGCTGCACACTGTCTCCTGATGTGCAGACCATGGACCAGCGTTCATTTCCTAAGGAGGTATCTGTCGATCCTTCACCCCTTTGCCCTTTGAGTGACTGTATTTTCAAAATCAGTTTGTGATCTTCATTGTCACGAGCTTGGAAGTATTTAGGAATAACTTCCGCAGCCCGCAGGAAACAACGAGGAAGCTGCAGCGCTGACTTTTCCCGGAGCTGAGTCACTGCAGCGTGGGGAGGGCTCCGGCCTGCCTTCAAGGCTGCCCTGCTGGGAGGCCCCCGTCGTTTTTGGCCACTTGGTCTGAGGACCTGGGAGCAGGAATTTTTCGTAAATATCACTCAGCCGCAAACATTTTTGTTTTGGGCGTTTATAATGAAAGCCATGAGCTGGGGAAAGTCACTATTTTATTTTTAGACTAGCTGGTTACAAACAGGACGACTCCAGCTCTGCTGACATCCGGTTGCCTGGTTAGTAATAATGCTGTGCTGTGCAAACATGGTTCGCCCCGAGGTCCTCTGGGGCTGTGGGCCCCTTGCTTTTTAAAAATTGTGGTAAAATGTACATGACATAAAATTTACCATTTTAAACACTGTAAAGTATGTAGTCCAGTGGCGTTCAGCACATTCGCAGTTGGGCAGCCATCGCCACTGTCATCCCCAGAACGTTCTCATCTCCCCACAGAACCGCGGTCCCCACTAACCCTACCTCTCCGTTCACTGCTCCCCTGCTGTGGCGACCACCCTCCTACTCTCTGTCTCCGTGAATTTGACTCTCTTAGGTGCTTCACACAGGTGGAGTCACACGGTGTCCGTCCTTCCGTGTCTGGCCCATTTCGCCCAGCATAACGTCCTCAAGGTTCATCCACGGTGTGGCCTGTGTCAGGACCCCCGTACTCGTTAGGGCCGGACGACGTTCCACCGCACGTTTATACCACGTTCTGTTCATCCATGCGTCGGCTGATGGGCACTTCGGTTGCTTCCACTGCTTGGCTCTCGCAAATAATGCTGCTGTGAACACGGGTGTACAGTTATCTGTTCCAATTCCTGCTTTCGCTTCTTTTGAATATGTACCCAGAAGTGGGTTTTCTGGATTATGTGGTAATGCTGTTATGTCTTTGAGGAAACTCCATGCTGTTTTCCACAGTGGCCGCGCCATTTTCCATTCCTACCAACGGTGCACGAGCGTTCCAGTCTCTTCACATCCTTCCCAACACTTGTTGTTTACTGTATTTTTTTCTTTAACAGTAGCCCTCCTAGTGAGAGTGAAGTCGTATCTCATTGTGGTTTTGATTTGCATTTACCTGAAGACCAGGGACGCTGAGCATCTTTTCATGAGCTTGTTGGCCGTTTGTATATCTTCTTCGGAGCGGGTCCTTTGCCCGTTTTTGAATCAGGTTGTTGTTGCTGTTGATAGTTGCCCTTTTGGACTCGAGAGAGAGAACAACTCCGTCAGTTTGCCTCCCAGCATCTCGTAACCTGTGTGAGTGCAGCGCTGTCCTCAGCTGGTGCTGAGTTCCGTTCAGATGGCAGCCGTCAGGTAACAGGACTGGGTATTTTCTGACAGGCTGGCTTCACCAGGTAACTGGGCTTTACCAAGCGGTGTTGCAGGGGCTGCACACCAGATCGTGGGAAGCAAGGGAGCCAGTGGGGCCCCCGTAGATCAGCGAGGAAAGCTCTCTGATCAGAACATCCCCTCTTGCACTGGCGCACCAGCCCTCTGCTCCCCACTTCAGTCTTCAGATCTCGTCTAACTACTGCGGGGAGCGTCGCCCCTGGAACAAAACACACTTTGGCACTTAGGACTTTTCCAGATAAAAGCTCACATTCCTTTTTTTTCAACATTTCTTTGAAACTGGGGACTTAACATGATTTAGGCTCACGAAAAGCCATCGCTAACATGCACTCTTCTTCAACCACGACACGGACCTTCACTCCGTGCGTTCTCTAAACACAGATAATTGCCATGGTAACCACAGTGTTTCACGACTCTCACACACACACTTGCACCTTCCTTAAAGAAACACAGAGCACAACAATGTAGAATTAAAACAGTAAATCATTTGAATGTTTTTTATTTGTTGTTACATAGTTGTCAGAATCTAGAGAAGAGCTGGACATTGTCATCTGCTATCAATTGTACTTGGAGAAAGTAGCCATTTGGCCGGGCCCTTTGACATCTTGCCAGAAAGTAGGGTGCTGTTTGTAACATGTAAGGAATGACCGATGGGTTTCTAGCTTGTCAGGGTCAGGGACTTTCAAAGCAGAAAAGGTCATTAAGAACACCAAGTACTGAATAATACAGATTTTTACATGACACATTCACTGGGCCAGCTACCTTCAGCTACATTACTGTTATGCTACCCATACGTTGGTGAAAGTTTGCACAAACATGCTTTTCGGTAGTATCTAATTCTGTCTGGTTGTATTTGGAAACATGCACAGCAATTTCGCTGTGCTTTCAAAAGCCTCTCTCTCTTGTGGTGATGTAAACAAGTCTTTTACTGCCCTGTGAGTACCTGACGAGTGGTCAGCAGAGTGGAACCCACGTGAAGCTTTCATCAGGAGACATCTCCAAGTGGCTTCTGGCTATAACTGCAGCCTCTGGGTCACGGGGACCCAGCAAAGTCAGGGCCCACAGGCTGAAGGTAAGGAATTACACATGCTTTTAGCAAGCCACCCGCCCTCAGTTCTGAATGTTTCACAACGTTTTGTCCACGTATGAAAAGAACTATCTTTCTGTAACTCTGCGTGTAATGAGGACTGCCTTCCTTCTCGCAAGCGGAACGTAGCTCTGATTTCTCCATCATTAACTGCTCTGTCTCTGGAATACAAATGTTTTGATGAGAGAGAAGAAAGGACCCTCTTCTGTTTGATTGTTTTCTTTTAAATTAAAAGTAGTAATAAATCTAACTCAACCAAAATAACTGCTGAACATTTCATATTAGCATAGCAGTGAAGATGAACTTGGGCAGCGCATGAAAGATGTCTCTGTGTGCTTGGATTGGAATGCCTCCAAACCCTTCAACTCCCACACCAATTTGGAAAGGCCTACCTGAGGTTTTTATATCCTTAGCCTGAAGATTCATTTTTCATTTACAAGATAGAGCCCCTGCGTTTCAAGGACAAGTATGCTATACTTCTGTAGAAAGTACACAGAGATAATGTTGGAATGAGGAGCTTTTTTTAAACCTAGTGAGTATATTATTTGCCTTCCAAATCTGTCACGTGTCTGCTTTTCTATAATTTGATTATAACTCTATAACTTTATAAGCTTAAATTATATGAAATAAATAAAGAAATAAGAAATAAATCAGTTGGCAGTGTTTTTATTAAACATGTACCTACTGTGTGTGGGATAGGAACAGATGTGGCATCATTCCAACCCCCACCCGCTTTCCTGTCAAGGAAGATGGCACATAGAATGCCAGTGTAAGACAGCTGCTCTCTGAGCCCGGCCAGCCGGGTGAATGCTCTCTGCGCTCCCTGCACTGGCTGGGAGGCAGGGGTGCAACCTGAATAGGTGCATGAAAAATGGGTAGAATTTGGAGGAAGACCAAGTGATGATGTGAGAATTCAGCTGGTGATGGACCTCTGTTTTAAATAATCATTATTTATTTCATTTCTGTGTGCGAAAGCACCCCAGATGCTGGACGATGTAAAGGGTTTATCTTCACGGAGTTTAGTTTCCTTTAGTTGGGAGTGAAGAGAGGGCTGGTTGGTGCAGACCTGAGGAATCAGGTCTTCCTCGAGGCTCCCATGGATTGAACCTGCCTGCCTCAGGGACTTGCCTAGAACACCTGCCTGCTGGGGGATCCCTCCTCACCCACAGACCTCAGTTCAAACGTTGCTTCTTCGGGAGTACGTTCCCTGATGTCTCCGGAGAGGTTAAAAATCAGCCCCCGTAAGCATGCATAATCCCTTGTATTGCCCTTTGTAGTGGCGGTCCCGACTTCATTTTATTTTTATTTTTATTTTTTTTTGAGGTATACTTGGCACACGATGTTATATCATATTAGCTTTGGGTGTTCAACACAGTGATTTGGTGTTTGTATACACTGTGAAATGATCACGGTGAGTCTAGTTGACACCCGTCACCACGCATAGTTACAGAATTTGTCCTCTTACAGTGAGAACGTGTAAGATCTACTCGCTTAGCAACTCTCAAATATGCAGACAGTGTTGTTAGCTATTGATATAGTCACCATGCTGCACGTCACATCCCCAGGACTCATTTATTTTATAACTGGTACCTTTTCAAGTTGGTACCTTTTGACCCTTTACCTATTTTGCCCACTGCCCACAGCTTTACTTTTATTTGTGTGATTGTTTAAGGATCTGTGAAACTCCTAGTAGCCTGGGAGCTCCATGAAGGCAGTTGTTGAGCCCTCTGGTCCTAGGATCCAGTACCTAGTACCTGGCACAAAGTAGAAGCTCATCGGTGTTTGGTGAAGCAGCCAGGTGAATTCCTGGCGGGTGCTGTTTGAGTGTGGTTTACCTCTTAATGGTTGTCACGCCTGTTCCCTTTCTGTAACTCCATGAGGTCCCCTTTATTCAGTGCTCATCACCGTTTTGTCGTGGACAATTCCTAAAGCCTCCAAGATGATTTTGTTGTCCACATTTTGCCCTTTTTTATGTAAACAGCGGCTGTTACAGCCCGAGTAAGCCTCATAAATGCACATGTGGCCATGCTGCTCTCCACAAAGGGCACAGCATCCTCGGTGGTGTGGGGATCTGCCTTCCTTCGCCCAGAGCTCCTGACCCCGACCCGTCGCGCCCTTGGCAGACTCCCTTCAGCTTCCTGAGCCCTCCCAGGTGTCTCACTCTTCCCTCGCTTTGCACACGTCGTTCCTCTAGGCGGGGATACCTTTGTCCCCTGTCTTTTATCTGGAAACGTCATACTCATTCTCAAGACCCAACCCAAATGCCTCCCTCCATTAGGACCCCTCCAATCAACCCAGTGGTCCCTCTGCTATCAGCTGTGCAGGTGGAGAGCTCTGCCGTCTGCTCTTACCACGCTGTGCCACAATGACTACTTTACACGTCTGTCTCGCTTGCTGGATTGCGTTCCTGGAGGGCACAGAGCATGCTACTCGTGTAATTATCCCCATTTTGTCTCCATCGTTTAATACAGTGTCTGTCACTTAATAAATATTTGGTATGAATAAAAATTTCTCTTGTTAGTCTTATCCACGTCTTAGGAGTTTAGTAACTTTTTTCCAGGAATGTCAGCTCCTCTTCTAAGTAAGATCTCAAGCTTTTGGAGTCAGAGATAGTATCTTACATTCTCCTTATGTATCACTTTGTGCTAATTGTACGTAATAAGAACATACTAAACATTCATGATTGATTGAGCACTAGAAAGTCAGTCCTTTTAACATTTTTTTGTATATAAAAATAATTTTGGCTTATAATAATATTGCTAAAAAATATATCAAGAACTATATTTATCACATAGTCTTGTGAAAATGTCATTTTAAGTCTCTCCAATCCTTTTTTTGATAGGTTGCTCCGTTCACATTAATGTACAGAATTACAAGTGAGGTTTTTGAAAATCTTATTTTTGAAACAATTCATTTCAATTAATAAAATTTCCTGTGCAAGTTCATATTTTTTTTTCTAAAATGTGAATTAGAGATTCAGTAACAGATCATTGTCATAAAAATTTAGATTTCATATCAGGGTAATGCTGGGCTCATAAAATGAGTTTGGTCATGCTTCTTCCCCTCCTGTCTTTCAGAAGAGTTCGAGAAGTATCATTATTAATTCTCTAAATGTTTGGTAGAATTCACTAGTGAAGCCATCTAGTCCTGGACTTTCTTTGTTGGGAGGTTTTTAATTACTGCTTTTATCTCCTTATTAGTAATTGGTTTATTCAGATTTTTCTGTTTCTTCGTGATTCAGTCTAGGTAGGTTGTATCTTTCTATGAATGTATCCATTTCTTCTAGGTTGTCCAGTTTGTTGGCATTTCATTGTTCATAATAGCGTCTTACGATTCTTTGTATTTCTCGGTATCAGTTATAATGTCTCTTCTTTCGTTTCTGATTTTATTTATTTGAACCTACTTTCTTTTTTTTTTCTAAGTTAAGTCCAGCTAAATGTTGGCCAATTTTATCTTAAAAAAAAAAAAACCTCTTAGTTTCACTGATCTTTTCTATTGCCTTTTTAGTCTCTATTTCATTTATCTGATCTGATCTTTGTTATTTCTTTCTTTCTATTAACTTTGGGCTTTGTTTGTTCTTCTTTTTCTAGTTCTTTGAGGTATAAAGGTAGGTGGTTTATTTTATCGGTATTAATGCCCTCTTAAAACTGCTTTGCTGCACCCCATAAGTTATGGTATGTTGTGTTTCCATTTTCATTTGTCTCAAGGTATTTTTTGATTTCTCTTTTGATTTCCTTTTTGGCCCATTAGTTGTTCAGTAGCATGTTGTTTAGTCTCCATGTATTTGTGAATTTTCTAGCTTGCCTCTGGTAACTGACTTCTAGTTTTATACCACTGTGATCAAAGAAGGTGCTTGATATGATTTCAATCTTCTCAAATTTATTGAGTTTTTTTTTGGTGGCCTAACATACATTCTATCCTGGAGAATGTCTCATGTGCGCTTGAGAAGAATGTGTGTTCTACTGCTCTTGGGTGGAATATTCTGTATATATCTGTTAAGTCCATTTGGTCTAATGTGTAGTTTAAGTCCAATGTTTCCTTACTAATTTTCTGTCTGGATGACAGTTCATTGTTGAAAGTGTGGTATTAAAGTGCCCTAGTGTTATTGTATTGCTGTCTATTTCTCTCTTCAATTCTGTTAATATTTATAAATTTAGGTGCTCTGATGTTGGGTGAATAAATGTCTAGAAATGTTTCCTTTCTCTTTCTCTTTTGCATACCTAGTATAGGTTTTGCTTTGTGGTTACCATGAGGCTTATATAAAATATCTTATAAAGGTCTATTTTAAGCTGAAAACAACTTAATTTCAAATGCATACAAAAGCTCTACATTTTTGCACCACCCCTTTTTATGTTTTCTTAAATTTTTTTAATTAAAAAATTTTTTTAAAATTAATTTTTTCCCTTTTTATGTTTTCGATGCTACAGTTTATATCTCTTTATATTATATATCCATTAACAAATTATCATAGTTTTAGCTATTTTTAATACTTTTGTAATTTACCCTTTAAAAAAAATTAATTAATTAATTTATGGTTGCATTGGGTCTTTGTTGCTGTGTGTGGGCTTTTTCTAGTTGCAGCAAGTGGGGGCTACTCTTCATTGCGGTGCGCGGGCTTCTCATTGTGCTGACTTCTCTTGTTGCAGAGCACAGGCTCTAGGTGCTTGGGCTTCAGCAGTTGTGGCGTGTGGGCTCAGTAGTTGGGGCTTGAAGGCTCTAGAGAGCAGGCTCAGTAGTTGTGGCGCACAGGCTTAGTTGCTCCGCAGCGTGTGGGATCTTCCCGGACCAGGGCTCGAACCTGTGTCCCCTGCATTGGCAGGTAGATTCTTAACCACTGTGCCACCAGGGAAGCCCTGAAATTTAACCTTTATACACAAGGTATAAGTGATTTAGTCACCACTATTACAACATTAGAGTATTCTGAATGTAACTATATATTTACCTTTTCCAGTGAATTTTATACTTTCATATGTTTCCATGTTACTAATTAGTGTCCTTTTGTTTCAGGTTGAAGATGTTCCTTTAACATTTCTTGTTAGGCCAGTAGTGGTGATGAACTCAATCTTTTGTTTGTCCAGAAAACTCTTTATCTCTCCTTCGATACTGAAAATTTTGCCAGGTAGAGTATTCCTGGCTAGCAGTTTTTTCTTTCAGCACTTTGAATATATCATGCCATTCCCTGTGGCCTGCAAATTTTCTGTCTAAAAATCTGCTAATGGTCTTATGGAGATTCCCTTGTATGTTGCTTTTCTCTTGCTGCTTTTATGATTTGTACGCGAGCCTCTCACTGTTGTGGCCTCTCCTGTTGCGGAGCACAGGCTCCAGATGCACAGGCTCAGCGGCCATGGCTCACGGGCCCAGCTGCTCCGTGGCATGTGGGATCATCCCGGACCGGGGCACAAACCCGCATCCCCTACACCGGCAGGCGGACCCTCAACCACTGCGCCACTAGGGAAGCCCAAAACTGCCTCTTTGTTGGCTACAGTCAAGTGGAATTTGTGACTGCAAGGCTTGGCTATCAGAGCTACGTGATTTGGGGACCTGTCCTTTGGGTGGCAGCTGTTAAAACTGGGGCTCCAGACACACGTACAATCTGTTTCTAGAGGGGTGCTGGTGACCTGGTTTTATTGTTAGAGTGAGCTGGAGGAAGAAGGTGGCGGCAGGGCCCACTGGCTTCCCTGGGCTCTGGGAAGGATTGCAGCCATGCCCTAGATGCATGCTAACTCATTCATGGATGAAGCCCCATTGGCTTTCAGAGCTAGATGTCTCGGTGGCCCATCCCTTGGGTGGGAGCCTTAAAAGCTGGGCAGTAGATGTTGGGTGGAGCATCCCCTCAGGGAGATGCTGGGAGTTGGAGATCTCTCCCAATCTTTTGGTGCCATACGGGGGTGGGGTTCATGGTGAGAGTATGTCTCAGCCTTTCATGTCCTTTTCCATGTGGGTCATCTTCTCACTCACCATGTGTGGGAGTCATTCTGGATTTCTCTCAATGGAATTGTTCCATGTGTTAGCTGTATATTTGGTGCACCTGTGGGAACTGGGACTGTTTATTTTTTGAACCTGATTGAAGCACTTTATGATTATCCCCTAGTGTATTTGATGTTGGTTTTGGTCATTTGTTCCAGTCTATTGAGATCTTCTAAATCTCGATCCTGTTATACAACGTATCGTATAGGGTCACCCAATGGCTTGAATGTTGTGTTTTCTGTATTTGTTAAACCTGAAATGTTCAAGTCAGGCCCATGAACTAAAACTTTAGCGTATTGTTGGCAATTCAAATTGACCTCACTTTGTTAATTAACAGTCTTTGGCAGTTACAATCAGCTAGGAATCTACAGAGCTTTATTTTTCTGTTTTAACTTTTATCCCCACCCACAAAATATATCACAAGAGACTTCGCTAAATACCTGATTGAAATTAAGATTCCAAGTGTCCATAGCTTTCCCTTCTCTCCCACCCTGGTACCTTAGCCAGTGAGTCACAATGTGGTTAATTTGTGGAGTCTTGCTTTTGGTGAATCGGTGTTGTTCCCAGTGATTGCCGCCTCCTTTTGAAAGTGTTTACAAGCCTGTGTTTAATAATTTATTTAAAAATTTTTCTGGAGATTGACATAAGCTCTTAAATGATAATTTTTAGCCATTTTCCTTGAGCCTCTTCCTGTGTTTGGAAGTCAGGACATCTGCTTGTCTCTAAGCCTTTGGCACCTCTCCTGTTCTCTCTGAAGTTGAAATACAGTGATTCTGTCATCATACTTGCACATTCTTTTAGTATTTTGAGTGTAATCCATTTGGACGTAGAGACTTGAATTCATTTAAAACAGCAGGTTATGTGTCTTACTGTTGTTATTTATTTTGGCTTTTAATTCCTTGAAGCATTTTTATGTTAGCCTTTCAATGTTAAGACCTTCCCCCATGAGGGCTCAGAAACATATCTGCTTTATTCATCACTGTTTCTACAGTGCCTGACCCACGATAGGCTCTGAATAAACACGTGTTAGATGATGGAATGAAAGTTGAATTACACAGGGACTCTGCTTACTAGATTGGTGACCCTGTGAAGACTGCTATAGGCGTGGATCCCTTGTAATATTGTGGGATATTCTCTTTGCCTCAATCATGTATTACTTTATTTTTTCTATATTTTTGTTTTCTCACTTTAAAAAATAAGTTGGTTCCCCCCCAAATCCTGATAATACCTTAAAATGCAAACTTTACTTCTAAAAGAGGCTTATTTTCATTAATAATAATGTTAAATGTTCATTTCCAGTTAGAATATTCTCATTAAATATGTTCTTAAGGTTTAAATAATATTTTCCCTGACAAAATCTGGGTCTGTGACATTAAAAAAATTCCCCCCAAATGATTGTAATATGCTTCTAGTCATGTGCCTTTAAGTTGCTGGCAGTCAACAAGAAATATCCTAAAATATCATCCTGAAATCAGATGCTCTGCTCAGTCTTATGTAGCCTCATTCTTTGCTGATATGAATGGCAATACTTACTGGTTTTTATATAGATGAAGAATATCACTTTGATTCAAAGTGATTTACAGCGATACCTTCTTTATTAGTACCCGCGTCCTTAAACCATTGGCAAGATGGAAGACACAATCATTACAGGTTGAAACTCAGGAGAACCTATACTTAAACTTAGAGATTTGCACCTGAAAAAAGCCACTGTCTGGAATAGTCAGATCAAATAAAAGATGGTTATAGATGTTAGTGGTAATATTGATGTTTCACCTGCCGAGGGTGCCTGGCATGGGGTAGGGTAGGATGGGGACTTACCCGTGATGAGTCCTACAACATGCCAATGGGGAATACCTTTAGGATTTCCTCTTACCTCATTTCCTTAGAAACAAATCCCTGTGCTTTCAAGTATTGGCTCCACAGCCTTGGCCCGTGGGTGGAGAAGTGAGTAGAGGCCAGGTGAGTGACTCACAGCACCATGGAGATGAAGAGAAAGAAATGGGTATAAACTGGGAATACTCTGAATGTCATGTCAAAATAAGATGGCGAGGTGGGGAGAAAGTCAGGACGAAGGACGAGAGCAAAGGAGATGGAGCTGCCCGTACTCAGCAGAGGTGGCTCGAGGGCCTGGGCTTTGGAAAGGCGGTGGCTGCATGTTCTTCTCCCTCAGCGATTCCTGGAAATCAGCCTCCACTGAAGCTCCATCCCCCGGGGAGGCAGGGAGAGGCCTGAATGCTTAGGGAAGGCCGGCCGGCGCGGTCGCCACCTGTTCGCCCCCTTTCTTGGTTGATACGGAGTTCAGCTGAGCAAAAGAGTCCACCCGGAAGCCGAGGGGTTGTTGCACAGGACAATGTCCTGTAGCCCAAACTGGACAGGACCTGGAGATAAGCTGGCCTCCGAACGGCAGGAGCTTCTCTCCTCTTGGGCACGTGGTTCCCAAAGCCTGCGGTACAAATCTTACATTCCTTTTACTTCAGAACCCCATCCTTCTAAGAGGGCATGGGGCAGGGGAACTGCCTGAGGCTCGGCTTGGAAGTGAGGTGTTTAAGGTCGTTTCCAGGCCGTGGTACCTCTGTTTCCGAGTCAGCCCTTCTACGTTTACATCGGCCTCTGAACCTGGGAGACTTGGCCCTTTCGGAAGCATCTGTTCAGGTGTGTGTTTCTTTCCTTAACATGTCAGCGCAATTAAAAAGGTATGATTGGGCTTCCCTGGTGGCGCAGTGGTTGAGAGTCCGCCTGCCGATGTAGGGGATGCGGGTTCGTGCCCCGGTCCGGGAAGATCCCACATGCCGTGGAGCGGCTGGGCCCGTGAGCTATGGCTGCTGAGCCTGCGCGTCTGGAGCCTGTGCTCTGCAACGGGAGAGGCCACAGCAGTGAGAGGCCCGCGTACTGCAAAAAAAAAAAAAAGGTATGATTTTGTTCCATTCTTGTGTTGTAATATTAATTTAAAATTTAAGTTTTGTTTTGTAATTTTTATGGGGTCCTATTGTAGCCTAGCGTTCCTCTCCTTACCATTTTGGTGCAAGTCAGACCACCATCGGCCCAGGGTGCTGAAAGTCTGGCTGCCTCGTCCGTTGCCCGCAGCCTTCGTGTCCAGCCAGCGGGAGCGGGCCGTCCTGCTTCCAGCTACATTTCCCGCTCCAGTCCTCGTGGTGCAGTTTCCAGGAGCAGCACAAGACCTCTGGGAAGCAGCAGTTGAATTGGAGCAGGTAGAGCGAAGCAGAAGTTGTGGCAGGTGTGCAATCAGGACGTGAAGGGAGGTTTTTCACAGATTGTTGTAAAGTCTGACGTTTCGTGGAAACATCAGAATTTGACAAGCCCCCCAACATTACACATTGTAAGAACAGTATCATAAAGTTGGGTCTTCTTGCAGGCAATCTCAGGTAATTTTCCTGAAGGCATTTGGGATAGGAAGACAGGGCTTTCCATTGTGAGCGTTTCTGGTCACAATTAACAGCAAAGGAAGCTCCTGGAGGATTTTCTCTCCTGTGTATGTCTTCACTTCTAAAAATAATCTTTTGCTGTTTCTCTGTTCAGCTGAATGACTTGTTTAATTAGAAACGAATGTCAGAGGCAGTCTCTTTGGTGGCGTCCATGCTATGCGGGGAGCCCAATTCACTTAGGTTAATCACGACAGCACCTTTTGTGTGTGAAGCACGGTTGCAGAAATCGTTAGTTAACTATATGCTTAACTATATTTGAGATGACGGGCAACGGAACCGACACAGCAGCTCCCTATTAAAGTGAGCAGGACCGTGTGCTGTCGCGCGTCCTAGTGCACCGGTCCACAGCGACGGGGGGGCCCTGGGGCAGCCGCAGGCAGACCCCGCGGATTCAGACTCTACTCACGATGTCCCACCTGCACCTCCTCTGTCAGAGGACCTTGGAGAGACGTTGCTTTTGGTCTCAGTGGTTTGAAATGCGCTCGGAGACATTTAAGCCCCACTATTCAACCAATGTGCATATCAAAAGTAATTGATCAAGTCTTTATTGGAGGGGAGGGCAGCCCGTGCGCTGTAGTGGGGAAGGCTCCGTGGGGTGAGGGGAAGACCGCTGGACCACAGTCAGGGCATGGATTTGAGACTTTGAACCAACTCACTCAATCTTTCTGGGCCTCCTTTTCCGCTTCTGGACGAGCTCCGTAAGGTGCCCTGCGCCTCCGAAGGTCACGATTGTACGATTTCTTGGCTTAATCAGCGTTTGCACACACACTCACGCTCCTCCAGGTCAGCGCAGCTGTTGGGGGGAAGGGTGTCTGTCTGCGCGTCTCGCCTGTAGCTAGTGGAGGGCAGGACCGTGCCTGCCACCCCGTGCCCGTCATCCAAGCGCAGGCCCCCCGGGGACGCCTGTGGCGTGAGTGAGGGCTGGCTCGCGGCTGCGGGGCAGAAGCAGCGCCGCTGGAGGAGCCCCCTGTGTCAGTGGGCGGGCTGCTCGCTCTGGCCGGAAGGTGCTCTCGCTCGTTAGTCTTCTTTTAAAGACGGACCTTTGCTGGCTGAAGATGTAGTTGCAAAGCGGATGTTAACCTGAAAGTAACAAAGGGTGAGTTTTAGGGGCTGCGGACCTCTCAGGGCCCACCCGTTTCTCCTTCGTGGGGAGAGCCTTCCTTACTCCCAGTGCACTGATACCCTCTTGTTACTCTCTCCACACTTTAGAAGAGGTTGAGTTTTATCTAAACTAAGTCTCCCATAAGGTTTTAAGGAGTCCGAGTGGAGTCCTTATTCTTCACTGAAATCTGTAACCTCTTTAAAAGTTCCGCTGAGATGTCTGTGTTCCTGGGTCCGCCTCGAACTTCTGTCACGCTGTGGGTATAGCCCCTCTCCTGTGTGACCAACCCTAGGTGACCGCAGGTAGGGCCATCCTCTCCGCAAGACCCTGTGCTCCAGGGTGGGTGCCGCTTGTATATTGATCTCATCTGCCCTCTAGGCCCTTGCCCCGCGCCTTCCCCACATGGGTCCCTGATAGGTCTTTGCTGCACCTGTGAATAAACCACTTGCAGGAAAGTTTAGAGATGGGGTTAGCTGTATACTATTATCCCAGGAAAGTCATCCACTTGTACAGGTGGCAGGGATCTGGCAGGTCGTGCCACCAAGTGATTCATTTTATAGCCTGGCTTCATTTCGTAGAACACCCTCTCGGTGGGGCGGGTTCTGGGATTTCGACTCGGCCACAGAGACTCAGAGTCGCCGCACCAGGTACCGCAGCTGCAGACGAGATGCTTTGTTCAGGGAGCAGAGCTGCAGCCCCGCCATCCCTGTGGGGCAGGGAGCAGAGCTGCAGCCCCGCCATCCCTGTGGGGCAGGGAGCAGCAGTCAGGGCCTTGGTCAGGGTCGGGCCTCGCTCTTAGAGCCCCTTTCCTCCTCTGCCTCCACTGCTCCACTTCACGTCTTGCCGCACCGTCGTTTGGTCTCCTGTGTCCAATAAAGCACCTTTCATATTGAGTACAGAAGGTGCGGTGTTGGGTTTGTCTAGTCCAAAGTGCTGAACAAGCAGTAACCCACCGCCTGCCCTTGACCCAACACTGCACACCTGGTTTACACAGCACAGTTATCTGAGATAACCACGCCAGGCAGCAGCCGGGAGAGTGACACGGAGCCGCAGGACCTGCTCGGGTGTGGTGCTTACTGATGTTTCTCCTGACGGTAAAGGCCTTAAACCCCGGCTGTTTACAGTTCAGAAGTCTTCTGGAGGGATGATTAGGGCAAAGTGCATGAAATAGGAAATGACTGAGTGCCTTTTAGGAGGTGAGGGCTTTTGATGATGGCCTGTCTGAAAGATTTCAAAATCGGGATATCCAAAGATTTTATTACCAAAGTAGAATTAAGCAACAAATTCTTGAGACTCTCCATAAATCAGAAATTACCCCCCAACAAAATAAAAATATCTGGCTGAGTTTTGGGGAGTGAAGATATTAATTTATCTAAATGACATGTTGACTGTAGCTTGCTCTCAGGAGACCAGTTTTCCGTCTTCCATCTGAGATGTCCGCTCATGCCTCCTTTCTGCCTTTGGAATTTGTAACACATTATAAAAGGTCCATTCCAATTCTATCACAAGGAATGGAATTTGAGGAGTTCACAGTTATTTCAGCTCTTTAAACTTATAAACACATTTTAGTAAAAGAAGGACTGTACTCTCTGCTTAAGAGAGTTTTTAAAAAATTCAAAAACTATAATTACAGTGGAAATTTAACAGTCCCCCCAAATTCTTGTCTCTTATTTATGTACAACTTCTAGCAAGTTACTTCAGTTCTGTGGGCTTCACTTCCTTGTCTGTAAAATGGAGCGTGTTTGATGAGCTTCAGTGCTAATGCTTCTTTGTTTTGATCATTTATTCAATATCTGTTACTTCAACACTGGCTTAAAAAATAGCTGAAGGAAAACGAAGGAGTCATACTGGTCCCCAAACTTTGAATTTTTGCGTATTACCCATATTTTAATTCGTGAGGCTTTAGGAGAGGTCGTGGCAACATGTTTTGACCACGTTTGCTGTCTCTTTGCTGTGTGTGTGTGTGTGTGTGTGTGTGTGTGTGTGTGTGTGTGTATCTTCCACCTGGTAGGAAGGGACACATTCCATGCACCTGAGGGCTTGAAATGTCTCTTACAGTCTTTGCTGTTTAAATACAGCAAAGACTCTAAGTTTAATAGGAAATATTTAAAAAGGCTCAGGGTGGTGATATTTTCAAAATTAACGAACACTGTAACTTTGGTCCTATTTTTGTCCAATAAGTAAAATGTAAAAGGTATGATTGTTACCTAAGATAACTGGAATTTCCATCCATATCTGTTGAATAGTCTTTGGGGGAATTCAATAAACGTTGCAGCTCCTCGTGAAAGGCTGATGGGCTCCTGGTGTTGAGGGTCCGGGATGGTTCTGTGACAGGGAGACGCAGGGCTGGCACCAGAGGCCCTCAGTGGCGAAGAGAGAATTCTTGATGATCCCCTTTGGGCGGCAGCGTGTCAATCAAAATGGAAACACTTCTGAATTTGAACATGACAAAGTTCTGATTTCTCTTCCTCATTTCTCCTATGCTTTGAAAAATATTCAACTATCAAGTCATTTCAGAAATTATTGTTTTGATGTGTAGGTGCCAATGCCTTGCCTTGAGATATGTTCAGAGCTAGGGTCCACGGGCCATGATGGTGGCGGTGTGGTCCAGCCGTCGCAAGGACAGATGTTCTCATGGGTCAGGGTTACTGGGTTAGACCACCCGTTAGATGTTTCTGCATTCGTGCAGGTCTTGTAAACCATCAGGAAGATGCAGAGCCTACTTGAGTTCCTGGCACATACTTAGGTTCTCATTTATATAGCATTTTTCTACCTAAGAATGTTGATAAGTCAAGGAATGATGCCAGTGTTTACCAAGTGCACATGTGATAATATCAATATACAGAAATGCCCGTGGATGTTGATAAATCTTCACACGAGGGTTACACACATTGCGAAGCACAGTGTCTCTTTTCACCACGTAATAGCAGATGGCTTGTTCTGCTTTTCTCTTTGTGCAAGCAGAGTTTTTCAAAGTTTTGTCAGTTAAAATTTTCATACCTTTCACTCCTTCAGCGTAGGTTTTCTTTTTTTTTTTGCATAAAATTATAAAGTTATATATAACATTCTAATTGTGGAAATAAAACGACAGCTTGAAACACGTAGAAACATCTCGCCGTAAATGACTAAAGTGGTGGAGAATCTGGAAAAAATCTTGTATTCAATTTCCACTTAAAAAATTGTTTAACATTATGTAGCACAGCTATATGACACAAATATGAGTCTCCTATGGGTCAAATCATGTTTTCTGAGACTAGCTACAGTAAAAGCCTCTCATAAAATTATTACAAGGAATGACCTTAAGTGAATGCCTTGCTTGTTGAGTCAGCAAAAATCTTATTTCATAACATGAAAGTTGGTAAGACTTCCACTATACATGGCAAGGTCAGTGTTTCCAAATCTCTAAATTTAAGAGAATTTGAGGCTAATGGGAAGGTATCCTGCAAGATAGCACGAAACATATTAGGATGTATTTAAGCGCGTTAAATCAGAATAGAGCGTTTTAGGGTACTTATGGAATGACGCGCCACCTCGTGAGGTCGGCGTCTCAGAGAGTTCGTATTTAAGCTTGCCTGGGATTAGTTTTTCACGTTATTAAAAAATAGGTTTCAGTAGCTTAGTAAGGTTTGAGGAGAAAAAGTGAATTCAGTTATAAAGTTATGCCAAGATGGAAAGCATACTTTGATTCAATATGAAAAATGGCCAGAATTCTTTTCAGCGTGTTTGCATAACAAAAATAGCTGGTGCTAGGAGTTCCGTTTTTGCCAAAATTGTGGCATTCATCAGGGAAAAAAAAAGGCACACGAACCATTTATGTGGATAAATGTATGCTCCAAGTTGCGAGGTCGTTTGGTGAGGGAAACTGCATTAGGGATTTGTCTTTCCCCCGCTGAGATTTTGAATCTCTGTGAGGTTGTGTTCTCTAAAATAGCTCTTTACTGTGATTGTCTTGAATTTGGAGATACTGAGGCCGTTTTGTTTTGGATGCTAACGATTTTTGTCTCTTTTTATCTGTATTGTATTTATTTAGACGCTATATTTAGACTTTTTTTTTCCTGAGCCTTTTATGGGAGAGGCAGTCCCTGCAGTCCAGCCGAGTAACCACACAGCTTGCGGAGTTAAGGCATCTCCTGCACCTGCTTGCTGGTTGATGTCTCGGTATTTCTGAGGAGCCGTGAGATGGCTGCGAATGCAGCCTGCCGTCTGCTCAATCAGGACCGTGGCCTTTCCGAGGATGCCTGTCTTGAGGGGTGTTGCGACTTCCTCTGGCCTCCTTTGGACCCTTGGGCTTCGCCAGCAGCTTGCGGCGGTGTCCTCCTGGTTCGGGGGTGTACCGGGATGATTCTGAAGCGCATTCTTCAAGCCGGGACGCCATGGTGACGATGTTCGGAGACACGTGTCTGCAGTGCGCCGACGGCGGCAGTGGGCCCGGGGCTCGTGTCTCCGGCGCCCCCGCCCCTCCACACTCTTCTCTGAGTCCCGCCCGCTCCACTCGCCCTGTCGCTCAGGACCATCAGGGACTTGCTTGCGTCAGGGCGGTTCCTCATCCTTAGGCGTTTATGCAGGCCCGGGAGGGGTCAGGGGCTGTGTGAGTCGTGGTCCCCACGCCCCGGGAGCTCGGCTTGGTGGTGGCAGGTACCCGGGGTGCCCGCGGTGCCGCCGCAGGGCCGGTGGGGAAGGCGGAGGTCGGGTTGTTACGGCGCGGGAGGGCGAGGACCCAGCTCTGCCTGGTGGAAGGAGTAATGCGCGCTTGAGTTGGGAAGCAGCTGCGCAAGTGACCAGCTTTGTCAAACTATTAAGGAAAAGAAAAGGAGGCAAAAAGTATAACATCTGGTAGGAAACATGATAGGAAACCGGTTATACCAGCTTAGGGCATTTTGTCTGTGGGACCACGTGTCCGTTCTGTAAAGCTGGTGCTTCTTGGGAACCTTTAGAGGGTTACTGCATGGCCGCTTGTCTCTAAAAGAAAGTTCTTATTAAAGTATTTACACCACAAGGTTGAATCAAAATAAGGAGGTTGCTTCCTGGTCAAGTCGTGGTGCAGTTGCTCGAAGAACCTTAGGCCCCATTGTCAGCAGATCCTCTTCTTAAAGGTGTTTGGATGTGGTGTGTGTGTGAGCCCAGCCTCGATACAATTATCGAGTTATCCTAAGCTTTGCCAGCAGGTAATAATTTTAGTATTTCAAAGCTCCTTTGCTGGCTTCTGAACCGATTGGGGAGCTTCACTGGTTACTTATTCCTTTATTTTGTAGGTATAAAGATTAGAAAAAGCCCATAACAGCATAATACCCAAACTCCCCCAGTCCAACCCTGCCTTTGGATGGAGAAAGCAAAACAAAAATACTCCTCAGAATGTTTCCCGAATACTTTGACTTCGCCTGAATTGGTGCATGGCACCAAAAGACTTTAGTTCAGGATTTTGGAAAGAAGCTTTCAACTCTTCAACAAAAATGGATTCTTACGTTGTATATTTGTGTGAAAATTCTCTTATCTCTATGATCTGATAACCACATATCTATTGTCTTAGTTCTTTACCACTGTGCATTACGGCCGTACAAATTGTGCCATTCTCTAAATGCTTGTTGTTTTAAACACTCCAATGTCTTGCATTGTTTTTGAAGAATATTATCTAGTTTATCTATGAAACTGCTTACAGAGTTCCTTTTCTTTCTGTCCCATTAGAGAGACCTTCAGACCTTCATTTCCGTGTTCTAGATCCATCCCTTTCATTTGGTGTTTCACTAACTAAAAAAAAAATACCCCTAGCTTCTGCCGTCACTGGCTTAGCTATATGGATTAAATCCTATTCTAGCATAGTTAGCTCCTGAAGTGATTTTCCCCACGTAGGTCACAGTATATGCTGTAATAAATAACCTTGACCAGACTGTTCCTGGGTGTATACGTATTCTTCCCCTTGTCCATCTTGAGTAATGAATGGTGAAGCGCGTGTGAGAGAAGGAGATTTAATTTTTTGAGCACACTGACTTTGATCAAAGGTAATGTTTATTTAGCCTGTTTGTTGCTAACTCTGAGGGGAGGAACTACAAACCCAATCTTTGCTGATTTTTTAAATTGAAAAAAGAAAAGCAAATTAAACTGACAGGCTGCCTAGAGGCTACAGATTTTATCCGAATAGCTGGTTGGGTGTACAGGTCTGGAGCGGAGCAAGACCCTGGGGAGAGGCAGTCGTGGGTGGACAGGGCTGCCGGCTGCAGCCACGGTGGTGGCCGAGGTTCAGGGTCAGCCCTTTCTTCTCACTGCCTGGTGACCTCAGCCACGTCACATAACTCAGTCAGTGTCCTTAGCTGTCAAACGAGAGAAACTGTCCCCGATGTGAGGCTTAGAAGAGATGGCCTTTGCTTAATACAGACACAATGCCTGGCAGAAAGGAGTCCCTCCTCCCGAGATCCCGTCACCCTAAATGGTTCCTCTTTGGGGGCTCTTACGCCTTTCTACCTTGTAGTTGATTTTGTACTTAGTGCCAGCTCTTCAAAGACAAGGTCTGTGTTAGATTCATCTTTGTTCCTTCTACAGCTTCTAGTAGAGAAAATACTCTGTGACTATTTGTTGAATGACTGTATAGTGAGTGATCCCATGTAAGTACAGTTTAAATATTTTCCTTGTCCCTGGTAGGAATGTTAAGATATGATGTCTGATGCTGGCTGACCTGGATGTGTGCTGTGAACACGGAAGTGTGTCATGTCACAGATCTGAACGTCGTGAGTATAGGTTGGAACAACTTTGGATGGCTGCAGATAGAAACTTTATATTGCCTCAAAGCTAGAATCTGGCCAAATCTTAAAATAACCAATGAGTTTGTCCCAGATGGAGTTCCTAACTGCACTGCAATAGAGCCATCAAGGGCCCCAAGTCTTTGTGAAATAGATTTAAGAAAGTGTATGATTTCCGCACCAGTGAGTGATCAAGGAGGTCCATTTTTAAAAAAATTTTAATAAATGAAATAAGTCATTCCGTATTCAAGTGCTTTAAAATTTTATTCTGGTCTTTGAAATTCCTAGCCAACTGGTGGGTTGTCCACACGTTGCCTTCTACCTTGAGTCCACCAGAGGTTCAAAGAACCATCCTTTGCTGGGCTTTGATCTCAAAGGAGAGCTGTGTAGACATGATCAACTTGAGTGCCCCACCTAGGCCCAGGGAACCTTGAAAAACATTGCACTCATTTGATTGTTTGTGGTCCTTGGAACACATTACACGTTTAGATGTGTCAGTTGACTACATCTTTACATCTGTGACTAAATCAATCACAGATTTACTTCCAAGACTAATATTTTTATCTTATTTACTTAAATGTTAATTATATTTAGTTTTGTATGGTGCTCCCTCACCCTCCCAAAAGGGGAGCTCAGATTAAAGTAAATGTAATCCTTACTCAGATGTCAACAGTATCTCGTTTTTTTTAATGGGATGAACTGCTCTGATACCATCCCAGGTATGTACTGCATACAGCTCCAAGTCATCTTGGAGACGCACAAAACAAAACAGGTCTGCATGCTTCCCTTTTACAACCACTTTCTCTACAATTATAATAATCTGCTCTGTCTTCTCATCATTTTCCTGAGTTCATATTAAGTTCTAGTAAATCGCCGTGTAAAATAAAGATCAAGGACTTTTTTACATGATTGAGAGTATAAATAACATGCCTCAAAAGCTGCAGAGAAGGTATTTCTGCACACTGAAAGAAACTGAATTCATTGTAACTGCTATTAGGGAGGGAAGGATTAGCATTTTGCCCTGTTGAGCACTGCCTTTGCCGAGACCTCAGTGGAGAGGCCAATTATGAGCCATCCTGGGTCGCCATCTTGGATGCCACGATTTCAATTCGGGGGTGACTTGGCTGCAATAACAGTTCCACAAACTCTCTAGCTGGTGCTCCCACCTTTCAGGAGAGACACTGTATTTTTTTTTTTGGGTGTATTCATGGATTTTTATTCTGTTTATCTCAACACATTTTTTTTTTTTTTTTTTTTTATTTATGGCTGTGTTGGGTCTTCGTTTCTGTGTGAGGGCTTTCTCTAGTTGTGGCAAGCGGGGGCCACTCTTCATCGCGGTGCGCTGGCCTCTCACTGTCGCGGCCTCTCTTGCTGCGGAGCACAGGCTCCAGACGCGCAGGCTCAGTAATTGTGGCTCACAGGTCCAGTTGCTCTGCGGCATGTGGGATCTTCCCAGACCAGGGCTCGAACCCGTGTCCCCTGCATTGGCAGGCAGATTCTCAACCACTGCGCCACCAGGGAAGCCCCTCAACACATTTTTTCATGTGTATATTTCTTTTTTTTTTTTTTACATCTTTATTGGAATATAATTGCTTTACAATGGTGTGTTAGTTTCTGCTTTATAACAAAGTGAATCAGCTATACATATACATATATCCCCATATCTCCTCCCTCTTGCATCTCCCTCCCACCGTCCCTATCCCACCCCTCTAGGTGGTCACAAAGCACCGAGCTGATCTCCCTGTGCTATGAAGCTGCTTCCCACTAGCTCTCTGTTTTACATTTGGTAGTGCATATATGTCAATGCCACTCTCTCACTTCGTCCTAGCTTACCCTTCCCCCTCCTATGTCCTCAAGTCCATTCTCTATGTATGCGTCTTTATTCCTGTCCTGCCTCTGGGTTCTTCAGAATCTTTTATTTTTTTTAGATTCCATATATAAGTGTTAGCATACGGTATTTGTTTTTCTCTTTCTGACTTACTTCACTCTGTATGACAGACTCTAGGTCCATCCACCTCACTACAAATAACTCAATTTCGTTTCTTTTTATGGCTGAGTAATATTCCATTTTATATATGTGCCACATCTTCTTTATCCATTCATCTGTCGATGGACACTTAGGTTGCTTCCACGTCCTGGCTATTGTAAATAGAGCTGCAATGAACATTGTGGTACAGGACTCTTTTTGAATTATGGTTTTCTCAGAGTATACGCCCAGCAGTGGGATTGCTGGGTCGTATGGTAGTTCTATTTTTAGTTTTTTAAGGAAACTTCATACTGTTCTCCATAGTGGCTGTATCAATTTACATTCCCACCAACAGTGCAGGAGGGTTCCCTTTTCTCCACACCCTCTCCAGCATTTATTGTTTGTAGATTTTTTGATGATGGCCATTCTGACTGCTGTGAGGAAGTCTACCTCACTGTTTTGATTTGCATTTCTGTAATGATTAGTGATGTTGAGCATCCTTTCATGTGTTTGTTGGCAATCTGTATATCTTCTTTGGAGAAATGTCTATCTAGGTGTTCTGCCCATTTTTGAATTGGGTTTATTTTTTTTCTGATATTGAGCTGCATGAGCTGCTTGTAAATTTTGGAGATTAATCCTTTGTCAGTTGCTTCATTTGCAAATATTTTCTCCCATTCTGAGGGTTGTCTTGTTTATGGTTTCCTTTGCTGTGCAAAAGCTTTTAAGTTTCATTAGGTCCCATTTGTTTATGTTTGTTTTTATTCCCATTTCTCTAGGAGGTGGGTCAAAAAGGATCTTGCTGTGATTTACGTCATAGAGTGTTCTGCCTATGTTTTCCTCTAAGAGTTTTATAGTGTCTGGCCTTAAGTTTAGGTCTTTAATCCATTTGGAGTTTATTTTTGTGTATGATGTTAGGGAGTGTTCTAATTTCATTCTTTTACATGTAGCTGTCCAGTTTTCCCAGCACCACTTATTGAAGAGGCTGTCTTTTCTCCATTGTATATTCTTGCCTCCTTTACCAAAAATAACCATATGGGGCTTCCCTGGTGGTGCAGTGCTTGAGAGTCCGCCTGCCGATTCAGGGGACACGGGTTTGTGCCCTGGTCTGGGAGGATCCCGCGTGCCGCGGAGTGGCTGGGCCCGTGAGCCATGGCCGCTGGGCCTGTGCGTCCGGAGCCTGTGCTCCGTGGCGGGAGAGGCCACAGCAGTGAGAGGCCCACGTACCACAAAACAAAAACAAAAACAAAAACCAAACCATATCTGCGTGAGTTATCTCTGGGCTTTCTATCCTGTTCCATTGATCTATAGTTCTGTTTTTGTGCCAGTACCATACTGTCTTGATTATTGTAGCTTTGTAGTATAGTCTGAAGTCTGGGAGCCTGATTCCTCCAGCTCCGTTTTTCTTTCTCAAGATTGCTTTGGCTATTTGGGGTTTTTTGTGTTTCCATACAAATTGTGAAGTTTTTTGTTCTAGTTCTGTGAAAAATGCCATTGGTAGTTTGATAGGGATTGCATTGAATCTGTAGATTGCTTTGGGTAGTAGAGTCATTTTCACAATGTTGATTCTTCCAATCCAAGGACATGGTATATCTCTCCATCTATTTGTATCATCTTTAATTTCTTTCATCAGTGTCTTATAGTTTTCTGCATACAGGTCTTTTGTTTCCTTAGGTATGTTCATTCCTAGGTATTTTATTCTTTTTGTTGCAGTGGTAAATGAGAGTGTTTCCTTAATTTCTCTTTCAGATTTTTTGTCATTAGTGTATAGGAATGTAAGAGATTTCTGTGCATTAATTTTGTATCCTGCTACTTTTACCAAATTCATTGATTAGCTCTAGTAGTTTTCTGGTAGCATCTTTAGGATTCTCTATGTATAGTATCATGTCATCTGCAAACAGTGACAACTTTACTTCTTTTCCGATTTGCATTCCTTTTATTTCTTTTTCTTCTCTGATTGCTGAAGACACTATATTTTAAATACAGGTCCTTGAAAACATTTTACTTGGAAGCCATCTGTTTTCCGGGTTAAGTTACAAGGGGACCATTTTTTCTGTAAGCGTAACTAAAATGGTAAATAGAAAGGAGTTTGGGGAGCGTGCCGCGTGGTCGGTGGGGGCGTTAACTGTGCCTACTTGGGCTTTATTTTTATTTTGTTTTCATTTTCAAACCAAGAAAAAGATGAAAAGAAGTTGGTAATGGAAAGTAACCTCAAATTCCCAGAAATGAACTGTATTTTTTTATTCTTGCTCCTTCTTTTTCAATTTTTTTTTCGTCTCAAACCTGTTTTTTCACGTGATTAAGTGAAAATGAGTGGTGTCGTTCATTAGCTCAGCCAGTAGAGGGGAATGATGCGTATACCCACTCATTACAGTGTGCACCTACTTCTTCAAACCCCTTTCTCGTGCTCCAGTGTGGCAATAGTGCAGCCTTGCAAATAAGCACTATCCAGGGACGCCAGGGCCAATGACGTGGGGAGGTGACCTTCATTTTTTGAATCGTGTTCCTATAACTCCCTTGTTTTATGGCTGTTTCTGACGTCAGTTTCTGCGTCTCTGCCACTATATCTTTGTCCTCCTTTCTGTGTATTTGTCTCCTGGCAAATTCTTGGTGTGTCCAGTTGGCCTTCTCTGTGCCCATTAAACCTAACAACCTCATAGGTACCTCTTTTCTAGAACACAGATTTTCACAAAGATTCTGTTCATAGAGGGAAATTACTGGAGTATTATCACTTGTTAAACCACCTGTTCATCCTAGATGTGTAAGCCAGAACTTCCATTCCTGGCTGAGGCAAGTCCACAATTTCCTAGACTGTGAAGCCCAGCCCACCCTAATTGTGTAGGGTTTATCTATCACCTGTACAGGTGTCATTGTCCTAACTTTAAAGCTCAACAAACTTGTGGGAGAAAAGTCCTAAGAGTGTGAGATCCTATATCTCATTTCTAATGCTCTGACTTTGCTTCTACTTTTCACCAATGTGTGTGCTTGAGTGAACATCTTGATTTTGATTCTACCTAAGGGGAGACCTTTTCCATTACTAGGTCATTGTAGTGTTCAGTAAGCACTCACCAGGCTGAATGTTTGCTCAAAGTGCGTTCTCCTAAAGGCAGAGTTAGGAGAATTTGTGAATTATAGCCCATAATAAAATTTGGCACTGGATTCCATCTTTTACTTAACAAGCCTGTATGTAAATTTGGATTAATGTGTGATAAAAATTGGTTTAGGATTATATAGAGTCTCCCTCCAACAAACTAATCTGTTGAGACAGTAAGCATACATGTGTCATTTGATTGGTGAATAACAGTAGATATCATTTCTAATTTTGAAAACTACTCTTCAAGAATCCTCCATTTCTATAGATGATATCAAGAGGGGTCAAATAATGTCCAAGTGGAATTTACCCCTGGGATGCAAGGTTGGTTTAACTTATGAGAATTAATCAATGTGATATACCACATTAATAGAATGAAAGGTAAAAACCACATGATCATCTCCATAGATACAGAAAAAGCATTTGACAAAGTTTAACATCCATTCGTGATAAAACTCTCAACAAAATATGTGTAAAGGAAAATGTCCTCAACATAATAAAGGCCTTTTGTGAAAAGCCCACAGCTAACACCAAAATCAACAGGGAAAAACTGAAAGCTTTTCTTTTAAGATTAGATGTAAGACAAAGATGCCCACTCTCATCGTTTCTGTTTAATGTAGTATTGGAAGTACTAGCCAGAGCAATCAGACAAGAAAAAAAGGCATCCAAATTGGAAAGGAAAAAGTAAAATTGTGCGTTTGTAGATGACTTGATCATGTATGTAGAAAACCCTAAAAACTCCACAGGAAAACTGCTAGAACTAATAAATGAATTCAGTAAAGTTGCAGGATAGGAAGTCAACACATAAAAATCAGTTGCATTTCTTTACACCAACAACAATCTATCAAAAAAAGGAAAGCAAGAAAATAATCTCATTTATGATAGCATCGAAAAAAATACTTAGGAGTAAATTTAACCAAGAGGTAAAAGATCTGCACACTGAAAATGAGGACATATTGATGAAAGAAATTGAAGAAGTCACAAATAACTGAAATGATACCCCATGTTCATGGATTGGAAAAATTAGCATTGTTAAAAATGTTCATACTACCCAAAACTATATACAGATTCAATGCAATTTCTATGATAATTCCAATGGAATTTTTCACAGAAGTAGAAAAAAAATTCTAAAATTCATGTGGAACCACAAAAGACTCTGAGTATCCAAAGTAATCTTGAGAAAGAACAGAGTTGGAGACATCACACTCCTGATTTCAAATTATATTACAAAGCTATAGTAATCAAAACATTATGATACTGGCATAAAAACAGGCATATGGACCAGTAGAACAGAATAGAGTGTCCAGAAATAAGCCCAAGCATATATGGTCAACTAATTTTTGATAAGGTCTCTAAGTATACACAATTGGGAAAGGATGGTCTCTTCAATAAATGGTGTTGCGAAAATTGGACAGCCACATGCAGGAGAATGAAATTGGATCCTTATCTTTCACCATGCACAAAAATCAACTCAAAGTGGATTAAAGACTTAAACATAAGACCGGAAACCATATCATTCCTAGAAGAAAACACAGGGGAAAAGCTCCTTGACATTGGCCTTGGCAATGACGTTTTGGATGTGACACCGAAAGCAAGGGCAACAAAAGCAAAACAAGTGTGACTACATGAAACTAAAAAGCTTCTGTGCAGGAAAAGAAACCATCAACAAAATGAAGAGGCAGCCTATGGACTGGGAGAAAATATTGCAAACCACATATCTGATAAGTGGTTAATCTCCAAAATATATAAGGAACTCATACAACTCAATTACAAAAAAAACAAGCCAACTGAAAAATGGGCAAAGGACATGAATAGACATTTTTCCGAAGAAGACATACAGATGGCCAACAGGTACATGAAAAAGTGCTCAACATCACTTATCAGGGAAATGAAATCAAAGCCATAATGAGATATCACCTCAAACCTGTCAGGACGGCTGTTATCAAAAAAATGAGATAAGTGTGGCCTAAGATGTGGAGAAAAGGGAACCTTTTGGTGAGAGTGTAAATTGGTGCAGTCACTATGGAAAACAGTATGGAAGTTCCTCAAAAAACTAGAAATACAACTGCTGTATTATCCAGCAATCTTCTGGGAATGTACCCAAAGGAAATGAAATCAGTGTCTTGAAGAGATATCTGAGTCTCCATGTTTATTGCAGCATTATTTGCAGTAGCCAAGATATGGAAATAACCTAACTGTCCATTGATGGATGAATGGATAAAGAAGATGTGGTGTGTATACATATACCGTGGAATGTGACTCAGCCTTACAAACAGACATCCTGCCATTTTTGTCAGCACGGATGAACCCGGAGGACATTATGAGAAGTGAAATAAGCCAGACCAAGACAGGAAAAAACTGCATGATCCCATTTATATGTGGAATCTAAAAAAGTCAAATATGGGCGCAGAGAGTAGAAAGACTGTTACCAGTGTGGGGCGGGGGAGAATGGGGGTTCTTGGCCGAAGGGTACAAAGTGACGGTTGTGTAGGAGGAACGAATCTAGAGACCTAAAGCACCGCATGGTGACTGTACTTAATAAGACAATTGAATCCTGGAAGTTTGCTAAGAGGGTAGATTCCAGGTGTTCCCATCACACACACACACACAGTAACCACGTGATGGGACGTTAAGCAGCTTGACGGTGGTCACTGTTGCACTGTGTGTATGTGCATCACATCAGCATGTTGTACACCCTAAATACACACAGTCATGTTAGAAAATAAGACAACAATTACAAGAGGGGTCAGACGTCATACATAGAAGATGTACGCGAAGATTTGGTCTACAGCAGACTTTGGCATGTTCTCGTGTCACGTTCAGGCTCGTGGTGTGGGAAGGCTGTCTGGGGAGAGGAGGAAGCGGGTCACACTGAGTTCTAACGGATTCAACACCACAGGGAAAGGACAGCCAGCGGGCGGAGCACCCGCCGTGTGCCAATACCGCGGTCCCCGCGCCTTATCGCGGACTCTGAAGGACAGTGCAGGGGGCGGGGGTGGGGTGGGGGGCAGTGAGAAAACGAGGGCTCGGAAAGGCTGGGTCGATTTTCCTTCCTCGTGCTGCTGGTAAGTGACAGGGCCCCGTCCCCACCCTCCTTGGTCCCACACCACTGGAGCCACTTCCTCACACCAGGCGGCCTTCCAAGCTCTATCAGAGTTATTGTGATGTTCACGTGGCATCGCTTGTCGAATAAGCTGTTCTTTTTGAACTTTCCTCTCTGAGCAGTGTTCTTTTGTTACGTGTCATTTTGTGATTTAGGTCAGGAAAAAATATCAAATAGGAATTGCAAGTAACGTTAGTTGATTTCATTTTCGGCTTGAAAGTCAAGGTGGATTCTTTCACTACGAGATCATATCCCATGTGTTCTATTGGGCCAAGGTTCTCCAAGTTGCTGGAGATCTGGGTCTGCCCTGGAAGGGAAGGAAGCTCTCTGGGAGTCAGGGGTGCAGCGGAGAGGGGTACGGGGAAGGCTACCAGGAGGGGCTTTCACTCCCCCAAAGAGAGAGAAGAGACCTCCTACGATTACTGGGGTGGGTCCAGGTTTGAGGACTCCTGCTTGGCAAGGTAGACGAAAGAATGTGTTTGTTAGGAACTGGCCATGGAGCATAAATGGATGTTGAAATAGACCAGAACCAGGCGAAGCAGCCCACCAGCAGATAGCCATAAAAATAAGGTTACAAAACAGAACACATCCTTGCCCTGCCCGTCTGACTCTGAACTTGGGGTCAGGCCCTCGGCCTGAACCTCGCTTCCCAGCTGGTGTTTGCTTCACTCACACAGACTCCTCGGCTTCTCTCCCCAGCCCAGGCTAAGCCAAGGTGTCATGTCTCACCATCTCGTTTATAATATTTATTTCATATTATTTGTGTGTGGGACGGCTGCCTTTGAGTTTTCCTAGACAAGATACAGGCTCCGTTTTGACACACTGGACTTCCTGGGAGGAGGACGGAGGGGGAAAGGAGTTGCCTGAATGTTCTGTGGAATTCTCATCTAAGAGACCCTAACCCCACACTCCTCCCCTCTTCCTCCCACAAATAATTAATTAACCTCTTTGAAGACTGTCTTGACTCTAGCTGCTTCCAAACCTTCTTCCGAGAAGAATGAAGATTTCCTTGTTCTCTAGGTTGGGGCCCGTCGCTGAGTCCAGACACAAGAGAAATGGCTAAGACTCAGATCACGTAGGGTGGCCAGACTACACATTACAGATGCAATGCAAAGAGGCAGCTCAGGACTTGCTTTGCCAAAATTAGTCAAGGCTCCTACAAGTTTCCACTTCCTGCAGGATCTTTGTATGGGTGTGCCAAGAGGGGAGATAGAAGTTTGCTTTAATATCAAGATGATTCAAGTATGTTTCTGATTCCCTATCCTTTTCTGTGGCATGTAGAACGTTTGCGAGTTTTTAAAGCTCCCTACCGTAATGCGAATAGAGCCTTAAATATAATAATGTCATTAAGTCCTTATGATTTTATGAGATAGAGGTAATTATGAAGAAAATAACTGTTAAGTTCATGAGGCCTTCCCCATGATAGTGGCCTTTAAGGTCTCGAATACACTGCTTTATAGTGTAAAGATAACACCTGGTCACTTAGTCCTTTTCAATCAGCAGTAGTAACTCAGGGGTATGAAACTGAGCACGGAGGCTTCCTGAGTGCAGTATTTCATTATTATTATTGGCCTGTTGAAGGACTTTACAAATTCAAAGTCAGAGTTAGCCCTGGAGAAGTATGTTAGAATTGCAGGGGAAACGAAGGAAGGAAAAGAAATAGGAACTTTGTTCTCTGTACGTGTGAAGGTTTAGGCACAGTAAATACAGCAGGTCATGCGATTCAGACCCAGTTTACTGTTCTAACTTTTTAGCAGAAAAATTAGAGGAGGAGGAATAATAATTTTCCTATATTTTTTATGGCAGCTATAAATGTCTTCATAAATAGGGCACCTGTTCAAAGGAATTTTTTCTTGTATGTAATGCTAGAGTGATTAAGCCAATGGAAAAAGCTAGGAAGAATAAAATTCCAAGATTTGATACTTTCTGGGGAGGAGGTTGGAAAGGCAGTGATCTTTCTAATTTTATTCTCTTGCAATTTTGCTACTCACTGAAAACCGTTTTCTAGTAATGAGAAACACACTAGGAAAAAGGAGTGATGTTTTAGTCTCCTTGCTGATATCCTTACCCAACTATCCAGGCTTACAGAACCTCTAATAAAACATCTGTCATGACTGATCTGTGTGTGCCTCAGTGATTCCTTTCGGTGCATCATGGGTGTAGAGCATTTATCAGGGCCATAGTTTTCTTGGGAGTGAAGTTCGGTGGGGTAGGAAATTGGAGTTTCTAAGTTTATATTGGGTCAGATACGTTTTTTATTCATTTAGGTCCCTTATGTGGAGAGCCATGCAAAAATCCTTTTAGAATTCAGAGTTTGGAAAATATGTTGAAACCTTCAAACTAGTAAGATGTTTCCTTTCCTCTCTCACCCTTCCTCCCATCCATCCATCCATCCATCCATCCATCCATCCATCCGTCCATCCTTCCATCCATCCGTCCATCCATCCGTCCATCCATCCATCCATCCGTCCATCCTTCCATCCGTCCATCCGTCCATCCATCCTTCCATCCGTCCATCCATCCATCCATCCATCCGTCCATCCATCCATCCATCCATCCGTCTGAGGTAATGGGATCCATGTTACTGCTTGAGTTACTTTTTCGCTTAGTCTAGCTGATAGAAATCTTAGAGGTAAGTAATATGCTCACCTTCCATAACAAAAATAATACTTATAATAGCTAAGATGTTTTGAGTACTCACTAGGCCTCTTTCAAGATGCCAAGGAAACACTTTACATAATCCTTTCGTTTAATCCTTGTTACTGCCCTACCAAGTAGGGAGCAGTGCAATCCTTATTTAACAGCTGAGAGAGCTGAGGTTTACTGAGGCGTTGGCTTGTGTGGGTGACAGCTAGTTAGTGCTAGAGCCTGTGTTCACATCCAGGCAGCCTGTCCCGGATGCTGTGCTTAGAGCACTGCATGGTGCCTGCTCCAGCCTGGGTCTTCTGTCACAACATCTCCGTTCATAGTCCGGTTCTTACTCTTCTTTAATAGGTCAATTATAAGAGGGTCATTTGCTGTCACGTGCTTCAGAGTTGCTTTAAAATCAGATGTGACATAAATGATTAAGAGAAATATAAATACATAAATTCAGTGCTTATTTCATCCGACTGGCGTCCTCCCCCTTTTTTGTCTTTGAAGGACCATCTCCTCTCCTTAGCATGAATTTCCACACGGAACTGAGTTCCTCCTTCCTCTTATCTATAATCATTTAGGTTTTTAAAACAATCATTTTGAATGATAAAGCATTTCCATCATGAAGTGTAAATATTTTAATAGATGCCTGTGTAACCACCACCAAGATAAAAGCGTTGTTAACATATAGACACACACATTTCAGATTTCTCACTAAAAATAAATAAAATGTAAAGATATATTTAAGGCCACCTTCTTTCTTCTCCTCCTTCTTCCTCCTGCCTTTCACAGAGGAAATGACCACACTGAAATCACCACTGACATCCTGGCATTAATTATTTTCCATGCAGTTTTTTATGACTTTCCCCTAAGTATATATCCACATAAATATATGCTATCAGTATGCTTTAAAATGTGCGTAAGTGATACTGTATTATCTGACAGCTCATTTTCACTCCATATAATGCTTTTGAGATACAACTATATAAAAGTAATCCATTTATTTAAACTGCTGTAAAATGTTCCGTAATATTAATAAGCTGTCTTTTATCCACTTCCCTCCGGTGGACTGATGGTTTTGCTGTTGCTGTCAACACTGCACAAGCATTCCTGTGTTCCTGACAGGACGCTTGTGTGAGGGCACTGAGGGTCGGTAATGAGATGGAAATTGCGTCGGGCAGTATGTGGTCAACTTTAACGGTGACCTGGCCAAGTGGCTAAGAAGTTGAACCAGTTTACACTCTGGCAAGTGGTCTTCCCATGTTCCTCTCAACACTGTGTGGGATCAGACCTACTAAGTTTTGTCAATCAGACGGAGGTAGATGTTATCTCTTTATTGTAACATGCATTTCCCTGATTACTAGAGAGGGCTTGAAACATTTATTTTGGGGACATCCTCCTCCCTGAATCCCTTTTTTACATAGTTTGCTTATTGCTGAGTTAATTTCATATTGATGGGTTGTATTCTTATATACCCTGGATAAAAAATCTTTTGTCAGTTACCCGGTTTGGATTGTAAATCTTTCTCTTGTGGATTAGCTCTTCACTTTGATTGTAGTATCTTTTGTCATACAGACAAGTTTTAATTTTAATGCCATCAAATGCATTAATCTTTTCCTTTATGATTTTCTTTGTTTTGTTAAATAAATTCTTCCATGCTGCAAATCATGAAGATAATCTCGTAAGCGTTTGTATGGTTTTTTGTTTCTCACATTTAGTACTTTAACCCATTTTCAAGTTCTTTCTGGAACTTATATTAGATCCTTGCTGAAAGAACAGATAAAAGAAGTACTTTGAAATGGAGAATAACGCAGGAGGGAATGATTGATAGTAAAGTGCTTTAAGTTTAAGCTTTCTAATATAAATTGGATTTGTTCATTTAATTCTTTTTCATAATTTCCACATTTTATATCTCTGTGTGATGCATTATTGATAATTTCCTCAGATCTTCTAATTTAAATCTTCTAATTTAATAATTTTTCATTAACCTGTACATAATCTTTAAGTTGGACCTATTGAATTTTATATTCTGATAACTGCATTTACTTGTGGAAGTTTTTGCTGGCTCCTCTAAGTATTGCCTATTCTTTTATTAAGGTTATAAGACGTTCTGTGACACCTTAAGTCTATTTTTTTGTGGTACGCGGGCCTCTCACTGCTGTGGCCTCTCCCGTTGCAGAGCACAGACTCTGGACGCGCAGGCTCAGCGGCCATGGCTCACGGGCCCAGCCGCTCCGTGGCATGTGGGATCCTCGCGGATCGGGGCACGAACCCACGTCCCCTGCATTGGCAGGCGGACGCTCAACCACTGCGCCACCAGGGGAGCCTTGAATCTATTTAACGATGCCCGTGTGATGTCTCTGTCAAGTTGTTTCGTGATCTGCTGTTCTAGGGGCTCCATTGGTCTGTTTGCTCTTTGTACCAACTCTTGCTGCTGCTGGATTCTTTCTTCATGTGTTTTGTAGTTTTGGGCTGTGAGCTGATCTTTAGCGGAAATTTAGCTGTTGGAATCCTGTTGGTTTTGAGGTTGGGGGCCATTCCCAGAATACAGTTTTATGACTGTTTTTGTGAGAAGTACTGAAGATGGCCCAGGACTAATCTCTCTTATTTATCAGCTTGTGGGGTTCCTAGACCATGTTGGTGGGTCATTTTAAACCCCACACACTAGTGTTTTGTCCTCTGGGATTTATAGTTTCAGGGTTATTGTTTTTGTTTTCCCCCCAGAGCCCAGGCTGAGATAGACAAGAATCCCGGTCCTCGTGGGAGGGTCCTTGTCCATCTGTTCACTGAGAACACAGTCCTGGGGGGTCTGGGCCTCTGCATCAAGTTTGGTTTGAGCTCCCACCGTGACTGGGACCAATGCCCGTTGCCTATCAGTGTGGTCGTGAAAACCCGGCCCCAAGGTTACCAACACCTCACCCCCACCGGCACCTTGGGTGCAGGGTCAGCTCTGTGGTTTCATCCGTCTCTTTATATTTGGTGCCTTGAAGTTTCTCCCTCCTTCTTCAAGCTCAGCTCTAATAGGTGTGTTTTTACTACTTAGTCTACCAGTTCTGGGTACTCGTGGTGCAATAATGTTCAGGTCATCTGAGTGACTGTTGTCTGAAACAGGAGCTTGAAGCTTTCACACCGTGTACAGGGAGTGGAGACCCCACAGACCCCTGTGGACTCCGACCCCTTCCAGCCTTAGGACGGGACTCTCCGGGGTTTCTGGATCCTGGCTCTTCTGGGGAAACTGCCCTGTCTGCTTCCTGAGGGCCTGTCTCATCTTGCTCATCAAACGTCTCTGGGTCCCGTTTACCCTTGATGAACTGTAACGAAGAAGATCCAGCCCCCGCTACTCTAATACCCTCTCTCCAAGCAGTGAACCCGCGTCTGTCTGTTTTCCCGTTGTGATCTGCCATTAAGATGTCATTTCCCTTTCATATTTCTTGGGTCTCAAATCAGCTTCTAAAATCTCAACATTTCTTTTAAAGATACCTCTCCTGTCTTCCTTTATTTTGATTTCATTATTAAAAAACACTCCCCATCTGATAATAAGACTAAACCTGCTTTTCAGGCCCGTCTGGTTTCTCTTTGATTATTCAGGTGGACTGAATTCCTAGGTGCAGAGTATCCTGGGCAACAGCCTTTTAAGATGCAGGCTTCATATTTGGGTTTGCGGTCATCTTATCAAGTTATTTCTTTATCTCAAGTCAAGATTGTGGCATATTCTCTTTTTAATAAATGCTTCTGTCATTCAGAACTGTTCAGTGGGCACCTGCTGTACACAAGGTGTTTCTCTAGACCCTTGGGAGACACCTGCAAACAAAACAATTCTCCTTTTCTGTCATTATTAATAAGACTCTACGATCCTCTTGAGGATGAAGCCACAGTTCATGTCTCTGAAATCTAAAGTCAGATCCTAACATAATTCATAAAGCTGGCTGTGCCGATCTGAGAGCTCCTGGGTGTGGGTAACTTTCCCCAGCTGCTGGACAGCAGGGCTCAGGCCCTGAATTCAGGCAGTGGGTTCGGGAGCCCTGCCGTCAGAATCAGCCTGCAGCCCAACATCCGTGGGCTCTGCAGCTCGACGTCCTGTGTCCCAGCCTCCCGCCCACAGGGACGGCCAGGTTGTTCCCTCCTTTAACGCTTAAAGGCCTCTGGACAGGAGGGGCCTCCTCTTTCCGTAAGGAAATCCTGGCCTGTGCGGAGCCCATGCCGCAGTCTGCTTTCCAAGGCTCCCGCCTTTCCCCCTGGTGCAGGTCCCAAGTGGTGGGTATCTGCTGAATTCCAGCCTCTTAGGAGACAGGAGCTACAGACATGGGCAGAGGCTGGCATCCCACACGACCGGCGCTGACTGTGGCCGCCTGCGTTGGTGGCTGCTGTCTCCTCGGTGTAGAATTTTGTTTTCCAAATGCTGGTCTTGGCTCACCTGGTAAGGTCCGCAGTCCGTGCAGCCAGGTGTTGGGAGCCTAGGGAGTCAGAGCCCCGGCCCTCCTCCCCCGATGAGTGTGAGTGGCTGGGAGAGAGGGAGGGGCAGCCAGGGTGGCGCCCGGGCGGGTGGACGGCGGGCTGCTATGGTCTCCGTGAGCCCCTGCCAGTGCGGCTGGGGGAGGGGGCGCCCCTGGCCACGGGGGGCAGGCGCGGGGGCCCTCAGGCCAGGCCGGGGGGTGGGCCGTGGGTTCCGACCCCTGCCGCCCCGGAGGAGGGAGAGAAGGGGGAGAGAAGCACGAGTGTCACCCTCATGCAGTTCCTGCCCCAGAAACATGAGGAGCGCGTTTGTGTCGGGGGAAACGTTCCGCTAGCAACAACCCTCCTGGTGTAGTTCTTGGAATCTGAGGGTCAGCATCTGTCTGGCTGTCTGTCTCTTCCATCGTTTGGACTGGATCCTGTGTAATTCTCATTTTCCTCCGTGTCCCGTGCACGTTAGGGGGACACGGATGTTGACTGAAGGAAGGCCTGTCTTCCCCGTGGAACCAAGGAGAAGATGCAACCCCTGGGCCTGGTGGTGGATCACACAGTGCTGCTGTTAGGACAGATGGACACTTCACCTGCCGTCCTCTCAGGGCATTTTCCTACCTCTAGTTGTTGAAGGAAGTTGGAAAGGAATTTCGTAAAGATGTTACACGTCAATTCACACATTTCTTAGCTCTCCCATAGAAGAGGCAATTAAAGCCCTGGAAAATGTAAACCGGGACAAGGCTTATGATGACACCGACTTCCGATTTAACTCAAACACTCGGTAACCTAAATATATTAAAAAAGAACTTTACCCCCTAGTTCATCTTGTAATGGTGTTTCCAGCCATAATGAAAGGTTTTGGTGTATATTTTTTAGCTTAGTCCATTTAAATAGTGTTGCAGTTGTGACCTTTACTTTGAGATGTTGACGTCCAGGTATTGGTGGCAGGGCTTGTGTTCCTCCCGCCAGGCCTTCCAGGGCTGCATCTCCCAGGAGCAGGTGAAGAAGCAGAGGCTCCGGAGGAGAAGCATCCTCCCATTTCATAGCCCACGAACCGCAGGGTCAGGTTCCAACCCACGCACCTGACCCCGAAGCGGGGGCACATCTAAGGGAAGTGTGTCCCTGGACCAGGAGCTCGGGCCCTGGGCAGCTTCACCTGAGCTTTCAAAGTGAGCCAGCTTCGTCCTAATACAGTTTCAACAAAATATTTGCTCTCAGCCGTGTGGAGATAATATAATCAATAATAGTTTTATTATTTCAAACTTGGGGAGCATCAGTGGCCGCTACTCATTTTTAAGACTGACGACACGATGTGTTGGACAGTTTTTGATTCTATCATAGAACTGAAACCAGGACACGGGTTGGATTGAAATCTCTCGGAGAAAATACAACACAGAATAATGTAAAGTTTCAGTGATGTCATAGATGCTAACATAGTTCCTGGTCGATACAGTGACTCTTGGTGTATTTTGTTCCTAAGAGCTCCAGGCTCTGGTTTAGATTTACCAAAATCACAGCCTCCACTCTTGAAATTCTCTGTTTGCAGAAACTTGCATTTTAGGAGAATTTTCAAAAATTTCTCATTTTCCCCTTTCCCAAGTGTTTCTAGCCTTCCCTGGCCTCCGACACACGTTGCCTACAGCAGAGATTTACACGCGTTCTTCGGAGCATATTAATTTATTCCGACGGTAATTCCTGGCAGTCCCGTTGAGGTCCATTTTCCTGCGTTGTCTAATACACACCAAGTCATGTTTATCGTTTTAACACCATTGGATTCAATAGAACTCTTAATTTTGCTCAAGTTTCGTATTCATCTGGATCTATATTTCTCCCAATTGTGAATCAGAGGGTAGATTTCTACTTTTCTATTTCTTCTGCTAATTAGATAACTTCCTGAAGTAAAAATTTGAAACACCACTGAGTAGCTTTATGTGTCAGTAAATTAGCCAAGGCAAGAAGCTAAAACCCTGTTGCTAAAGCTCTGTTCGGACCAAGCACTACTGTCTGCTGGGCCTGCGTCGTGGGATTCGCAACAGAATCATACTAGGTGAGGACTGTAGCAGATTGTCAGGGGAAAATCGAGAAAGTGAAAACTTCTGAAAATGGAGCTGATAAGACTTCAAAACTATGGGAAGATTTCTCAGCCTCCCTTAAGAATAATAATAAAAATGATGATTCCAGAAATTTTGTAAGTTTGCAATAACCTGCTTACGACTGAGAGTTTCCCGGTGGTGTTATCATCCCTGTTCCTTAGAGACAGTTTATGGAGGTGGTTTTATGATACATTCCTGAAAAGCCTCCAGATTTCAAATATGCAATATAAACCACCTTATGAAAACTGCAGTTTTAGAAATAGTACCACACCTACCTCAGATTAAATAGATTGCCACATTTTAGAGCAGCCAGTGTACGGTAAGAGATGGACGCAGAAAACCCACAAGCGGGTCAGTGTGTCAGGATCCGTCCGGGTTATTTAAGTGAGAAGGTCTTGAACTTGCTGGCCTCACAATTCCTTTACGCTCTCAAAAATGATTGAAGATCCCAGACAGCCTTCGTCGATGTGAGTTATAGCAGTCAACACTGACCGTCTTACAAATTGAAATTGAGAAAAACTTAGATCACAAGAATATATACAAGAACGCATCCCAGGAGCCTACAGAGGGTAGGGGCCAGCACCTGCTGCGTAGCCTCTGGAAAAACCCATTGTACGTCCGAGAAGAACGAGAGGGGAGGCACGTGGAGCCGACCGTCGTCACGAGCATCGTTTTGACCTCGTAGACCCCCTGAGAGGGTCCCCAGATCACACTTTGAGAACCGCTGGTTTAAATGATTTGACGTTACTATTTAACATTTATCCACACCTTGTAGGAACTTAATTAGTAATAGGTGGTGAATTATTTCAAACCATAGTTTCTGATCACGGCTGTTTGGGTCAGCCACCTTCTGTGTGATGCCCTGTTCTCTGAGTTTCTGCCTGTGAGATCTTGGGCAAGTCCCTTAAGCACTCAGAGCCTTCGCTTCCTGAGCGAAACTGGGGCTCGTAGGGTTACTGTGAGGGTACCCAGCACGCGACAGGTATCCAGCCCATGGTGGTTACAGCGGAAGAAAAGAAACGGAGCAGAGACCCAGGCCAGTGCAGGCTGGGGGCTCCTGCCACCCCCTCCCAAGGAGGAGGTTTCCTGATCACTGTGGGATGAAGCAGAGAATTCTCCCCAGGAAGGACGGCTGCAAGGAAGAAAGAGAGGCTGCATTTCAACCCTCCCCTCCCCTGCCTGACTCTTTCCCTATCGTGTGTTTATCTTTAAGAGCTTTGATCTGAAATGGGTAATTCTTTGTACTTCCGAAGTCCAGGCTTGTTTGCTTCCCTATATTTACACTCACTTTGTTGTTTTGTTAGATGGAGTTTTACTGCTATTAATACAGGACACCTTCCATCAGTCTCAGCTCAGATTCCCCAGAACTATCCCAGCTCTGTTGTAGCAACATTCCTGCCTCAAACTCGCCCTTGATTGTGGAGCCAGTGTTCGATACGATTCTTTTCTGTAAGTTGCACCTTATCCCTGGTCATTTTCTGTGTGTCTAGGTTTGGTGCCCTGGGGCCCAGGGGGGAGTGGACAAGGGCCCCTTCCACTGGGATTCCCTTTAAGGGCAGCCGAGGGGGTGCTGCAGGTGGAGCTGGTGGAAGCTGCCGGTGAAGAGGGCGGTGGGAGGCCCTCCCTGCTGGGTGAGGAGAGGGGATCATCGCCCAGGGACCTGGAAGGAAGGGCCCCTCTGAGCCTTTGACAAGGGCCGCTGGACTGTCACAGCAGGTGGTCTGACAGTGATTCTTCTGTAGTAGTGTCGCATGACCTTTGCTGGGCTTTTCTGAAACCCATAGGAAAATCTCCTCACCCTTCCAGTCCCTTAGATTACGGACTCTCGCTTGTACTCCTTTGCTTATTTCATGCGGTCAGTCGTTATCTATGGAGCTCCTACGGTGTGGTGGGCTGCGCTGAGCCCTAGGGCGACTGGTGCACCGTGAGCTCGATTCGTGGCTCTGGGGGAGGAGAGGTGGCCCCGTCAGCCCCAGACACGGGGATTTAGGAAGACAAACCAATCATGGGAGCAAGGTGGTAATTTCAGCTTGGAACATCTATGTTGAGATGGTGGTAGGATATCTACATGAAAGACCCGTAGTAACCCTTCCTGTAAGTCGTTTTCAAAGTCCTGGGCATCAGGACAGCACAGTGTCTGAGCAACTCTGGGGTCCCGCAGGCCTGGACGTTCATGCCAAGTCCCCCATTTACAGGTCGAGCGGAGTGGGTGCACTTCTTAGCACATTGGCGGGTCAATGTCCTCTGTGAAGTTGGGGTTCTTAATAACTAAACCGATCGGCTGGTGTGTGGGTTACAGGGTCGGCTGTCTGTGCTGGGAGCAGTTCTCGGAGCCTTGTGTGTTGGTTCAACACTTCACGTCAGCCAGTTTTTGTGGCTTCAGCTGGACCAGCGGGGCCCCTGATCTGAGAGCGACAGCAGGCGTGACAAAGCAGCCGTGAGGTGCGGGCAGAGGATCCACTCCTGAGCTTGCAGGGCTCAGAGGCGGAACGGAAGATGGGGCCCCGTCCGGAAGCCCGGGTCACGTTTAGAATTCACCCAGGCTTGGCTTTGAATCCCCACCTCTGTTGCTTGCCTGCCGTGTGGGTTTGGCCAAGTGACTTAAACTCTCTGTGCCTCCACTTTATCATCCACAAACGTGCGGATAACAACCTCCCCTCCCTCGTGGGCTGGTGTGGGAGTTCAGTGAGGTGGTGACTCTCAGGGGCTCAGCAGACGGACCGGCGAACACCGGGCGCCCAGGAGATGACGCGGTTCCCACCTCTTCCCCACGCTGCCGGCCGCACACTCCTTAGAGCTCAGCAACGTACCCCAAGGTCAGAATCTGAGTGCTGACCTCCAGCAGGGCCGGCGGGCATGCTCAGGGCTGCGAGCCTCTGCGTTGGCCCTGGTAGCCTCTGATTTTTCATGGACATGATCACTCAGATAATTCCCACCTCTTGTCTGTAAGGCTCTTAGCTATACATGAATCCCCGCTGGGCGCCCACTGCTCCTTCTCTGTGCACGCTGAGTCCCGACACAGCACAAGGCAGGGGGAGGGGACACCCCGCCAGGACTAGGAATCCAAGCGTCTGTCCCCCTGACCCGTCTGCGACCCTCCTGTTGGCTTCATCTTCGTGCTGCTCAGGGCGTCTAAGCTGCATTCCACCCACCAGGTAAAGGCCAGTGTCTTCCTGTGGTCTGAGAAGGAAGCCTGTCTCTCACCTGTGCCTGCTGAGGGGTGATTCGTGAGCACGTTCTGGTTCCCCTGAGCGACTGTCCCTGCCCGAGGTCCCCACTCACACCTCACCTAATCAGGACACGCTGGGCCCTGGCCACCAGCCTTGGTGCCATGATTGGCAATAAATGATAGATACCAGCTCCTGAGTCAGATCGACCTAAAGGCAGCTTGAAAATACCTTATCGTGGACGCAGAGGTCACCTTGGAGACACGTCCTCATTGTGGAAACCTTACTCGCCCCCCGCCCCGAGATCACTCTCTCTGCTTCCATGCCCGTGGTGGTGTCTCTTAACCAAAGCTACACTTTGTCCCACGCTAGGCTCCGTGACCAGGTACCATGGGGATGTCATACCCCTGTGGTCGCGAGAGCCTGGGCATGTGGGGGGCTTGCCGGAGGTGCTCCTGGCTGTCCCGGTGCCTGGTAGACCCTCCGTCAAAGTCGTCGTGTTGAGGAAACAAAGGCAGCTCTCAGTGGCAGCTCTGCGATGCTCAGTCCTGGGCAAGGGAATTGAATGTGCAGTCTCCCTCTCCTGGAAACGAAGTGATGTGAAATGATAGGTCTCAGCACAGGGACGTGATGACACCACACTCACCACCTGGGGATGAACAAAGCCGGGGCGTGCGTTCTGCAGACCAGCGATTACGCATGAAGGGCTGGCTGGTGGCCCCGGAGGGGACATGCCCGGCCGAGCTGGAGCCCCGTCAGTGCACAGGCCGGGAGCGGGCAGGATCGCCATTGTCTGGCTGTGCAGGGGGGTCGCTGCAGGCGGGGGCTTCTGCGCCAGCCTGCACACGCGGGGCCCGCCCAGGTCGGGTGCTCTCCACCTGTTCTATGTGCTCACTTTCCTTGTGATGCAGTTGGCAAGGCCACTTCTGCTGAACCCACAGTGCTTTCGTAGTTACAGGACAGGAAGCTTTCTGAAGCTGCCTGGCAGAATGACTGAAGCACCTTGTGTAAATCTAGTAGGACTTCTTTCCATGTTGGGGAAAATGGAAAGCGAGGGGGTTGGGAAAGGAGGAGACAGGACAGAGCGGTGGTGAGTGGCTCCAGGTTGCTAAGGTCTTGGCCCAGGAGAAGACTGGGGAAGGAGTAAGTGCGCTTTTGCACATGGGCGTCGTCTGGATTTGCTGAGTGCCAACCAGGGCGTTTTTAACAAGGACTTTGGGGGAACACCACCTGGTCTAAGGTCCAGTCAGGGTGGCACTGCTCTCCCGTATCCAAGGCCTTGAACGCGGTGCCAAACTTCCTACAGGGACAGACTTGTGTCTGTGTCCTGGCTTGTGGAGGTTTCAGCCTGGGCCGGTTTCCAAGTCAGATTCCTCATCCATAAAATGAAGATGCTCTCCGTCCCTGCCTCGTGGGGCTGTTTTGGGGTTAAATGAAGTAACGTGGGCGTAATGCCTGGCTCGGCACGTGGACATCCTCCCTCAAATAGTAGTTACTGTATTCATTACCAGTAAGGTCGGTGATTCTGCGTAGGGAGTGTGACAGGGAGACAAGGTGAGTTGGAGGTCACCTGAGGGGTGGGAACCACGTGGGGCTCCAGATTTCAGAGGCGGCAGTGGGTTCAGGTGTGCACATGGTGAGTTCGGGACGTCAGGGAGAATCTTGCTTGAACCAGAAGTTAAGACAGGGGGCAGTCTTGGAGTCGGGACCTGCAGGTACTGTGCCCACGGGCGGCCCTTCACGTCGATGTGGTGTCGCCCGAGAGCCATCTCCCACCCGGCCCCCTCCAGGTGGCCTGGTCCCCTCCGTACCGCACAGCCCCGTGCGTGCGATTCCAAGGCCCGGTCCTACCCTTGCTGTGCACGACTCTGCCTAGTTGTGATGTGCGTGGTGGTGTTGACACGCATGGACTAATGAACTCCACCGTGCGGTAACATTGGTGACCTCAGGCGTGCGTGTGGCGCGCAGGACGCAGACTCCGTGCCTCCCCTGACCTCCGGTGGCCTTGGTCTGACCCTCTGTGGGAGGAGGGCTTTGACTAGACACTTCCCCAAAGCCCTCTCATGACCCACCATTTCATCCGTGGTCGGCTTGGATCCTCTCAGCCGCGGGTCCCTCACTCCATCACTGGGTTGTTCAGGACACCCTCAAGAGGCCTGCTCTGTGGCCGCATGGGCTGGACGCTGTGTACGGGGCAAGAGGAGGCCGGGCCTGCCCGGCCGGGTCTGAGCAGGTGAGCGCCCGCCTCCCCAGCCTGTGCCGTACGGCAGAGGGACTGGCAGCTGCCAGGGGAGCGCGGCAGAGGGCTCTCAGCCTCGCTCTTCTCTTTCCTTTTCTTCGTTTGGCTGCACCGGGGTGGGGCAGACCTGCCTAGGAGGTGTTTCCCACCTGGACCTGCTATCAGACACCATCACTGCAGCTGTGCTTGGCTCACATCTGGGAGCCCCAGCCAGCGGCATCCAGGGTTGGTCCCCACAGGACGCACGCACTTTGGAGGCCACTCAGCGAGGTCGTCTCCCGTGGCTGCTCGTCCGTGGCTCCGTCTAATACAGACAGCAGTCCGTCTGTTAGAGCTGCTTCTCTTTCCCGGACGACAGAAGCGGGGGCACACATCTTGCTTTGATGGAAACGCGGGCTGGAGTTTACTGGTCCCCGAGGCGCCGTGTGGCTGTGTTTATGCAGCGTCAGGACAGAGGCGCCAAGGGCAGAGGAGCGCGCAGCTCTTGGGTCCCTTTCAGCCAGCGAATAGAGGCCAGGTTGTTGGGTCCCCTTCAGCCAGCGAATAATAGAGGCCAGGTTGTGACGCAGACGCTTTAATATGGTCCCGTTGTAGGTTTGGAACATGATTTCTGCTTATTCTCATTTGTTCCTGGTAACATGTAAAAGCAATACAGATGCGTCAGCTTTTCAGGCTTATGAATAAAGAGCACAGATATTCCGCATGAGAACAGGCCCAGGGTTCTTTTATGGGATGGAAGGGGGTCCCTTTGCCCACATATATTAAAGTGTGCACCTGCCTTCAATAAGCCCGAGCCAGCACATGTAGCCGAACTGCGTGCCAAATGTGCCTTATAAACCCGTAATAAAAAGAACAGACGTGTTTCTGGGCAAAGGAAAAAGTGAAGAGGTTCAGCAGCGACTTGTGAGCTGAAAACAATCGGTAGAGCCAATGAAATAGACTCTGAAAGATCCTGTATAATTGTAGTGGTTTTCAGATTTCAGTATTTCAGAAAATAACCATTGCCTTCGTGTGGAGTAAGATTTACTAAATGCTCGGCACCATTAGACGCTATGACGTCACATGGTATTTGCTACTGAAAAATAAAACCTGCCCTTTCTGCCGTCTGGGAAAAACAATCAAGCCGGCCCGGTCCGATCATCCATTTAAAGCTTACTAAGAAGACTCGTCGTGGTCAGTGGCTGGTTCCCTGTTCCTCGTCTCTTCCACCTGACTCAGAGCTCCCGCTGGAGACCACGGATCCACGGGTAGTGTGATCCACATCTCTGATTATGCAGTGAACGGTTACTGGCGTGTGTGTGTGTGCACTTATTTAGATGGTGAGGCCTAGAGTCAGAGGGGCACAGCCGTCTGGGAAAATGGCTTTGTAGGACGATCTGGGACTAGGATAGGAAGTGAGGAAGCACCAGCACGTGGGGAGCTATTTCTAGTGGCTGAGCATCGGGAGGGTTGATGCAGCCCCCCCTGGGGGGGGGGGCACTGGAAGTCTTCCTGAGGAAACAGAGAGTGAACAAAGGCCTGGTGTAATTGATGGAAGCAGAACAAAACAACCTGTAATTCACCTACTTTTTGTTGGACTCGGTGATTCCCTATTGTCTCTAAGCGGTTCCCTTACCACCCACTGAGAGTCAGGGCAGCCTTCATGCCAGCCCCTCCGACCTCAGTTCTCATCGTCCTGTCCTGATGTCACCGCAGAAGCTTTTGGGGGGGGGGGGGGGCACTGGAAGTCTTCCTGAGGAAACAGAGAGTGAACAAAGGCCTGGTGTAATTGATGGAAGCAGAACAAAACAACCTGTAATTCACCTACTTTTTGTTGGACTCGGTGATTCCCTATTGTCTCTAAGCGGTTCCCTTACCACCCACTGAGAGTCAGGGCAGCCTTCATGCCAGCCCCTCCGACCTCAGTTCTCATCGTCCTGTCCTGATGTCACCGCAGAAGCTTCCCGGGGAGTCCGGGCTGCATTGTTGGTCACCGGTGTTCATCACTGTTTATAACCACCGACTGCAGTTTACATCCAGGTCCAGGCGGTCCGAGGTCCAGATTGTTGGGGACTGCACTCCAGCGTGGAATTCTAAATGATTGTTCGCTGTTTTCATTTTCCCCTCAGGGGGATGTTATTGGCCCTTCAGGGGCTGAGTCACCTTCAGACGGCACATTGGTTTGTAAATGGGGCCTCCACAGGGCAAACGGGAGGGGAAAGTTTTAGGACATTTAGTAAATACTGTCTTTTGGTTTCAAAGTGGAGGGGACAGTCCTAAATGCATGTGGACACACTGACCCAGAGGTGGCTGTCTTAGTGCCGGGACTTCCAGCAAATCCAGCTACTGACACTCGAAATCCACGGGAGTGTGTCCTTTGTCTCCAGGGACAGGAGAGACGGCCCCAAGCCTGCCAGGCCCTCGGGGGCTGCCCCGAAGTCTCGCCATGTGGTGACCGGTGCTGGCCATGGTTAAAGCCGGTCCGAGCGCGTGAGGAAGAAGGTTCTGGAAGCTGCGGCTGGGAACAGGGCGGGGTGACAGGAGGGTGCTGGGCAAGACCTGGGGTCCGTCCTGGTGCTGGACCCGGGCCAAACGGACTGACCTCTGGCAGCTTTGCTTCCCCACCCGCAAAATAAGAGTCAGAGTAGCAGGGACCCTGCCAGTCTGTTTTTCTAAAATATCTATTTATTGATTCATTTATTATTTTTGGCTGCTTTGGGTCTTAGCTGCGGCACGCTGGCTTAGTTGCTCTGTGGCGTGTGGGATCTTAGTTCCCCGACCAGGGATCCAACCCGCGTCCCCTGCGTTGGAAGGTGGATTCTTTTTTTTTTTTTTAAATTTCATTTATTTATTTATTTTTGGCTGTACTGGGTCTTCTTTTCTGTGCGTGGGCTTTCTCTAGTTGCGGCGAGCGGGGGCCACTCTTCATCGCGGTGCGTGGGCCTCTCACTGTCGCGGCCTCTCTTGTTGCAGAGCGCAGGCTCCGGACGCGCAGGCCCAGTGGCCATGGCTCACGGGCCCAGCCGCTCCGCGGCACGTGGGATCTTCCCGGACCGGGGCACGAACCCGTGTCCCCTGCATTGGCAGGCAGACTCTCGACCACTGCGCCACCAGGGAAGCCCTGAAGGCGGATTCTTTACCACTGGACCACCTGGGAAGTCCCCGGTCTGGTTTTTAAGTTAATTAATTTTCTTCAAGTCTTCTTGAGATATAACTGACACACAGCACTGTGTAGGTTTTAGATGTACAGCATAATGATCTGACTTGCATACACGATGAAATGATGACCCCGGTAAGTTTAGTGGACATCCGTCATCTCATATAGATGCAACATTAAAGAAATAGAGAAACATTTTTCCCTTGTGCTGAGAACCCTTAGGGTTGGATTTCTGCGCAGCTTTCCTGCATGACGGGCAGCAGTGTTGATTATAGGCATCACGCTGCACGTCACATCCCTGGTACTCGCTTATCTTACAACCGGAAGGTTGCACCTTTTGACCACCTTCATCCAATTCCATCTCCCCTCACCCCCTGCCTCTGTGGCCGCAAATCTGATGTCTTATTCTATGAGTTTGTTGGTTTTCGAAGTATAATTGACCTATCCTGGTGCACAGTGTAGTGATTTGATACTTCTCTACATTCAAATGTGATAACCACAATTAATTCAATTACCATCTGTCACCATACAAAGATGTTACATAATTTTTTTTGTTTTATTTTTTGCGGTACGCGGGCCTCTCACTGCTGTGGCCTCTCCCATTGTGGGGCACAGGCTCCGGATGCGCGGGCTCAGCGGCCATGGCTCATGGGCCCAGCCGCTCCGTGGCATGTGGGATCTTCCCAGACCGGGGCACGAACTCGTGTCCCGTGCATCGGCAGGCGGACTCCCGGCCACTGTGCCACCAGGGAAGCCCGAGATGTTACCTGATTATTGACTGTTTTCCCCGTGCTGTACGTTTCATCCCCATGACTCATATATTCTGCAACCGGAAGTTTGTCCCTCTTCGCCCCCCTCACCTGTTTCTTTCCTCTCCCCACCCCTTTCCCCTTTGGCAACCACCCGTTTGTTCCCTGTATCTATGACTCTTTCTGTTTTGTTACGTTTGATCATTTGTTTAGATTCCACATATAAGTGAGTTCATACAGTACTTGTCTTTCTCTGTCTGACTTGCTTCACTTAGCACAATGCCCTCTGGGTCCATCCATGTTGTTGTAAATGGCAAGATTCTATTCTTCTTTTATGGCTGACATGTGTATATACCACAGCCTCTGTATCCATTCATCTGTTGATGGGCATTTGGGTTGTTTCCTTATCTTGGCTATTGTGAATAGTGCTGCAGTGAGCTTTGGGGTGCATATATCTTTTCTAATTAGTGTTTCTGTTTCCTTTGGATATATACCCAGGGGTGGAATTGCTAGATCATATGGCAGTTCTCTTTTTAATGTTTCTGAGGACTCTCTGTACTGTTCTCCATAACGGCTACATCCATTTACATCTCCACCACCAGTGCACAGGGCTCCCTTTTCTCCACACCCTCTCCAGCACTTGTTATTTGTTGTCTTTTTGATATTAGCCATTCTGACCGGTGTGAGGTGACACCTCCTTGTGGTTTTGGTTTGCATTTCCAATGATTAGCGATGTTAAGCATCTTCTCATGTACTTGTTGGCCATCTGTATGTCTTCCCTGGAAGAATGTCTATTCAGGTCTTCTGCCCATTTTTCAATTGGGTCGTTTGGTTTTTTGCTACTGAGTTATATGAGTTCTGTGTCTATTTTGGATATTAACCCCTATCAGATATCATTTGCAAATATCTTCTCCCGTTCAGGTTGCCTTTTCATTTCATTGATAGTTTCCTTCACTCTGCAAAAGCTTTTCAGTTTGATGTAGTCCCATTTGTTTATTTTTACTTCTGTTTCCCTTGCCTTAGGAGACAGGTCCAAAGAATATTACTAAGACTGATGTCAAAAAACTGCCTAGTTTTCTTCTAGGAGCTTTTATGGTTTCAGGTCTTACATTTAAGTCTTTAATCCATTTTGAATTAATTTTTGTGCATGGTGTGAGAGAGTAGTCCAACTTGATTCTTTCACACGTAGCTGTCCAGTTTTCCCAGCACCATTTATTGAAGAGGCTGTCTTTCCCCCATCGTATAGTCTTGCCGCCTTTGTCATGGATTAATTGCCCCTACAGGTAGGTGTGTTTTAAAGAGGAAGTCAGCGCCTCTGGTGTCTTCCCAGCTGCTAGTTTCAATTTACCTGATCACTGGGCAATGAGGCTTGGGTTCCAGGCTTGATAGGAGAGCTCATTCTCGGAGTTCTGGCTCTGTGGCACTCAGGGAGCTTCTTGCTACCGTGTCTGTTGCTGGTCCCACCTTGGGTGATACACCGCGTAGACAGGCGGTAGGGACATGAGCACGGAGGTGACTACTATTGATTGGCCAGCAGCAGGTGTTTGTACGCCTTCAGCCCAGCTCTTCGTGATGATGCCATTCACGAGTGAGGTCCCTGAATAACTCGATTGTGCACCTGTGATCAGGCGGGATTCCGTGAGCGAAGCAAAGCCCTTGACACGAGGGAGTTTACATCATAGTGTGTGAATAGATAAAATAAATAAACACGTGACCTGTCAGAGAGCAGTGATCACGGCAGAGGACAGCCCAGACGGGAGAGGGTGGGAGTCCTGGAGAAGGGGTGTGAGGGGCCGTGTCACATGGGGCAGGTGGGGGGAGGCCGCCCGGCCAGGAAACATTAGAGCAGAGGCGGGAAGTCAGCCACGCAGGTGTCTGCGGGAAGAGCATTCCCGGCAGAGGGATCGGCGAGGACGGGGCCCTGAGGCTTCTGCAAAGCCTCAAGAATGAGGTGGGTGGGAGCAGAGAGAGCTGGTGGGGCAGGGGGTGGGGGAGAGGGCCAATCACGGAGTGGTGGCCTGGGGGCTCCGGCTGTGTCTGGGCAGGACGGAAGCTGTTGGAGGGTTTTGAGCAGATCAAGCCGAGAGGTCTGTTAGGACATGGTTGTGACTCTTCCAGCTGAGAGGTGGTGGGGGCTGGGGTCAGGGTGATGGAAGTGAGGACGGTGGAAAGTGATCACTTTAGGGTATGTTTAGGATACAATGTGAGTGCAGAACTGCTGGTGGGCGGATGTGAGTGTGAGAGGAGTGTGGTGTGAATGGGCGGATGTGAGTGTGAGAGGGGTGTGGTGTGAATGGGCGGATGTGAGTGTGAGAGGGGTGTGGTGTGAATGGGCGGATGTGAGTGTGAGAGGGGTGTGGTGTGAATGGCTGTGTGGCGTCTGGTCTGAGCACCTGGGTGGTTGTGCTCCCGGTTCTGGGGCGGGAACGTGGGCTCGTGTGCTTGGTTCTGGACGAGGTAGGGTTGAGGGGCGATTGGAGAGGCCAGGGAAGGGGGCCAGCCGGCCATCTGAGTATCCCAGAGGCGTCAGCGAACAAAGCTAATCTTCAGTATTTGAGGAGTGAATTTGGGCTTAGAGTGGGGGTAAGGAGCTGCACTGCTTTTGCCAAATTCCCTCAACTTCCTGCTGTTTATCATCCAATCTCCTCTCCGATTCTAGAGGTTTCCTGCCTGGGCACCCACCATTCTGACCACTGAGAGGAGGGAGAGGGGAAAGAGCAGGTGGAAAAAGAGCCTGGACCCCTAGTAACTGCTCAGGGGTGTGTGTGGGTGTAGAGGTAGCAGGGGGAGCGGGGGAGGGGTGCCCAGAGGTTGAGTGGTCACAGAGAAGGAGCAGTGTCCTCTGTCAGCCTCGGCAGCTCCAGGCACTAGAAAGGAGACACGGAATGAGCGGGCGATTTTAGGGCTGACTGTGAGGGTCCGAAAGTGGGAGTTAGAATAAGCCTTCTCAGCGTGCCTGTTACAAGGCTGGTATGTTATCCTGGAGCTGGGGCGTTTCTAAATTTCTCCTGGTTGGTTTTCAGCTGGTCATATAAATGTAAGAAAAATAATGAGCAAAGTGGTGACGGGCTGAAGACAGATTCACCAAGGCAGGGGCGCTGCCCACAGGAGGCTAAGCGCAGAGGTGGGCAGAGCATATGATGCAGGGGGCAGGTTGCGATCTGTACACAGTTTTGCAGGATGGCATTTTCCGTCTTAACCCAGGGACTGCGTTAGCTGGTGTGACCCGGGAGGAGACTCTTCTGGGCTCACTGGACTCTTCAGGTGTATGAAGATGGACAGAAGATGTCAGTCTGCAGCACCCCCTGTGGAGAGAGATGCTGAGATCTGAAACGTAACCACGTCCTGGCTCGATGGAAGTCTGTGAAAACCAGCGTACTTGCGTGCAGTGGCTGGGGATCTTGTCCTTCGGTGGTGGCGGTGGGGATGGTGTGTCTGCATAAGGGGAGAGTCCAGGAACACTGAGCTCTGCCTGGGGTGGTGGAGGAATAGTCCTCACTTGGAGAGTAAGACTGAAAATGTTAAGAGACACAAACAGAACTGAACGCCTGCCAACAGTCTCCCCGAATCGAAGCTGTATGTGGGCCGCAACTTCTCAAAAATAGGGATCCAGAGAACTTCCCAGATCATTAAAGCCCCAGCTGTAAATCCACGACTCATAATGTTACCATCGGGCTCTGATGATAGATTGCTTTTTACACATCAGTGGGGAAAGGCTTACTGGAATACGGAAGAAGAAGGTCACTGGACGTTGGTTTTGAATCAGCACAGGTCTTCTGTCTTCTGAGACTTGACAGAACAATTCCAAATGTGTGGATAGATTTCCTGGAAAATTCACACACACCCCATTACATCTTATAATTTATAAAACTCAAAGATTTAAAATGTAGGTTCTTGCAGACTTGTGGCTCTCCTGGAAACCTTCTCTGAAACAAGAGCCAGCGTTCCTGGGCATCACTGGTTCTCGCCGAGGATGGAGTGGCGGCAGGGGTGCTGTGGGGCTGCCGTCCGCCTCATTTATGCCCTTTGCCATCCACATCTTGTGCATGTGCCTTTATGTGTGTGTCTTGGTGAAGCTTTACGGTGAAGGAAAGTGTGAGATTTGTTAGGCAGTCCAAGGCAGAATAATTTTTATTTGCAAGGGCATTACACTCCTGATATACCTCTGAGTCCGAATAATATGGAAACAGTGAGAACACAGGCAAAAGAATCCTACCAGTGGACTGGAGAGTACTGGATTTGTAGGAGAGAGACCTCATAAGATTTTCCTGTTTGCCTTTAAAGAAAGAATCTGTCTATAAACGTAGAAAGGTATAGCTCTCCAGATGTTTTTAAACAATTGGTTATGTATTAAAAACGTAAGCTACTGTTTTGGTCTTTGAAATGGGACATAAAATGACTTCCGGTTGTTTCTGAAGCCACAACAGGGTCGACATATGTTTCCAATGACCATGGTCTAGCAGGCATTAAGTTCTAACTATAAATTATTTGTTGCAAATTGAGAATGAGTTGTCTGAAAGAGGTAAAAGGAATTTGGTGCTGTGTATCGTGCTCCCAAAGTTCCAGACTTGGATTCGCACACCCAAAGCCTAAGGTTTTCATACTGAAATTTCTAGCGTTGTCCCAAAGGCTGAAAAAAGTCCCGTGATTGAGGAACGCACAGTGGAAAGAGCTGGGTGAGTGTGGCATCGTGGGCCACACTCGTGTGGCATCGTGGGCGCTGGGGAGAGGGCTCCAGGTGCTGGGCAGGTCGACCACAGCCTCCGGCTTCAAACCAAGCATCTTGCCTTATGCTCAAAACAAAGAAACAAGGAGTACGATTTAGTTCTGTCCCAGTCAATTTGGAACCTGCGTCGCTTATGGTTTGACTCAGCCTTTGCACTCAGATACTGTGTGTGCGAGTGTTTAACCCAACGTGTGGCTCAGAATGGCCAGAGGATCTAGACAGTCCTGTCCTAAAGTCACATTAATTCTTTTTTTGTTTCAACAAGGTGAGAGTTAACTTCATTCTCTTCCTTCTTATGTTTAAGACTCATTCATTTGCTCCCAGACGCGAATCCCTAGTTGGTAGTTGGCATGTTAAGCGGGTTTATCTTAAGAAAAGCATTTTTCTTCTTTTAAATTTTTGGCTTTTACAACTCTCAAAATGGACCCTCAAATTCGCTAATGTTCTAGACAAAGCAAAAAATTGTCATTGTTTTTTACATCACTACATAAATCTCCAGAGCATTTTCCAGTATGTTTTAGAAGGCCAGCTAAGTAGTTTCTATTTCTTTTCATTCCTCTGTGATGAGAAAGTAAATAAGTAACCAAAATTTAAACCACAGCAACCAGCCCAAATAATCATATCTATCAGTCATCTTTATTCGCAAATAAAGGCTGTGTATAGGAGGCAGGTTTTAAGGAAGAGTGAAATAAGTGCTATCTTGGTTGATTAGCTACAAAAGCGATAAAAGGCTAAGGCAAATTAGAATCAAAGTTTAAAGAATTTATTTCATTTTTCCAATTACATAAAAATTCAAAACAGACCCGTATACTTGGTGGATTCTATTTTCCTGCGGCTGCGATGCAGCTGGCATTTCGGAGCGGAGGCTGAGGGAATCTTGACGCAACCTGATGAGATTTCCTGACTAGGATACGCCCCAGGCTGCCCACCTCAAGGTACTTTTGGCATTTCCATTCGAGACACAGGCTGTCTGGAACGAATGACTCTGCCACAGATATATGTCTGAGCCGCACGGCTGGGCCGGTGGCTTGGCGGGGCCCAGGTCCCTTGCAGGTGCCTGCGGGCTGTCTTCAAATACGCACATGTGACGTGAGGTGGGACGGGGCAGGAGTGACTTTAAAGTGGGAAAGGCCAGGAAGTCCGAGGTTCTGCCCTGAGGAGACACAGAAGAGCACGGGGGCCCCGGGGCTGAGGCATTCCCCTCTCAAATGGGGCTTCTGGAAGATGCCATGGGAGGGGCAGCTCCGGGATACCTACAGAGCAGCCTCTGCCTGTGGGTGTCGGAAGTGGCGCCCCGAGGGGAAAACGGGACAGGAGCGAAGCTGAGGCTTTTTCAAGAACGTGCTGGTGGCCGGACAGGGACCCGGTGCTGGACTCCCCACCCGCGTGCAGGTGGCATCTCAGCTCCCACGGGGGAGGGACGAGAGGAGAAACCAGTGACGGTGCAGTTCTTCCTCAGGGCCTCGCCGGGAACGCGGCAGGACTGCGTGGGCGTGCAGGATCCAGGCCGGTGATGCCCGGGGGAGCCTGGACCAGCCCCGACGCCACAGCGCCTGGTCCGCTGTCACGTGACCATCGCTCTCCCCGCGCTTCCGGCCCTCCCTCCCGCCTTCCCTCTCCGGCTGCTCCCAGGACCCCAGAGTATGCTTCTCGTGCCTCTTGTTTCTTGTCTCCTTTTGTCTTTTCAGTCGTCAAACCCGCCAGGGCCACCCTGGCACACACGCCCTACCGAATCAGAACAAGGAAGGTCCTCCCTCTGGTGGGTGGCAGCCGAGGCCCCGAGTCCTGAGGCTCTGCCTTTCCCTCAGGTTGGCCGCCGATTCTGGATACTGGGATCCGGGGAAGTTTTGTGGACCCAGACGTGGAAGAAGGCTGCCCACGTGCTCCTACAGCTCGGGGCGGGGGTTCTGCTGTGAGCCGCCGAGTCTCCTGCCCGCCTGGGGTTCCCTGAACAAAGACAGGAGGGCGCTGGGTGTCCCAGAGAGCTGGGACGCGCTCTGATTCACCGCTGAGGCTTTGCGCCAGCGCCTGGGATTCTGAGAAGGTTTCAGGAGTACACACAGCATGGAGGTTGCTGGGACCCCCCAGGAAGGGTGTGGAGCGGCACGCAGCACCCGAACGGACTGCAGAGCCCTCGGAATTCTACACTTTGTGCTGTGCTGTCCGAGGCCGCTTGGGATTGCAGTCACAGAGGCCAGCTGTGCGTGGTCATCGCAAACAGAGCAGGCTGAGTGCAGGGTGGCTGGGACAGGCGCCGAGGCCACTGCACATGTATGTCCGGCACTGACCACACTCTGGTTGGGTGGCAACGAGGGAGCCTGGGGTTGGGCGTGACCACCTAGCTCATGGAAGTGCTGGCCAGGGTGGCAGTAGACTTCCTGAAATATCAAAACTTTGAGAGGTCAAAAGCCCAAATCACCTGACTTTGTGTGGGTGATTCTGGGGCACCAGATTAGTGAGGGCTGAGATTTAGCAAATGGTGAGGTGCCCATTCCTCAAAGTCTCTAGAATCCAAATCTGAAGAGCGTGCGGAATTCACCGAGGTGCGGTGGCTCATTTGCTCAGGTTGCAGTCTAGATATTGGAGGATCGGCAGTGCCCCCTCAAAGAGGCCGGAGAAACAGAGCACGCAGCTGCTTTAGGGAGAGCAGGCAGAGCTTCGCCGCTGCTTCTCTTACTTTTGACCATCCCTGAGGACCCAGGAAAACATCTAGTTCCCAAGGCTTGCTGGGCAGAGCGGGGAGAGATGTCAGGAATTCCTTGGAGTCCTTCTGAGTGGACTGTGTTTTTTCCCTGCTAACAAATTCTTCCCAGGTGGAGGAGGGGAGAGATGTAGCCACAGACGCACAGGTATCTAGAGCCTGCCCCAGGAGACTGTGAAGTGCAGGAGCGTGCGAGAAGCGAGCACTTCCTTATCACGGTCTCTGACGGGCAGGAGAGGGAAGGAACGCCAGTGCGAGTCCTGGGATTGTGCAAGGTTTTCGAGAAGCCTGCGTCACAGCTCAGGGGAAGAAATAAGTTCCAAGAAGCGATGGGCGGGAAGCCGGTGAAGGTCAGGTGTGTGCCCAGGCTGACCCAGCTCCTCTGGCATCCGTGCGGCTTCGTCCCGGGCGGCTCCCAGCTGTGCCCGCAGGAGGCCTGAGTGGTCCCCACTACGGTGATGATGCCGAGGCGCTGTTGGAAACGCCGATCGCAGGCGTTCCCAGAGCGTTCGGTTCAGCGAGGCGGTGCACTCAGCTCTCTCTAGGAGAGCTCGGCCACGCGACAGAGGTGAGGGAGCAGGTGCATCTGGGGCGCAAATCCCGAAGCCAGGCCCACAGCCCCCCCTCCGCCGCGGGCGGGAGCGGACGCCTGGCTTGCGTCTGCTTCGTGGTTATTAATTCCCCTTCACCTGCTGTTCAATAAGCCACTCTCTGCAGTGGTTTCAAAGACAGGGTCAGCCCTTCTGCGACCTTCACTGCTGTTCTTTTGACTTTAGAAGTCTCCACCCCCTTTTAACATTATTTAAAAAAATATTTTTAAAATGTTATTAAAAAACACCCCCACCATGCCATGCTTCTCCCCAAGCCTTTATCCAGAGCAGAGAGCTTACGGCACAGTGAATCGGAATCTGTCTGCACTTCGATGGGGGGTGGTCCAGGTGAGGAAAGAAAATTTATGGAGGTGGCCGGCAAGGCCACAGGTCAAAGACAAGAGGAAAAATCAAGAATTTTTCTGTATTTATGACCCGTAATTAAAATTGCAATCAAATATGCAGAAACGGTAGAATGAGGAGGTAATAGGCTTTAATCGTATCAAGAACGGTGAGTAAAAGTGGAAAGAAAAAACTGTATTTACTTTTGCGGCAAAAAAAGTCAGCACCCTATAGGGTTAAGGAAATGAGCACCTGCACATTTAAATACAGTTTACTAAACTGTCTTCTTGTTTGTAGTTCTTCAGAAACCTTAAGAATATCTTCAGAAATTCAATCAATCAGCTCGTTATTTTTTTTAAAGAAAATTTTCTTTTTGTCTTTGATATTCTTAAATTTCATTCTGATGTGATTATTCTGTGGCATCCGCATGGAATCTGGGGTAGGGCCAGCAGTCTGTGCTTTTTGGGTTTTTTTTTGTGGTACGCGGGCCTCTCACTGCTGTGGCCTCTCCCGTTGCGGAGCACAGGCTCCGGACGCGCAGGCTCAGCGGCCATGGCTCACAGGCCCAGCCATCCGTGGCATGTGCGGTCCTCCCGGACCGGGGCACGAACCCGTGTCCCCTGCATCGACAAGGGGACGCTCAACCGCTGTGCCACCAGGGAAGCCCCAGCAGTCTGTGTTTTAAAAGTCCTCCTGGCGATTCTGATGTGAAGCCAGTGAGAAGCAGCGCCTTAGATTAATTTTCCACGTTCAGCCACAGGATAAATTCTGGCTTGGGGGTGTACTGGGGGTGCCCTAGACCAGAAGTTCTCAGGGTGTGGCTCCTGGAAACCCAGACCCACCAAATCAGAAAGTCTGGGGCTGGAACCCAGTAATCGGTTCAGACATCCTTCAGGCGGTTCTGGGCACACTGACGTTTGAGAACCTCTGTTCTAGACCATTGGTTCTCAGAATCCTCTGCGCTTAAGGACCCCTGGGGATCTTGTTAGAATGCAGGTCGTGTTCTGCAGGTCTGGGGTTGGGCTCGAGTGTCTGCTGTTCTAATGCGTTTCCAGGTGCTGCCAATGTTACTGATCCATGGACCACCCTCAGAGCAGCCGGGTTGTGAAATGTTATGGTCCCTAGAAATACACATCTTCTATGTAAATGGAGAAAGAGGCATTCGAATTAAAATGTCACTCTCCTGTCTTGACAGTGAGCCAGACCTAAAATAAATTATCTTCTCCAGTAAACCTGATGACACTGTGAGTTCCTGAATGTAAAAGCCTGAGGATATAGCTTTGGTTGTTTGATTTCCCTTTGACATGTAGTAGGCACTTAAGAAACGCTACGGAGAGGAGAGAACGAACGGGGACCTCCCCAAGGTTTCCCAAGGGACCGATGCGCGGGCAGTCACGAGCACCATTCTACTGAATCCTTTTTAGCTACAAGAATGTATTGGAGCAGGAAAGAGGCTTGTGCCCATACGCATGACCCCAGGGGCCCCAGGAAGGAGGTGGCAGTTCTCAGCATCTGAGTCTCTCTGAGACGCTTTTGCTGCTGTCAACACTTGGCTCATTTTCCCCTTTGGCTTAAATTCACCCTTTTAATCAACTTTCATTGTTAGATGGCTCTGTGCACTCAGCACTAGTCATTTTTGCTAAATCCCGTCTCTTCCTCCAGTGCCTCTTTTGACGGCAGCGGCGGCTGGGCGGGGGCAGGCTTGTTGGCAAGGAGGGCAGTGAGGACCACTCTCCCGCCTTCCGGCTGGTGGCCTCTCTGCCCCTGCCCTCCAGGCCCACACCTCGCTTCCTCTGTTTTAGACATGTTGATCTTTTCCTCTGCAGACATCTCCCCCACCTCCCGCCCCCTTTCACAGGCTCGTCGTTCGCAGGAGATGCCAGTCCTGCCCTTGGAAGGCTTACAACCCAGGGGTTCTTTCTGGTTGAGAAGAGCTAGGCTGTTGGTCCTCGACCTTTTGTGAATCTCAGGAAAGAAAGGGTGTGGGCAAGTCTGCTAACTGGCAGGTTTACAGATGCTCGCAGGATGCCCAGCGGTTTGCAAACATCAGCTGTGACTTTAGCCAAATCCCGGGCCCCCGATGGTCTGGGTCACTCAGGGAGCAGCTGGAACCCTCCCCCGCTCAGCTCCAGCCTCGCCGAGGTGCTGTCCAGAGGTGCTCCTGGCACCTCTGTGGGTCCTCTTGGGATGGCCCCCTGCTTTCCTGCAGCTGCGGTCTGCAACAGCTCAATAAAATGGGCTTGCAAGCTTCTGTAAGCTTTGTCAAATCAGTGTTCTTTCCTGTATGTGTAGCCCTGTAAGACCTTATAAAAAATGTAAAAGGAAGGTATCAAAGTTTCATCCTTCTGTTTTTTTAGGACAGCAAAATGTTTGATTCCACAAGAGGACCAGTAAATAATACCCAGAGGGGGAAATTAGGGAATAGATTTTGTTCCCTCCCCCTACGAAAAAAAGCGACGGTGGCATTGGCCTCTTTGAGAAGCTGAGCAAACCAGAAGCAGGCCTGTTAAGGTTAACCCTAAATGTTCTGCCCTGAGAGCATCCCAGTTGGGTTTTGAATCTTACGCCCTCCCCGCCGTGCAGCCTCAGTGCCACGCGGCCGGCCTCAGCTCAGGGCCCCAGACCCTCTGAGAGCTCCTCACTTGTTGCCGTATTTTCTGTAATGCGTCTACAAAGCTTTGACATCGGTGCTCCAGTGAGGAACAGAATTCAATTTCACAAGAAGAAAAATGCGCAAAGGAATGTCCGGCAGTCAACTCAATTTGCTTTCAGATTTGCGGAATTGGTTTTGAAAATGTGATATGTGGACTTTCATTACTTTGTAAATACACGCTATCGAATTTACGGCGAGATTCAGGCATGTAATGTGGTTAAATCACGGTTACTTTGTGGATCATGACATCCCTGCATGGGTTCTAAATCTTTATCTTGCACTAGCCTGGATTTTTCCTCCTTTTGTCCTGAATCCTTCTGACTTTCACAAAGTGAAAAGTGCTGGTGCATCTCTTTGGCCAGGATGGGCACGTGGGTCTTTGCAGAGAGAACAGGACTGATCCTCTGGCTTAAACACCCTCTGCAGTGCGGCTGGCAGGGGCGGCCCCCTGAGGCAGCAGGAGCGGGGACAGCCGAGGACAGGCCCGGGACGACGAAGGCTCCGTGCCCATCTGCGCGGCTGCTGCCTCGAGGCTGCCTGCCTCTCGCCTGGCTCGGTTGGGAGCGCAGGGCCCAGCCTGGGACCCACTGGGGCTCCGGCCGAGCTGGGGGCTTTCCGCCGTGTTGCCCACTCGGGACCCTCCTCCAGGGCCTGCTTCTGTTCTTCTGAACTGCTCTGGGCCACTAGCCCTGAATTTGAACAGAATGAAAAGGCAGGAAAACTTTACCCCCGAGAACTCTTAAAGGGACATCAGATGGGTCCCTCCCCACCTCCCCGAGGATGCTGTCTCTCTTGGCACAAGCAGAGGGGGCAGAAGTGGCTTCACCCGTCAAAGGTGGGGCTGCAGAACGGAAACGGGCCTCTCCCTGCGGGGCCGCCAGCCTCTCCAAGCGCAGGTAATCACTCACGACTGGCTGCATTTCAGTCTGCTTCTTGGTGTGCCACAGTCAAGGTGAACCCCAAGATGGTGGCAAATGCCAGGTGGGAAGAAGTATTTCTCACTTGGCCGTGTGTCCACTCGAAGGACCTTTGAGGGTCCTTGCCTGGTGCCCACCTCGTCTCCCATGCCCAGACCCTTCTTGTGTGGCCCTGCGGTCAGTCCACCTCTTATTAGAATTGCACATTCAGGGGCTGGAGGTCGGTTACCCCTCTTTGCTGTCTGTCTAATGCAGCAGAACTTTGAGATCGAAGCCGTGCTGCTAATTCAGGTCTTAGAGCACTTTGGACCGTATCACACAGAGGTTGTGGCTTTCGTTTCTTCTGGGGATGCTTGAATTTAAAGTGATAACCCAGTGATTTTTTTCTTTAAAGAAATGCCTTAAAGGATAGGACATTTCTACATTTGCTTGCACTCGAGGACAATTCTTTGATAACATTTTAACGTTGACAGTGTTTTGGCTTCATTTGAGCTTAAGTGAGAGCGGCTAAGAAACAGATTTATAACAAACCCCTGAAATATAGAGCTGCTAATTCATGCACCAGTGATTTCCTCTCCTCCAGTACACAAACGATTTTTTGGAGAGTCATTCCCCGGAAGTTACAGTCTTGGCGTTTGGCGTTCATCTGCCCCTTCTGACTGCCTCCTTCATCTGTGCGCATGGGGGGCCCCTCACAGGGGAGAGGACGGCGCTTCTCCAGGTGAGATGGGTGACCAGGCCTCAGAAGGAGGCGCACACGTTGCCTCTCTCGGGAAGCAGGTCTCGTGACTGTGAAGATGCCCGGTTGTCAAGGAGATGGAACAGGGAAGCCAGTCTCCTGAGTGCAGCCTTGGTTGGTCAGACTTTGGGTGGAAGCGGTGGGTTTTCTCAGGTCCCACTGCTGTCATCCTCTCTCCTTCCCCCTCTGAGGTCATCCTTGTGGGAGGTTTGCTCCCCAGCCCCTGCTGCTCCCGAACGTATCTCGGCTCAACCGGAAAGCCCTGCTCTGCATTCTGGAGAGTTGATCTTCCTCAAAACACAGGTTGGCGTTTCTTGCTCGGAGCCATCCAGGTACAGGGAGCTCGGCCCCTGAAGGATGCTGACTCCTGGCCGGCTCCACGCCTGCGTCTCAGCGGCCCTTGTGGCCGCACGTGTGACACTTCGCAGCGGCGGGGCTTGGATGCCACACGCTGGGCTGTGTTTTCCCAGCAGCGGTGGCAGCGTGGGGACCTGTGTGGACTGAGCTCGCTCACCGGCTTCTCCGCCGGCCCTTCTGCAAAACTCTTGACAGGCTGACAGTCGGCCTGCTGCCTTGCCGGCTGCTGTTGTGTTTGACTCGCTTTCCATGGCGAAGACTTTACTGGCTCTGGGTGTCAAGTTCCTATGCAAACTCCTGTCCGGGCACGTGCGAGTCTGTGGACCCATGTCTGTGATGAGGCCTCGCCCTGTCTCCTGGTCCCTGGTCTGTCCGGTGTGGAGGGGCATCCAGGAATCCCTGGGACCCGTCGAACTGAGTTCTCCTCCGGGGCCGGGAGCGGGTGGGCTGGGCTAGAGGCAGGGATAGGACGTCTTTCTGCAGGGATGGGGGGGGCAAGGAAGGGGTGGGCTCCCTCCTTCTCACGTTACCTGTGCAGATGGCCAAGCGTGCTTCCTAAAAACGGGTGGGTCCTCGATTGCCCAGCAGGGCATCCTGGGAACACGGGCTCACGGGGAAGACGGGACGGGGGAGGCGGGAGGTGGGAGGGGGGACGTCCTTCTGGAGCCACAGGGCGCCCACGCGCTGCACGAGGTCGGCCCTGCTCCCCTGGGCTGGCTGAGTGTCGGGTTATTGGCCGACCGTGCATGGATGCCAGCCAGGAGCTCACAGAGTCTTCTCTGCCCCGGGCCCCCAGGACTCATGTCACGTTGTCCCTGGTGGGCGAGGAGGACAAATAGAGCTCCAGGAGTCCCTGTGCTGGGAAGGCGGCCTGGGCGAGTTTCAGTGTGGCTGGACTTCTCCTCTGTCCGCAGCCCCACGTCTCCCCTCCTTCCCTTCACGTTGTCCCTTCTGGCCCCTGAGGTTCTCACCGTGCACCCTGCCTCTTTCCCCTTGGGACCTCCACTTGCGTGAGCACATGTCTTCTTTTCTTTGTGCCAGACCAGCCCCAACTTACCTCCCAGATCTCAGCTTCCACGTCACCTCCTCCAGGGAGCCTTCCCTGATGCCCAGGCCCTGGGAAGGTGGCCCTGCCCAGTTCCCATAGCAACCTGTACCTCTCCGGAGTAGAGACCGCCTCTGGCTGCACCCTGCGGTGCATCCCTGACTCCCTTCCCGCTTGTTAAACTTGGCTCAGAGAGGACTTCTGTACAGTGATTGGAACACGATAGGCTTTTAAATGAATATTTGTTGCGTGCCTGAACGTGGGTTTAGGCTCTATTGACCCTTCCCTAGACTCGCGTCATACCGAAAACATCTCAAAGGAGAGGGTTCTTATAGCTAAAAGTTGTAATGATAATTGCTGACATTTTCTGAGCACGTACTACGTGCGGGAACCGTTCAGAGCCTTTTCGTACGTTGTATATCAGCACAGCAGCCCTGCAAAGTAGCGATCCCGCGTTCTGCTTTTCATATGATGTTTTGTGGGTGATGAAACTTCTCGCCTGGCCGAACAGAGAAGAGCAGAGGCATGGTAGCACCATTGTTTGGCCTGGCTTTGGCCCTGACCTAGCTTGTCAGCCCTGCTGGTGACCTAGTATGTCAGGCAGGACATGGCAGGTCAGGCTGCAGTGGAACAATGACAGCCAAAGAGACCTCTGCAGCTCAGTGGCTTTAAACAAAAAATCTGTTTCTTATCCACACTTCGTATGTGTCTCGTGCAGGTGGGACATGGCTTATTGCAGCCACTCAGGGACCCAGGATGGCGGTACAGCCACCAGTTCAAACAGTGGTTCCAGAAGAAGATTGAGCACTTTACACAGGAAATCAGATGTTCAGTCCCTTTTGTCCCAACTCTTTGGCTCTGTCCAGCCTCTTGGTCTTAACCTAAAGCAGAGGCTTGACAGGCTGGTCCTGTCTGCCTCCAGAGCAGGGAGAGACTTACCAGGACGCCTCGCATCACGTTCTCTTGGGCGCCAGCGGGAAGGAAAGCTCATCCAGGGCCGCAGAACTGCTGTTTCCCGTGGGCCTTTCTCACCTCCAGCCAGCTCAGGTACTGCTCTCAGCAGCCGCTCAGCCCGGATGAAAGTCGTGGTTGTAGGTTGAAAGGCAGAAAAATCCTTTAACATCCTGTCAATTCGTTTCCTTTCCTTTAAGCCACACCGAAGTGGACTGATGACGGCAGATCTCTTGGTTGTGAGAATCACCAGCCTGAAGTACAGGAGGAGAGGAGCATCCCTGCTTCTGCTGACCTGCAGCCCTGGGCTTGTCTGCCAGAGTCAGCATGTGTGGCTTCTGTGGCACCATCTCTGTTATTTATAAAAAACCTCAGCGCTACTGTGGGGTGAGGGGTCCCGGAGCCCCCATGTTTCTGCACCGGCGAGCCTGGTGTTGTGGGGAGGATGGGGCAGGCTGACTTACTTCTGGAGCGTCCTGTCTGCTTTTGTTAGATATTCTGTTATTAATTAATTAATTTAGTTTTGGCTGCATTGAGTCTTCGTTGTTGCACGCGGGCTTTCTCTAGTTGCGGCGAGTGGGGGCTGCTCTTCGTTGTGGTGCACGGGCTTCTCATTGCTTCTCTTGTTGCAGAGCATGGGCTCTATGCACGTGGGCTCAGTAGTTGTGGCTCGTGGGCTCTAGAGCGCAGGCTCAGTAGCTGCGGCACATGGGCTTAGTTGCTCCGTGGCACATGGGATCTTCCTGGACCAGGGCTCGAACCCGCATCCCCTGCATTGGCAGGTGGATTCTTAACCACTGCGCCACCAGGGAAGCCCAGATGCTGAACATTTTAATACCGATTTACTTAGTAAGTCAGCCAGGAGTTAGGGATGCAGAAGCGGTGAGCCTAACACCTGCCCTCAGGAAACCTCACTCCAGTGAAAGGTTAGAAAACAAGCAGGTGGAAGGGAATGATTTAGAGGCTAGTTATTATATTATTATAATAATAATTATTATTATTTCTAAGCAAGCAGTATAAACCTGGGGGTTGTGTACATAGTAAAGATATCGCCCTTTTGTATGAATCCTTAGCCTCCTTCTGTAAATGTACAAGAAGACCCTTATGAATTCGTTTGTAAGATGAAAATGTTCAGTGCAGCCAAGGTGCTGCTGGAGGGAACCCTCTTGGTGTCCTGACCCCCAGGGCGTCTGGGGCAGGGGAGGGGCTTCAGGACAGGTCTGAGCGAATAAACCCAGAAATCAGGTTAGGGCTAGAACCAAATATGCTGATCAATACTGACTGAATGCTCCTGCAAGGAAAAGAAAGACGAGAAAGAAAGGCGGCCTCCGTACTGTATGTAGGTGGGTCTTAAATACACCTGTACAGGTAGCTACACTCGTTATGTGTACGCGCGTGTGTGCGTGTGTGTATACACATAACACCTCAGCCAGTGAGATGAAACTCCACCTTGACACCAGTCACTTCACGAGGAAGGTCTGCCCGAAGGTCAGGGCACCATAATGACCCCAGAGTCCCCGGACAAGGGAGCGGGCACATGGGAGTCACACCAAATTGCAGGTTTGCCTTGTGTCTGGGGCCCCGTGGGCGTTGCAGGCAGGGTGCAGAGCACAAGTCCTCACAGCTCTGGGGACCACCTATGCAGCCGGCCGGCTCTAATTTTAGCTTGAACGAACAAACAGATGACCTGTGGCTACCTAAAAATTGTCCTTAAAATTCAATTTGAGAGCAACTTAAACTTTTTGTTCAGGAGGTATGCAAAACCTACATGGATCTCATGCCTGGAAGAAATCAGCTTGGCGTGTCTGTTACCCTGACGGGCTTCTGCCCCGGCTCAGCTGCCTGCAGCACTGGCGGCCGCCACCCCCCTCCCCGCTCCTTCAAGGATCACTGGGGGTGCCGTGCGTGTGGGCCGGGGGCCATGATGGGCTCGTGCTGCAGAGGGGCGGGTCGTCGTGTTTCCTGGAGCCCCTTACGAAGAGGGCGAATCAGTCCTGAGCTTCCGTCACAGGGGTACAGATACAGGGCGAGGCCAAAGCCGGTGTGAAGTGTCACCGTTCGGATGGGACCACGCCGATAAGGGCTCTTCTCTCTGAAGAGTGCCCTACTGTTTACAGGTCACTTTCCACTCTAAGGCTTACACAGAAGAAGAACAGATGATCCTTCCTTTATCCTTGGAGGATCTGCTGAGAAGATCAGCGCTGAGGGCATATTGCGTCCTCTTTGCTTAGTTTAGACGGACGAGTGCAGACTCGGGCTTAGAGGTGATACCCCTCTGCTTAGGGCGGGGCTTAATGGAAGAGACCTCCACCCCGTCCCCAGACCCTCCTGCTCTGGTTTCTCAGGCAGAGGGAGAACGTCTGGGGAGACATGGGAGAAACAAGCCGCAGGGAGGCCTGTGCCCGAGACTCCCCTAAACTGTAGCGATGAAAAGCAGCCCACGCGTGTGTGAGCCTGGGGCTGAGACCCTCCGGCTGCCGCGACAGATGGTGTCGTGAAACCAAGCGCGAAGGTGGGGCTCCTCCACCCTGTGACCTGGGTTCCTCTGGGGCCGCTGCCTCCACGGGAAGTAAAGAGCTTCCTCTGGGTTAGATGCCGCTCATCCTGCATCCCTGTGCGGGTCGAGGGGAAACTCAGGGGGCGGCGGGCGTGAGAGCAGCCTGTGCCGTGTCCGCCTTCTGCTGTCACCATGCTCGCGGACACCCTTCCTACGCGCCCCTCCCCGCAAGAGGGCAGGAGAGACTCCAGTTTGGGGGGGGAGAATATTTTTTTTTAATTTAAATTTTATTTTATTTGTCCTTCTTATACAGCAGGTTCTTATTAGTCATCTATTTTATACAAATTAGTGTGTGCATGTCAGTCCCAATTTCCCAAGTCATCCTACCACCCATCGCCCCGTCCCCCCACTTTCCCCCCTTGGTGTCCACACGTTTGTTCTCTACATATGTGTCTCTATTTCTGCCTTGCAAACCGTTCATCTGTACCATTTCTCTAGTTTGGGTGAGAATATTAAAAAAAAAAAGAACACTCAGAGGACTGATCACAGAAGCAGGCCCCTGAGGCTGTCATTCCATACGCCCTTTCACAAACGCGGCTCCCAGACCCTGGTAACGGCCCCGGCGGGGAATCGGCTCCCGTTTTCCTCAAAGGAGGGACCCACATGTGGTTCTGAAAGAGGGCCAGGCTTGGGAGCACCCCTGAACCGTGGCCGCTGGTGGCGCTCCAGGCATTTGAGCCCCTTCCACCTCTACACGTGGGGAGAACACGCGGGTGAGCTCAGGCTTTACCTGGTACAGGTCAGTGGTGCCAAGCTTCACTGTGGATTAAAACACAGAAGAACTGGTTAAATCTGGGCATTCCCAGGCCCTGTGTCAGTGATGCTGGGCTAGTAAGACTCACGGGAACTCAGGAATCTGCATGTTTACAAGCCCTCCAGTGATTCTGATGACGGTGGACCCAGGATTACACTTTGGGGATTAATAGTTTATGTTTCCAGGGTAAAAAGGGACAAGTTACTGAAGCATAAGGCAGATTCACACGGAGTAAACGCTGGACGAGCTCTGTCTGTCTGTCAGCTTGTGGGTGAACGGTGTCACCCGGACCTCCTGTGACTCTGCTGCTGTCCTCACTGGTGGGCTCCTGGGTGAGTCACCGTCTGCAGAGCCCCGACCCAGACGTCAGCTGGGTTACACCGGCCACAAGATCAGCCCCCACATGACGCCTTGGTGAGGAGCATGGCCGGGCAGGGTGGCTGGTGTCACACTGCCCGGGGTTGCAGGGTGGAGGGGTTAGGGACCAGGGCCAGGAAGCCCACGGGCAGCTCCTGGGGGTCCCGGGGTGGGGGCCGAAGCGGAGCCTTGGGAGGTGAGGAGGGGTGGAGGGTTGAGGAGAATGGCAGAGGAAGGTGTGCAGGGTGCCCGCCTGGAGGGTCCAGAGGCCCCAGGGTTTCCAGTCATCCAGTTTCGGGTGACTGGTGCTCAGAGAGCCCAGGTGGGTGAGGACACGGGGGGCTTGCAGCACTTCCGGGTTTGGGGGTGACAGGGTGAAGCTGCCCCAGCTTCCCCTCGGACCCTCACAGACCACCGTTCCCTCCTCCCAGTGCCGGCCCCTCGGGCACATCCCACGTCACCTAGTCCACGTGATCCAGGAGGATGAAGTGTGTCTTCCTGCCCCTCCGCCTCCTGGGCCCTGGTCAGTCGTGGTTCTGGCATTGTGGACACCATTTGACAAAACCTGTTGTCAAGATTCCCAGTAACAAAAGACCTGACAGCAGGGATGGTTTTGATTCTGAGGAAATTCCCAAGTTATGCATTAGCTCTAGTTTGTTTGCTCACCAGGGAGAGATCTGATGGCACGTCTCATTTTGATTCAGATATGATGACGCCACGCAGAGCACGTGTGTGGTCGGTCCCGGCCCCCGGGCCCGGGGAGCTTCCAGAGCCGTGTCCTCCGTGGCTGTGGCCCCTCCTCCTTCTCCATAGACTTAGTGGGTGGGTGTCACATTTTAGTGACATGTCTTCTCAGGGCTCCTTCAGTCCTGAGGTTCTCGTGTACTGTTCTAGGTGGGCTGTGGTTGCAGCTCACAAGAAAGATAAAGCAAACGGAGAGATGCTTCTTGGTTCTTGAATCTCAGGGTTACGTTTAGCTGGAGGTGATTATTTTCACTCTTTGAAACTACGAATATATGAATAGTATTTGGGGTTTGTTTTCCCCAAGGGTACAAGGAAAGCTTTATGGCTAAGACATTAAAATACCTGACCTAATGTGGATTCTGCTGTCTTGGGCTCTTTATGTCCCAGGTGTTGGGGCTTCTGACGTGACCCAGTGACGCTCCCCCTTAGCAAGACCAGTGTCCGAGTTTCCCTCCATCCACCTCCACCTGTGTCAACCGAACCACCGCCTAAGACTTGGCTCAGGTGATGCGTCTCCCCCGAAAGCTCCCCGAAACCTCTAGCTGGAGATGATCCCCCCCCCCCGCCTCCCCAGGACATTCTCCCACAGTCTGTTTCTTCTCATGTCCTCATCCTCTTTTCCTCATTTTTCTGGCACGTTTCACTCACTGATTTTTGTCACAGTTAATCTTCTGGTTCTGATGTAAGCCCCTTAGATCAGGAACTGTGTTTATTCTTTACATATTTCCCAAGCTTAATGACTTGCCTTGTGGTCACTGATACATAAAAATTGCTGGCTGACTCACCAGTGAATCTCCATTCACTTATTAACTCAGCAGTGACTTACTGGGAGGGTCGGGGGCTGGAGGACACGTTTTGCCCAATGCGCTGGGTGGGCTCCTATGACGCGCTGGTCCCCCCATCCCGTCCCGGCCCTGCTTGATGTTGACGGTGGTTTGGGTGCTGGCTTGACTGCCCCTAAGTCTCATGTGGTGCCCGTCTACACCTCCAGGGCAGCCGTTCTGGATGGTCCTGCGGTTTCCCGGCCTCGATAGCCAGAATAAGCATGATTCTTGGGGAAGGTGGAGCTTGCTCCGTGATAGGTTACGTACCTGCTGCCCGGGGCGTGAGGGCTATAACTCAGTGTGATGAGCGTTACTAGCAAACACACGCGAATCATGAGGGTGTCAGTGCTCAGAGCCAGGGTAGCAAACTACTTCCTGGTGAAGCTGCAAAGCCTGGCTTTGATGCTAAGAACAGGGCAGAAGGATGCAGTGCAGGTTGTCAGAGCAGTCGTTTCAATGACATCTTGATGATTTTCCCATCATCAGTATTTTTCTTTACTTCTTTTTTTTTTCTTAAATAAAGCTTTCTTCTTTTTTAAAAAATATCTTTATTGGAGCATAATTGTTTTACAATGGTATGTTAGTTGCTGCTGTATAACAAAGTGCATCAGCTATACGTATACATACATCCCCATATCTCTTCCCTCTTGCGTCTCCCTCCCACCCTCCCTATGCCACCCCTCTAGGTGGTCACAAAGCACCCAGCTGATCTCCCTGTGCTATGCGGCTGCTTCCCACTAGCTATCTGTTTTACATTTGGTAGTGTATATATGTCCATCCCACTCTCTCATTTCGTCCCAGCTTACCCTCCCCGCTCCCCGTGTCCTCAAGTCCATTCTCTACATCTGCCCCTAGGTTCTTCAGAACCATTTTTTTTTTTAGATTCCATATATAAGTGTTACCATACGGTATTTGTTTTTCTCTTTCTGACTTACTTCACTCTGTATGACAGACTCTAGGTCCATCCACCTCACTACAAATAACTCAATTTCGTTTCTTTTTATGGCTGAGTAATATTCCATTGTATATATGTGCCACATCTTTTTTATCCATTCATCTGTTGATGGACACTTAGGTTTCTTCCATGTCCTGGCTATTGTAAATACAGCTGCAGTGAACATTGTGGTACAGGACTCTTTGAATTATGCTTTTCTCAGAGTATACACCCACCAGTGGGATTGCTGGGTTGTATGGTAGTTCTATTTTTAGTTTTCTAAGGAACTTCCATACTGTTCTACATAGAGGCTGTATCAGTTTACATTCCCACCAACAGTGCAAGAGGGTTCCCTTTTCTCCACACCCTCTCCAGCATTTATTGTTTGTAGA
>NW_020171808.1:2040402-2137414 GCF_003031525.2 Neophocaena asiaeorientalis asiaeorientalis | reverse complement strand
AATGGGAGTGCTTCCTTAATTTCTCTTTCAGATTTTTTGTTGTTAGTGTATAGGAATGCAAGAGATTTCTGTGCATTAATTTTGTATCCTGCTACTTTACCAAATTCATTGAGTAGCTCTAGTAGTTTTCTGGTAGCATCTTTAGGATTCTCTGTGTATGAACATTGTATTTCTTTTTCATTTATTTCTGATCTGATCTTTATGATTTCTTTCCTTCTGCTAACTTTGGGTTTTGTTTTTTTTTGTTCTTCTTTCTCTAATTGCTTTAGGTGTAAAGTTAGCTTGTTTATTTATTTTAAAATATTTATTTATTTATTTTTGGCTGCCTTGGGTCTTCATTGCTGTGTGTGGGCTTTCTCTAGTTGCAGTGAACGGGGGCTACTCTTCATTGTGCTGTGTGTGGGATTCTCATTGTGGTGGCTTCTCTTGTTGCAGAGCACGGGCTCTAGGCACACGGGCTTCAGTAGTTGGGCTTGTGGGCCCTAGAGCGCAGGCTCAGTAGTTGTGGTGCATGGGCTTAGTTTCTCCACTGCATGTGGGATCTTCCCGGACGAGGGATCGAACCCACATCCCCTGCATTGGCAGGTGGATTCTTAACCACTGCGTTACCAGGGAAGTCCGGTTAGGTTGTTTATTTGAGATGTTTCTTGTTTCTTGTGGTAGGATTGTATTGCTATAAACCTCCCTCTTAGAACTGCTTTTGCTGCATCCCATAGGTTTTGGGCAGTCATGTTTTCATTGTCATTTGTTTCTAGGTATTTTTTGATTTCCTTTTGATTTCTTCAGTGATTTCTTGGTTATTTAGTAGTGTATTGTTTTGCCTCCATGTATTTGTAGTTTTTACAGATTTCTTCCTGTAATTGACATTTCATCTCATAGCATTGTGGTTGGAAAGGATACTTGATATGACTTCAATTTTCTTAAATTTACTAAGGCTTGATTTGTGACCCAAGATATGATCTATCCTGGAAAATGTTTATGGGCACTTGAGATGAAAGTGTATTCTGTTGTTTTTGGATGGAATGTCCTATAAATATCAGTCAAACCCATCTTGTTTAATATGTCCTTTAAAGTTTGTGTTTCCTTATTTATTTTCATTTTGGATGATCTGTCCATTGGTGAAAGTGGGGTGTTAAAGTCCCTTACTATGATTTTGTTACTGTTGATTTCCCCTTTTATGGCTGTTAGCATTTGCCTTATGTACTGAGATGCTCCTTTGTTGGGTTCATAAATATTTACAATTCTTATATCTTCTTCTTGGATTGATCCCTTGGTCATTACGTAGTGTGCTTGTCTCTTGTAACAGTCTTTATCTGAAAGTCTATTTTGTCTGATATGAGAATTGTTACTCCAGCTTTCTTTTGATTTCCATTTGCATGGAATATCTTTTTCTATCCCTCACTTTCAGTCTATATGTGTCCCTAGGTCTGAAGTGGGTCTCTTGTAGACAGAATATATATGGGTCTTGTTTTTGTATCCATTCAGCCAGTCTGTGTCTTTTGGTTGGAGCATTTAATCCATTTACATTTAAGGAAGTTATCGATGTGTATGTGCCTATTACCATTTCCTTAATTGTTTTGGGTTTGTTATTGTAGGTCTTTTCCTTCTCGTGTGTTTCCTGCCTAGAGAAGTTCCTTTAGCATTTGTTGTAAAGCTGGTTTGGTGGTGCTGAATTCTCTTAGCTTTTGCTTGTCTGTAAAGGTTTTAATTTCTCTGATGAATCTGAATGAGATCCTTGCTGGGTAGAGTAATCTTGGTTGTAGGTTTTTGGGTCTTAGCATTGAGATGGAGATCTCTGGTAGAGCTTTCACCGTTTGATATTACATGGAGCCAGGAGGTCTCTGGTCGACCAATGTCCTGAACTCGGCTCTCCCACCTACCTCAGAGGCATAGGCCTGACACCCAGCTGGAGCACAGAGACCCTGTCAGCCACACGGCTCAGAAGAAAAGGAAGAAAAAAAGAAAGAAAGAAAGAAAATATAATAAAGTTATTAAAATAAAAAATATTAAAAATAAAAAGTAATAAAAAAAGAGAATAAAAAGAAAGAACAACCAAACCAAAAAACAAATCTACCAATGATAACAGGCGCTAAGAACTATACTTAAAAAAAAAGAAAAAAATTGGGTAGACAGAATCCTAGGACAAACGGTAAAAGCAAAACTATACAGACAAAGTCACACAAAGGAGCATATACATACACACTCACAAAAAGAGAAAAAGGTATATATATCTATATATAAAAAAAGGAAGAGAGCAACCAAATCAATAAACAAATCTACCAATGATAATAAATTCTAAATACTAAGCTAAGATAAGCATAAGATCTGAAACAAATTAGATGCAGAAAGCAAACCCCAAGTCTATAGTTGCTCCCAAAGTCCACCGTGTCAATTTTGGGATGATTCGTCGTCTACTCAGGAATTCCAGAGATGCAGGGTAGATCAAGTTGATTGTGGAGATTTAATCCGCTGCTCCTGAGGCTGCTGGGAAGTCTGAGGTCTTCTGCCAGTGTTCAGTAGGTGTTCCGTAGGAGTTGTTCCACATGTAGATGTATTTCTGATGTATTTGTGGGGAGGAAGGTGATCTCCACGTCTTACTCCTCCGCCATCTTGAAGGTCTCAAGGTTTGTTCTTAAAGGAAGCTTTATATCATCTTGTAAGGGAAAAGGTAGCACCTTACAGCACAAACACGCGGCTCCCAGGTGGATCATTGTTTCCACATAACACCCGGCGCCCCCAGATCCACACTGGGAAACACTCACCTGGCTAAGGAGACCCGGGTGGAGGGAGGCCTTTCCGCCCACTAAGTTGGGTGGTTTGGGGAACGTTACTTAGGTCTTCGAGTTTCCGTTTCCTCGTCAGAGAAAAGGGGATGGTGAGGCCTCCCTTTGGAGTTGCTGCATCACAACAGGCAAAGTCATACTGAGCCCCACGCCTGCAAACAAAGGCACAGAGGGGAGGTAATTCGAAGGCTTCTTTGTTTTTCCCAGTGAGCAGGTGTGGTGAGAAGTTTTATCAGGGAAAGCGACCAGCCAGCCCTGGAAGTGCTGTCACAGATCCCACTCTCGTTGAACCGGAATCTCATGCCTTTGGACTGGAGCCATTTCACACGTGAGGGTGGGGAGAATCTGTGAAGGTTGGTGCCTTCTTCCCTGTAGCCAAGATCTGGTGTCAGGAGCTCGGGAATAAGCTCTTCCAACTCGCACGGCTGCTTCCCTTCCTGACGTCTTTCGTCAGCACCTGCTTATTCCTGGGCCCATGGCCTCCACCCCAGGCTCCTCCGCAGCCTCGGGGTGCCGGCGTCTCCTCACCTGATCCCAGGGGCCCTTCCGTAGCTGGAGGAAGGGTCTGAGGCGTGCCACCACCTGGGCCCAGGGGTGGGGTGCCTTCCGGGGCCTCTGGCTCTGGCCACCTTGGAGCCCTTGCCCTGTTCCTGGTGTGGGCCACATCCCCTGCCCCCAGTGACCTTCAGGAGCCAGGAGGCAGTCACCGCAGGACCTGCGGTCCTTCTGCTGGTTGTGGTGTCACCAGAGCAACCAAGGAAAAGAGGGCAGTGCACACTTATCAAGGCTGGAGAGACAGTGCCGGGCGCTGGTCGTTCACGTCGCGGGGCAGGAGCCAGACGCTTTATCGTGGGCAGTTGGGTGTTTAAAGCAGACACTCTAGTGGCCACATCATCCCCCCAAGTCCTCCCACTATACTGAGAGGCGGGTGAGCTCACAGGAAATGGAGAGCCTGCTTCTCCCAGGCCGGTTATGAAGCCGAGTGACAAGCACCTCCCAATTCAACCACCGGGAGTGCATTTGTAAGTCACTTAATTGGAACTCAGAACTCACTTATCTTACACCTTTTCATAATTATTTTATGATGGTTTTAATGAAGGTCAGACACTGGACAAGGCTAGAAAACACTTTAACTCATGTTGTAACTCATTTTGCAATGCAAAGTAAAGGAGATACAGTGTTTGCTGTCTTTGTAATTAAATTACAAGAAGTCAGCTATGAAAACAGTGTAGCATGTTTAGATTGCTGTCTAGTGCTTTAGAAAAGTGGGTCTGCACTTAGGGCAGCCTGGGGCTCTGCTTGTGAAGATAGGGTTTCCCGGCCAATTTTTCAGGCCTGTAGAGTAAATGGGCCAGCTCATGCATAAGTGGCTAACATAGAATGAGGCAGAGGTAGGATTTCATAAATGTGAACTTCCCACCAGTTGTCAGGAGGAAGTAAATGTTATACTATAGACAGAATTCCAGAAAGAACTTACGTTAAGTTGGCTGACAAAAAATGCAGGTTACAAAGGTGGTAGCTACTATACTAGTCTATCTATCTATCTATCTATCTATCTATCTATCTATCTATCTATCTATCTATCATCTATATGTCTGTTAGTCTATTGATCGATTGATCTGTTTACACACACACACACACAAATATAAATACAGATAACTAAACTTGGGATAGCAATTTTTCTCCTAATTGACAGGGACTGTTTTAAATTTTAAAAGTTTCCTGTCAAGTAATTAAAAACATGAGAAAACTGTGGACCCGTGACCTCCAGGTTTGTCTTTCTAATCTCTTCCTGTGCGTCTCCACGTGACGGCTCAAAATCCACTTATAAAAGCATTACCTTTTTATTTGCTCCTCTTAATATTTTTCATCTTGGTTAATGGGTGATGATTTGTCTACAGAGTCGCCTAAGTCAGAAAGCAAAGACATCATACTCAGTTTTCTTCTTTCTCATATCACGTCCTCTTGGTTGGTGTCCTGCTTCCTAAACGCACTTGGTTCTGCCCCTTCTCTGCCTCCTCCCCTTCCATAGCTGTATCTGTACAAGTGAAAGGTAAGAAATTCGTCACTTAGAAGGGAAAGTGGATTCTCCATTTCTTAAGATAACTTTCCATACAAATCTTAGGGTAATCTGTCAATTAAAGGCTTGGAGGGGAGCTCTGAAAACAGTGCTAAGTTTTCCTGTGGAAAAGGGACATCTGGGCACCTCTCCTTCATGCTGCCCTGGCCTGAAAGGGGCTTCAGCTGCCCCTTGGAAGCTGTGAAAACCATGACGTATAATAGATTATCTAATTGCAATTCCGTATTTTGAGATTTTTCCCAGGAAAATGAATATTTATACTTATTTAGTGTATATTTTATTTCTGGTTCCCATCTCCGTATAAGTCCTACTTTTCTTCTGTCAGCAGCCTCTACTTTCTAAGGGCTTCCCTTCTTGTTTTCTTTAGGTAATCCTTGAAATCTCATGATTTTCACTGTGCTTATTTTTTATAGATTGCAATATAACATTCCCAGGAATGTTTTCTTCCCTTAGGTTTGGCCGAAGGGCTCAGTGCCTCTAAATAAACCTGGTTTTGGATTAAACAGTTTCTTGATGTTTCTACTGTGTCCTCAGGATTCTTTGTCCCCTAACTATTAATAAGGTCCCATTAACAACTGTATCCTGAAGAGTTCGCCTGGTCCTTGCCACAGGGTCCAGGGAGAGAGCCACGAAGCCAAACCCTATGCCCTAGGAATTTCCCAGTGGTCAGGGCGCCTTTGTTATTCATGTGGGTCCCTCAGACCACACCTGAGTTTATGCTAAAGAGGTGACTCCGGGCAGGTTCCTAAATAGTTTTAGGATGGAGTCTGGTGGGCCATAAAGACGAATCTTGTGATTAGGGGCTTGGGGCTTTGGTGCAGCCTGACCTCCTGACCTCTGGGGAGGGATGGTGGTGGGGCAGGTTGGGTTCAGTCAATCATCCTATGTCACGAGACTCTCCAAAAACTCTGGACACTGAGTGAGCTTCCTGGTTGGTGGTGCACATGGAGGACACACCCTGAGTGTGTGTTTGGGACCCTCTGAGACTGCGCCCTGTGCGTCTCTTTGCTTAGCTGGTCCAGGTTTGCATCCTTCATAATACCCGTCAGCGTGAGCACAGCATTTTCCTGAGTTCTGTACGTCACTGCAGTGGATGGCCAGACCGGATGGGGTAGGGGGAGCCTGTTGGTCAGAAGAGCGGGTGGCCTGGGAACCCCCTGCCTCGGGAGTGAGGGGAGGGCAGTCTGGGGTAGTGTCCGAGCCCCAGTCTTTGCCGCTGTGGATCCCGGGTGGCCGGCATCAGGACTACACGGTGCTCAGTAGCCTTCGCACGGTCAGGGCTCACCCGAGAGCGACACGTGGAGATCTGAACACGAGAGGGCTTTTGGAGGCCGAGAGGCCCACCAGCTGCCATCTGCTCGCCCGAGGACCCCGAAAGCCGGGGCTGCGGTTCCGTCTGAGGCTGGGGGTCTGAGAGCTGGAGGGGGAGCAGCTGCTGTGGGTCCCGGATTCCCAAGCCTGAGAGGCAGGAGCCCTGATGTCAAAGGCAGGAGGAGACGGAGACCTCGGCCCTTCTGTTCTTTCCAGGCCCTCAGTGGATCGGACGAGGCCCTGTGTTGGGGAGGGGGTCGTCTTTACCGAGTCCACTGCCTCAAATGCCCCTCCCTTCCCGGGACACCCTCACAGACACCCCCAGAAATGTAGCCCCATGGAGGCGATACATGGAACTGAGCCCAGGCCTCCCATCCTAACGTCTCCTGCTTTGGCCACGGGCTTGGGGGGCGGCGTCCTTCCTCCCCATACCTGTCCAGGTGGGCTTCTGTCCTGCCTCTTCTTAGAATCGCACCTTTCTGTCCGTCCCGCGTTCCCCCTCCCCACCTCTGAACTCCTGCCACGTAGGAAATAGATGTGTATCTGGAGAATATATACTGTTTTCCTAGCAGATTGTGAGAGACATGGAGGCCCTGACCTTGGGCTTTGTCTTCAGGCACACCCCCTTCTCTGCTCTGCACAGTGAGGAAAGCTTACAACTCGACACCCACGGGAGACTTGAACAGCAGTGGACGGAAACGACTCACATGCTTACACGCTGTGGACCATCGCGGGTGCCCACTCGAGGGGGGCGGATCACGGGCTCCAGGTTTGGGGGGACCTGGAAGGTCATGTGGTCAGACGTTTGTGTGGCTTGGTCGCGACCCTGTGAATACTTGTTGAGTGATGAAGAGGGAGGGACTGACTTGCCCTGAGTCCCAAAGCTACGGATACTTATTAAACCAATGCACCCAGACGACCCAGGGCAGCGGCGGGGTCAGGCCCTCTTCTCCTGCGTGACACCCTTCAGCAGCCGTCCCCCTCGCTGCCCCGTCACTGAGTCTCTCCTGGGTCTGACAAAGCTGAAATGGTCTTAAATCTCGTAGAAGCAGTGGTTTTCTACTCACTCTTGCTGAAATATAAATGCTTTACCTCGGATCAAGCAGGTGAACTCCATGAAGCCACTTAACTTCTTAATGAACACTTCCTCTCAGAAGGCTTATTTTACGGAGAATGAACTAAAATTCGATCTCTAACCCCAGTGTCCAGGATGAAAGGGAAGTAGAAAAGGCAATGTCTGAGGTCTGCTCCTACCACGTGAAAACCCTGTTATTTCTGTTAAGATGCCTGTTTATTTACTTCTGAGTAATGGCACAAAGGCACTTGTTTTCTAAGTAGTGATGTATTATTGCCTAGTAAGGCATTCTGAATATTTCAAAGTGTGATACTAATAGCCGTTTTGCCAGCTTTCCAGATGAGCAATGCTCCTGGTGACGCACATGGTGATTCACTCAGGGAAGACAGTGGGCGACCCTGGCTTCCCTTTAGGACGTAAGCAGAATTCTCTACTTGGCATCTTTTAACTGTAACCCACCAGGGCTGACCTGGAAGAGCTCACAAGTAATTTCCAAGTGGGTAGCTGCAGAGCATGCCTGGGAGATGGGGGAAGAAAACAGTATCTGACGAGGTTTTGGTCTTTGCTTAGGAATGAAGCCAGAATCCGGGGGTGGCCCCCAAGCACCCGTGGCCGTGGGAATCTTGTCTGCAAGGCGCCCTCCCGATCCTTTCCTGCTCTGCATGCAGCTGTTGCATCGCTGCAGGTGAGAGCGACCTCAGCCCCCCTTGGAGGCAGCCCGTGCCTGAGCGCTTTCCGAACCGGTGGGGATCTCAGGAAAGGGGTTGAGGTTGAGGAGGATTCTTCGGAAGGGAGGGGAGGGTGTCGCCTCCCAAGCTTGGGCTCCTGTGGCAGAACCATCACGGGAGCAGCTCTGGGCTGACCTGCGTGACTTGGCGGGTCCTTGGTCCTGCACATCCCCTTGCTCTGCATCCACTCAGGCTTTGTGTAAGGACCGAACGAGGTGATGTGTGTAGAGACAGTGGTCTTTGCGAGTTCACTTACTCCGGAAGAGGAGCAATGGCTACCCACGGGGCCCATCCCGTAGGGGCCAGGACGCAGCGGGCGTTGGGGCTGTGACGGAGTGAGCCCCGCAGACGGTTCAGACAGGACGTGGTGATGATCTTGGCCTGGCCGTGTGTGGGTCTCCGACCAGGATGACTCAGACCAGTTGTCGTTGCTTGTGTGTCGGCTGGTTACCTGCACGCCTGCAGGGGAAGCCTCAGGCTGTGTGGGTGAAGGAGGGGAGAAAAGCAGAATTTCTTTCTCTCCATCTTCCCATATGTGAGGGGGAAACTAGGCTTCTAGTGTTTTAGTGGAAACTCCCAGGCCCAGGTCTTTACTCCAATACGCTGCTGTTTGTTTTGGTCAAAATGGGCTATTCCTTTAGTGCATCCTTGTCTTAAGTGCTATTTACTTCCTAGTGAAATCTTATGGATTTGTTTAAAGATGATTCCAAAGTATTTGGGTGCTTTTAAAAGGATGCTTTCTGTTGTGCTTTAGAAGAAAATAAGATTGTGTAACCCAAGGCAACTCGTTGGAGTTCAGTGAGTACTGAGGCGTGAGGATCAAAAGCACTCAGTTTACAGCGGGCTTGGTGGGTGATCGGCTCACCTACAGGACCTCCTGTGTTCATCTGGGGGAGGAGGTCTGGAAGTGGATGGTGAAGGGCTCTACCTCAGCTGTCCAAGGAAGCCCCCCGCCCCAGCCTGCTCTCTGTCCTGGGCTGTAAGGACACAGACCCCCGGGCGGCGGGGCAGGTCAGCCTCGTCTTCAGCTCTGTCCCTGGGACACATGGTTCTGAGAAATCGTACATACGGTAATCGCACTCAGAGCACACTGGGCTTCCCCTCCCCGCTCAGGGCCTTCCCTGCAGGGCCGGTGTGGTCGTGCTATGCTCCGCCGGGTGCACGGTACCCGTTTGCAGAGCCCACGACAGGATTGTTAAGCCAAATGCCAGCAGAAACGAGCTTCAGACGTGTTTCCAGGCACGCGTTCAGCAGCACTTTGCAGTTAACTGCGGCTGGTGGGCCAGCTGCGGAGGTTTTGGGGGCACGGTGACACGCTTGTCCTTTTGTCCCTGAGACCCTTCCAGGTGGGGCCTCTGTGACCCTCGCTAAACAGAGGCTCAGGTGACAGGAGCTCTAGGGCCACACCGCCGGGCAGTGGCAAAGCCAGGCCAGAGCCTCAAGCATCCATGTGTCTGACTTGTAAACGGTCCGAGGACATGGGGGCTGCAGGTTAGGGCGCATCCAGCTGAAGCCTTGTTCTTCCTCAAGGAGAGGCCCGGAGTGAGCGTCTCTGGGGTGTGCTGAGCATTTCCAGCGCCCGGGCACTGGGTCCGCATCTGCAGGACGGAAGACTGGCCGAGAGTGCGCTCCCTGTGTGCATCTCCTGCTTAATCGGAGAGGGTGCTTCCCCAGGGCTCTCGTGGGACGACACCGCCCCAGCGGCTGCTCACATCCGGGCCCAGCTCAGCGGGGCTGGGGCAGCAGAGCCGGCTGTGTGAGCTGGGCGGTGGGGCGCCCTGCTGTCGGGGGGCCGTGTGGGGGGCCGTCATTCCTGGTGGGGCTGGGAGGGCTCCTTCGTGCTGCACCCTCTGCCCTGACAACACCTACAGGTAAGGCTCTGCAGCCTGGGGCAGAGCTTGGACCACCTGGGGGGATGCCTTTTGTGCTCTTTTGGTGACCATAACAGTCATTTTTAAACGAGGTCATTAGTGGTGATGAATTGTTGAACCATTGAACCAAATGGGGAAAAAAAATAAGCATCACCTTCTAACTAGTGAGAACATGAGAGTTAATAATCACTTCTGGTAACAGTTGCTGGCACCGACCGGACTCCGTCCCAAGAGCTTTCCTTAAAGGGCCCTGGTGTCTTCGCGACTCTGAAGAGTAGCCCATTTTGTGGCTGGGCCGACTGAGGCCCCCCCAGGCTCGGCACACACAACATGCCACCGTTAGGCCTCCTCTGAGCTCTGGGCACCTCACCTCCACTTTCCCTGTGCTCCGAGGAGAGAGGCTTTGTCTGGGGACCACAAAGCCCCCCATGTCCCCTCAGTGTCCCTGAGGGGCCTCTGTCCTCTGGCCTCTTTCCCGACTGTGGCTCTTGGGTCCTGTGGATGCCATCATCTCTCTCTCTCTATTTGATTGAATATTTTACTGTAAAAAAGCAATTTCATGGATTGATTGATTGAAGTATAGTTGACTTAACGATATTATGTTAGTTTCAGAGGTACAACATAGTGATTTAAAAAAAATTTTTAAGGAAGATTTGTTTAATTAATTAATTAATTAATTGGGGGACTGTGCCGGGCACATGTGGGATCTTAGTTCCCTAAGCGGCAATCGAACCCACACCCCCTGCATTGGGAGCACAGAGTCTTAACCACCGGACTGCCAGGGAAGTCCCCCCAACTTAGTGATTTGATACTTTTATAGATTACGCACCATACAAAGTCATCCCAATGTTGTCAACTCCATTTCCCTTGCCGTACATTACATCCCTGTGACTTATTTATTTTGTAACCAGAGGTTTGTGCCTCTCAATCCCCTTCACCTCTTTTGTCCACCTCTCCAGCCTCTGCTCTCTGGTGACCGTGAGTTTGTTCTCTGTATCTGTGAGTCTGTTTTTGTTTTGTTTATTTTGTTATATTTATTTTGTGTTTTAGGTTCCACATAAAAGTGAAAACATACAGTATTTGTCTTCCTCTGTCTGACATATTTCATCGAGCATATCACGCTCCAGGTCCGTCCACGTTGTCACAAATGTCGCCTCTGCTCCCTTGACCCCCAGAGTGCTGCCTGCAGTACTGCCATGAGAGCAGGTGTTTGGGAGGCCTGAGGTGGTGGAGGGCTCTGAGGCCTGTTCTTGCTACTGACTGCATCCCTCTTTGGCTCCAACGCGTTTGCCATCGACTGGAGCCCCCCTTTGCCTTTAAACTGTGACTTTGGTTTTCCACTCTCTAGCAGGATAGAGTATCTGGAAGTTTTGCGCTTCGTTTTGTCTTTGACAGACTCACCCTCGTAGATGTGTCCTTCCCTGACTAGCCTCTGCTGGAAACGCAGCTGCACAGATGTCTGTTTTCTTGTCCAAAGCCTCCGGGGTCACAGGCGACCTTTCTCCTCCGGTCGGCTCCTATACCGAAAGTGACCATGGAACCCAAACTTGTCCCCATCTGTCCTGCCTGGGACGCCGTCTCGACTGGTGTCTCTACTGGTGTGCAGACCTGGTATTTATTTCTATCTCATTCTTTACCATTCCACGTGCCATGAAGGCCCCAGATGGAGCTGAAGCTGGGGTTACAGACTTGTCCGGGCCTCTGATGAACTGCGTGAGGCAAGCCCAGCATCCGTGTGGTTGGCAGGGTCTTTGTTTGTGAAACGATGACCGGGGAACTGGAAGAGGTCCGATGAGCTGATGACATCTCCCTGGAGACTGGCCCCCAGCCTGCACCACCTCACGCTGCACCAGAGCTGCAGGCAGAGGTAAAGGAGCAAGAGTCTGGGAGTCTTAAGGCTCAAGAAGCCCCAGGGTGACCAGATGTGACCCAGAGTTGGGAAAAGGGCCCCTGTCACTTCTGCATGGAACACTGCATGGCTTTAGGGCATGCAGTGCACGGAGTAGGACTCAGGGTGATTTGCTGAAGGAAGGAAGGAAGGAAGGAAGGATGGAAGGAAGGAGGGAAGGAAGGATGGAAGGAAGGAGGGAAGGAAGGAAGGAAGGATGGAAGGATGGAGGGAAGGAAGGATGGAAGGAAGGAAGGAAGGATGGAAGGAAGGAAGGGGGGATGGAAGGAAGGAAGGAAGAAAGGAAGGAAGGATGGAAGGATGGAAGGAAGGAAGGAAGGATGGAAGGAAGGAAGGAAGAAAGGATGGAAGGAAGGATGGAAGGAAGGAAGGAAGGATGGAAGGAAGGATGGAAGGAAGGAAGGATGGATGGAAGGAAGGAGGGAAGGAAGGAAGGAAGGAAGGTTGGAAGGAAAGAAGGAAGGAACATTTGATGCTCTGGAGGCCTGAGCATCACCTCCAGGATATGCAGTGTTGAAAGCTTCAGAGGACCGTGCCTGTCGCAGACTTCTGAGCTGTCCTGCTGAGTCCTGGGTCCAGATCTCAAAGGCCTTCAGGCAGCCCCTGGGCATGTTCTCCCCAAGGGAAGTCTGAGGGGAAGGAGGGGGCCGCCAGGTGCAGAGCAGGAATGTCAGGGAAGAACATAGGCTGTGAGGGCCCGGAGGTGGGAGCTGAGGCACGTGACCACCAAGGTCACAAGCTCCAAGGGTCCCGCTCAACTGGGTGGAACCCTCCACCCCGACCTGCAGAGCTGGCATTACCTGGGGACCCTCATTCTGGTGGCGCAGGGGCCGCACACCCAGCAGTGGCCGCAGAGGCCCCGCGATGGTGACCTTGTTTGTGCCTGGAGGCTGGGGAGCCCCGAGCAGGCTCACGGCTCACCCAGGTGTTAAACCTCTTTAAGGGAAGGCATTCAGCTTACGCAGGTCTGTTTGCCCCGCAGTGCAGGGCACGGCGTCTTTCATTGGAAACTCTTCAACAATTACTGATGATTGATTAACCACTGTTGTCTACTTTGGTCTTAACAGACTGGTACGGACACATAGTATTTGTACCAGTGTATTTGGATGGTGGCAAAGCTTCTCCTGACTCACCTGTGCCCCGTGGCGGCACAGAGGGGTAGGGCTGAGAGGCGGGGCTGGGTGCCTCGGGCCTGAACCACATGCCTTGCCGCAGCCTCCCGCCTGGGAGTCTCTTGAGGGCTGTGCGCTCAGGTCCGCGCAGCTCCCAGAGCACTGCTTGGTGCGTGAGAAGAGGTCGGACGGGCTCCTGTTAAGTGACCTTTCACAGCCGTCCGCCGGCTCCTCCCACGGAGCCTGCTTGGAGCTCTCGGATCATCTTTGCCTTCAGAAATGGAGGGGAGCCTGTGTGGGCGGGACGGTGGGGCGCACGTCGGGGGTGCAGGCTGACCCCTGCAGACCCGCGTGGTCCGGGGGGCAGAGGTGAGGGCTCACGGCTCCTGCCCTGGAAAAGCTCAGGGTTGAATCCCCATTGATGGTTATACTTGCCTCGTTTTCTCCGGTGTAGATTCACATGCACTTAGATCCCCTTTAAAATGGAAATACTTCTGGATAATTTGTTGGCATATCATTGCATGCGTTAGCTAATCCGATTCCTTTCCTTGTTAACGCAGTGGTGTGATGGCACGGGGAATTTTGGCGAGGCAGAGAGCGTAGCACTAATTTTGGAAGAGATCTGAACAGAAACTCATGACCCTAGGATAGAGGGACTCAGAAAATCGTACAGAGGACCGAGAGGTCAAAGTTCACCTGTTCTCCAGAGTTGGCCCAGGACCTCCTCTGCCCCCAGCAGTTCATGGAAGGAGGGGACACTCTTCCCGCTCCCCCAGTGTCCCCTTCTAGTTCCCAGTGAGTCTCTGTTCTTGAGACCCAGAACCTTTAATAGAAGAATTCTCCCACTTTGTGGGCTCAGTAAGCTTTTGCTGTGTCTCCCCCCAGACAGCTCAGTCATTCACTGCAGCCTACTGAGGCAGCTCCAGGCACCACCCCCAGCCTGCTCCCTGCTCCCTGCCTAACGTCCTGTGTCCAGACAAAGGGGCCTCGTGGCTGGGGTGCTGGTGAGTGGGTAGAAGCTCCCGGATGGCTGACGTCCTCCTCTTGCTGGGCGAGGGGAACAGGGTTTGTAGAGGGATTTCTTCTCCCTCGTGGCTTGTGTGAGGGCCTGGGGCTTTCTGCCACTTGGGAGGCTCCCTCCCCACCTAAGAAGTCCTTGGTCTGGGCAGCCTGGGCCGGTTCTGCTCTAGGTCTTGGGGACAGGTATGTGTCTTTCCTTTGCTGCTGTCTTCTGAAAAGGAGGGACACCTTGGAGCAGAAACCCACGTGTTGGAGAACTAACCCCCAGCAGCTCTGGATGTGACCGTATCTGGAGAGGCCCTTTCAGAGGTGATCCAGGTAAAGAGGTTGTTAGGTGAGCCCTAACCTGATAGCTGGTGTCCTTATAAGGAGAGACTATTAGGATGCAGACACACACAGGGGACGACTGTGTGAGGACACAGGGGGAGGGGCCCACATCCCCAGGCCACGGGGCCAGGCCTGGAGGACGTGCCCCGCCCACTTCCTCCATCTGGGGGTTCCAGCTTCCAGGACTGGGAGACAATGTTTCTGCTGTTTGAACCCCCAGCATGTGGTGCTTTGTTATGAGCAAAGCGTCCTCACCAACCCCCCAAAGCCCAGGGTTGTACAGAAGTCAGCAGCCTCCGGCCCAGGCTCTGGCCTCGTTCGTTACGGTTCAGTCCCTGTGGCCCACGTGTGGTCCAGTGTAAGTCACCAGGCCGGGGTGACCTGTAGTAGCAGACGGGCTTGTCCTGCCGCCTCCTGGCTCTGCCCCAGCAGGCTGACCGAGACCGCTCAGGGGGCCGATGGGTCAAGGACTGGGATTCTGGCCAAATGCCTTCCCGGCTCCTTACCACCAACACTAACCGTCAGCTACCGCTTTGCGTTCATGGGAAAATACGTTCTCAGCTCCCAGGGACTGCTTACAAGTGCAGTTTTGGATCGCAGCTTGTTTAAGCTGAGGACCGCTCTTTGTACATTTCTTACCAACATTCAAAGGGAATATACTTTTTGCTGACACACTGTAGAGCTCAACCTTTCTACCGATGTGGCCCCGTCTTTCCATATTTAGTGCTCATTGCTGTACTTGTTGGTCAGACTGAGTACATGATTTCAGAGGAGTTTGCAGATATAAATAATAGACTTGAGAAATCTTTCTCTTTCGAAGTACTGAAAATCCCTGACAATGCAGGAGGATGGAACTGTCTATTCTCGGTATTTGAGATGCTGTCTCCTATTTATATGCAAATACTCAACTTGGAAACATTGAAATGCTGGTGAGAGAAAATGATGCTTTTCTTAGTGACTTGGCATGAAATGTCCTGTTCTCTTGTGGCATCTTTAGCATCACGTAAAGGAGGAGGATACAATGCACTTCTTTAAACGTACATTAAACAGGTTTAGTGAACACTGGTTAAAGGCTGACAGGCAGGTTGATACTGCTAACCAGCTTCTAACTAGCAAATCCCGCCTCTGGTTTCACAAAAATGATTGAACAAACATTTACTGAACGCCTACTCCTCTCCCAGCACTGAGCTGGGATGAGTGAACGTAGCGCCTGCCTTTAAGGAACTGACAGTTTAGTAGGTCTGATTCGTAGTCACTCGAGAATTTCCCTCTCACGCCTATTCGTTCTAGAAATGAAAGGAGATAATCGTATAAAGCGCTTGGCCCAACGCTCAGCGTATAATCCAGTGTTCCATAAACGTTCATTACAATTGTTATTATTAGAAAAAATAGCAAAGGAAATAGAATGATGTACTTTGCTGCCCCTGGATTGGCTTCGTCCTTAGTCATCCTCAGGGCTCTGCCTGCAAAGTGATGGTAATTCCTATAGGCATCTGCGAACGCCTTCCCGGGTGTCTGGTGACTGGCATCACCTCTGCTACCCAGGGATAAAAATACACAGTCACCTCTCCTGGGTGGCCTTGCGTTTTGCAGTCCAGACCTAGTAGCTCCACGACCATCCCCGTGTTTTCTGGCTTCTGGGCTCGGTTTGGGCTTTCTGAGCGCCTACTCCTCCCGCGACAGCTAAGTTGTGCAGTCCACTTTGCAACGGATTCCGGTCCCGGGGTCTGGACTTCTGCTTGTTGCTCCACTTATATTTTTGCAGCTTGTGGTCCTGCATTTATGGGGAAGAGTGAACAATTACAGCTTGATGCTGAGGCCCAGATGAAGGCCAGGAAGTGACAGGATGGTGACAAGAATATCCCAGGCACTGTCCCCATGGCCTCTCTGGGCCATTATGGGGCCAGGACAGCTCAGAGGGCTTTGGGGGACGGCTGTGTTGTAGGAGTAAATTCCATCCTGTTTAAAAATGTCCTCTCCCTGCGGCTCCAGAAGCTGACCGACCCCTTGAGTGGACAGGGCACGACCTCACCCAGGCTCTCCAAGGCGCCCACACCAGGCGTCCAGCTCCCAGCGCCCTTGCTGCCACGGCCGGGGTTCCTGCAGCAGCTGGGCGACATCAGGGCCCATCGTGTGCCCGTGTGGGAGCCATTCTGCACCGTCACCTCTGTCGCTGAGGGCGGATGTGGATCCCGAAACTTTGGCGCATCTTGACTTCAGTGGGCGCGGGACTCTTCAAAAGTCTACACTTCAGTGGCAGACAAATCTCACTTTCCAAACAGCTCCCCTGGGCAAGCCCCCTCGTGGAGTCAAGGGCCCCGCTTGCCTTTTCCTCTAGCACAGGAGCTCCTTAATTGAATATGTTTTTTGTTCTCCAAGAGAGGGGAGAATTTTTATCTTTTGTGCGTGCTGAGGACCATGCTTCGTTATCAAAGGAAGCAAAGTACTCTCATTGGTCTGGGGTGCCCAGCGGTCCCTGTTCCCATATTTCTTTTCTTCCAACCCCTCAGTCCGATGTCCTTTTTCCTGTATTTTAGGTCTTAGTGCCCCTTGTTCGAAAGACTAGTTTGCTCTAATGGGAGCGGTTGGTTAGAACTGGACCCTGGGACGGTGCCTGCAACTGCACACCCCAGGCTCAACCCGAATGGCGCCCCTCATCCCGGGGACTCCACACACTCAGGGGCCACACCACAGAAGAGCTTTGCTTTCACCCCTTTGGCCAAGACCATACAGACCCGCCAATAGGGCCTCCTTTGCAGAGGGCGGGGGCCAGGATGGGCTCGCCCAGCGCTCGTATGGGCAGGGGCTGCGGCCACGGTAGGTGGAGGCGGTGAAGAGGAGAGGTGCCCCCCTGCCTCCAGGCCCACTTCTGTCCGGAGGCTGCATGTTGCAGAGAGAGGAGCTTCCAGGGGCAGGAGGCTGGCTTTGCCTCGTGAGAAATCAGCCTTTCCTGTGCTGGGACGGGGGTCTGGGGATTTGCCTTGTTGGACGTTAATGTTAGTTTCGCAGACTCATGAGCGCATCCCGCTGCACAGCAAACGAAAACCCAGGGGCACCTTTACGGCAAGTTCTGTGAAGTTTGGGATGATGAGTTCCTGCTCAGAGAAGGTAGATGTGAATTCGTGTGTGTTTTCACAGGGAGGGCAGTATTTCTTCTCCATTGTGAGGTGAATGTCACAGTTGGAGAAATCAGCCATTTGTGAATGAATATGTTTATAAAATGATAGGAAGATGCTGTAGCATCTGAAAGTACGATTCTGGGTCAAGTTTAAACAGGCTGTAGTCACCGCATTGGGCTCGTAGCAGGGTCACCTCATTACCGCCGAGATATTTCACACGTAAATAAAAATGGTACCCGTGCCCAGACTTCACCTTCGCACTGCTTGTACTTGAGAATCCACAGGAGGTTGGGAGGTGTGTGGCACACTCGTAGGATGTGTCAGAGAGAATGTTGGCTTTGACGGCTCCAACTCCGAGCTGGGGGACAAGATGGACAGGACAAGACGTGAGGTGGGGTGTCTCTTTTCTACCCATTCCTACCTGACGCTTGTGGAGCCACCAGTAGTCCAAGGAGGAGGTTAAAAGGAGTTCTTCACTCAAAATGTCATCAGAACTCTTCCCTGTTTGGACTTGAGGGTGTAGACACCCCAGCAGCCCCTACTTCTGCTGAGTTCCAAGAGCTCCTGTGACCGCGTACAGTGACCACGAGTTACAGGCAGGCGAGGCGCAGCTTCCCGGAGCTGCTTCCAAGAACGTCAACTCTTGGAATTAAAGGTATCAAGGATGTGGCAGTACAGAGTCAAGGAATTCAACTGGTAGATAATTTAAAACATTCACATTGTATCAGAACACACATAGGGAATATCGTGCATTAAAACACAAACATTTTGGAGTTTGAGATTGACATATACACACTACTATCAATACGTATAAAGTAGATAATCAACAGGGACCTACTGTACAGCACAGGGAACTCTACTCAGTATCCTGTAATAACTTATATGGGAAAAGAATCTGGAAAAGATTGGCTATACGTGTATGTGTACCTGACCCACTCTGCTGCACACCTGAAATAACACAGCACTGTAAATCAACTGTACCCCAATATAAAGTAAAAAGTAAGTTAAAAAAATAAAACACAATCGTTTTGCATGAACGCTGAAATTAAAACGCTCACTTCAGGGACGGTTTTTTGCTTGCCATCAGCCCACGTACAGTTCTGTCCCCAGACTTCCGGGACTGTTCACTCAAGGTTCTTTGTTCTCAGGGGACCTTGATGGACGTATTTGAGAAGCTCCGAGTGTTAGGACGGTCTCAAATGTCCTCACTCCGATTTTTATCTGAGCAGTATTTGTCTCCGTGCTGTATAGAGCTTTAAGAAGAGAAACTTGATATTTTAAAAATTCTGTAGATTTACTTGGGAGAGCTCTTCAGATACCTATTGAACAGTGAAGAATAAAGGAGCTCTCACTGATGTTATAAAATGATCATTGCAATTGATCAAACGCGTTTCAAGGCCTGAGGAAAAGGTCATTTTTCCTTGGAATAAAGATATTATTTGTATGTGAATGGATTTAAGTCAGAGGAGGGCTGTTTGCAGAAGCTGGTTTTCTGCACGTAACTTTGGGGATGGAAGGTTTGAAGTCTGGACTACGTAGGTGAGGAGTCACTGCGGGGCGGGGAGCTTTCCTGGGAAGCTCTTTTCATCCAACCCAAGGAAACCAGCATCTTTGCTGGAGGGGTGTGTTTTCTTCTCCGATATTCTAACGCCAGGGCTCTGGGCCCCTCGGAGTGGAGCCAGAGAAGGTGGGGTGCCCCTGGTTCCATTTTGGGGCACCAGGCCTGTTGAGCAGTTTACTAATAGAACCTCACGTTTATGTAAAAATTAACACTTTACGAAGTACTTCGCTATGCATTAGAGTCAGAATTTTAGACCCAGGGGGAATGTTGAGGCGCCTCTGTATTAAGGGTGTTGAGAACACGGAGGTCCCTGGATCCTTTGTTTTGGGAACGAAGGCCATGAGGCCCAGAGCAGCGGGCTGTGCGGGGCTCGCTCGGGGGTCCAGACCTTTCGGTCCAGCGGGCCGTCTCCCGGACCTCAGCGCCCCACCGTGCAGATGCGGCTCTGCCCCCGGGGTGACGGATGCACTGCTGGCAGCCTTGCTGGCGGCGTGGCCCTTCCAACGACCCTTTGAGGGAGGAGGGGTGGGCGCATCTCTAAGTTACAGAGAAAGAAATCGGGGCTCAGAAAGCGTGACATTTTGTTCAGGCCACACGACTGGTGAGTGACAAGCCCGGGAGAGAGTGCAGCTGTCCCCCTGGAGATCTTCCTGTCTCACTGCCTGGAAATGCGGCCCCAGCCCAGCCCGGGGCCCGCTGACCCCTCGGGGCGGCTGGGAGCCCCTCCTGCAAGTGAGGGCGGCTTTGATCCCGGACCACGGACAGAGGGTTTAAGGAAGAAATAATGACTGGGATCTGTTATTTGTCCAGCCAAAGGGCAGCTTCGTCGCAATGTCGGGTGAGGATAGTGGGTTTTGCTGTGGCCTTTGCAGGAGGAAGGAGCCCACTTCTTGGCCCACTTCTTGGCACCTGCTGACTTTGAGAAAAACTTGTCTGAAGATGAGGATTAATGTAATGGCTGATTCCATTACTTCTGTACTTTTTGGATGAAATTTGATCGTTCAGCCTCACATTCCTTCTCTTCACCTGCTCTGGAAGGAAATTGAATTCTCTGAAAGAAAATGCAGTCCAGACCAGGACACACACAGAACCAGCCTCCGCCGTCCTCGTAGACGTCAGGGGCTCCCCGTGGCCACAGATGCGTCTCTTCTGGTTTGTTTACACCGCACAGTTTATTCCATTAAGGGCCAGTTTCAGGTGCTTGGCGGGACCCAGATGGCTGGAGGCCGGCTGCCTTGAACCCGAGCCAGTGAACGGTCCCTGGACTGACTTCCTCAGGACTGGAAACTCCACTGGGGCAGGGCTCGCTCACCTCGAAACCTGGGGGTTGTTCCTCCGCCCCAGCCCGGGGTCTGTCTGCTAATCTGGCTCCCAGGAGGTGCGGGGCTCTGGAGGCCCCTCCACTCCCTCTACTGCCTCTCCCCATGCCCGACCTCAACAGAGAAAATGTCATCCACATAGCGGTACCCCTTTCTCCCCACCACCTTTTAATGTATTTAATTTTTAGAGTTTTACTTTTATTTTTTAAACTAACATATGGTAAATGACACTTCTTTTGGCACGTAGTTCTAGAAAATTTAACACACGTATAGCTACCGTGAAAACCAGAATGCAGGTCAGTCCCATGGCTTCTCCTCTCTGTGTTACCGCTCTGTATTCATACTTTACCCCTGCAGTGAACTTCTCACAACCATGATCTTCTTCACGACCCTGTAGTTTTGAGGACATTATACAGACGTCCAAATGAAGCGATACAACTTACAGACTTCCGAGACTGGCCTTTTCACTTAGCATAACCGTTGAGTTTCATACAGCTTGTCCTGTACATCAGTAGTTCTTTCTTCTTTATAGATGAGAAGTATTCCTTTGTCTGGATGTACCACAATTTAAAAAACTCCATCAGCTCATTGAAGGGCATTTTAGTTGTTTCCATCTTCAGGTGATATTTTTCAATAGAGCTCCTGTCGATGTTCATGCATGGGTTTTTGTGTGAACCTAGTTTTCATTTCTCTAGAGTAAACCCACCACCTTTTTAAAAATAGCTCCTTGTCCAAGTTTTCTTCTTTAGCGCTTTTTAATATGTACACAACCCATAATTGATACTCTTTGCTTTATGAACATCTAGTTACATGGTTTTGAAATACAAGAGGTGAATCTGTTTCATCTTGCAGTTGAGCAGATGAGTGATGAGGAAGTGAGGGAGGTTGAGTGACCTGTGCGAGGACCCCAGACCCATGATGTTGCAGCACAGGGGGTCCCGGTGCGATTCGGCCCAGACCCACCTCCGGCTCCAGGCCTAGCTCTGGCCCAGCCGTGTGCTCAGAGCCCACAGCCTCAGGTCCTCCGCCCAGGACACACTCAAGCCCCTCTCCTCCGTGGCTCTAACCCGCTGGAATCCTTCCATTTCTGAATTTCTTTGCATTTACAGTCCACGTCGAACGAATTAACGTGGAAAGGTTCTCATGTTGTCCGGGGGTCCTGGTCTTCTCCCCCGCCCCGGCCGACCCGAAGTGTCCACAGGAAGGGATCTCGTCATTCGCTCCTGGGTTCAGGCTAAAGCAGGGCTGGCACGTGCAGCAAATACATCGATGGATTAATTGCTTGATGAACACGGATGTCTTAGCTATTGTCCCCACTTTAAACCCAGCGAGATGATGTTTTACTAAGTGGGACCTGGTGGATATGCTGTGTTCTGTGACTGCTGGCTACCCAGATCTGCCTGGTAACATCGACCGGCCTTGCTGGCCACCTCGTGATGGCGGCAGCCCCCTCACCGCCCGCTGCTGCCATGCTCCAGGCTCCAGAGCCTCTGGACCAGCTGCAGCCACTGGTCTGGCACACGCATGTGCCCTGTGCTCCCGCCCACATACCGGGCAGTCCTCTGAAGGTCTGCTCAGTGCACCTCCCGAGCAGGCAGAGGATTTGCTGTTTCCTCTGTGCCCACAGGCGTTCGCAGCCCATCCTGTGAGCGTAGAACTCGCCTCGCGTGTCACGGTCACTAGTTCGCACATCCTCTTCCTCCACTGCCCTTGTGGGTCCTCACCTCCGGGACCTGCCTCGTGTGTCTTTGCAGCAGCCCTGGCCCAAAAGCAGTGCCTCGAAATAGCTGCTGATGGACGTGATTTAACTTGAGTTGCCAGAGGTGGGAGAGGAGGGACACAGCAGTTCTGAGCACACACTGCCCTCCGACCCGAGGACCCCTCTAAGATGACAAGACCCCGCTGTGTCTTCAGTGGACCTTCCATCTATCGGGGAGCAGCTTAGAGGCAGATTTACCACGAGGCACCTCACTTGCCCAGGCCCCTTCTAAGGTCCTGTACTTAATTTTCAACTTGTAATTTTGTATTCTTTTCCTTACAAAGAGCTCATAAAAATGTAGAATTTTAGGCCTGCAAAAGTGGGATCTGCCCCAGGAGAGCACAGGAGCTCCATCCCTCCCCGAGCTGCAGGGCGGCTGGGCCTCACAGGAGCGGGAACTGGGGGTCTCCTCCAGACGCAGAATTCTTCACGGGGCGAGATGAGGCAAGGAATGATTTAGGAGGAAGTGTGGTACTCACCCTCGATGACATCTGCCTCAAAGAGGTGGGAATGCATCTGGAGCTGACTCTAATTTAATCAACGAGCCACGCACAACGTGTTTAAACTGTTTACGTGCTTTTCAAAGTTCTTTGGTGTTTGTTACTGGGTTCAACCCTCCCACGTGCCCTGGAAGGTGGGTGTCACATCTGTCAGCTGACGAGGACCCCGAGGCCAGGTCAGGAGCTCATGCGAGGTCCCAGGGCAGCCAGGGTCACGGCTGAGGCAGGACTTCAGTGTCATGATCAATCTACACGTTGTCTCTTTCTTCATGAGCTTCAGGGAGGAAACGCGTCCTACACCACGTGTGCAGGAGAGGACGGACTTCTTTCTCCCCAGAAGGCTTCCATGCTGGTGAACAGGGAGGGCTGGTCTTTCAGGGCTGGGGGAGGTGATCAGACAGGAAGGGGGTAAGAAGGAAGGAGGGGGCGGTGTGTGCATGTTGTGTGTGGTGTGTGTGTTATGAGCGGGATGTGTGTGTGCACAAGGGTGTGTCTTTGTGTGTATGTATTTATGTGTGCGTGTACAGGTGTCGGGAAGCTTGTGCTACCTTGGAAGATATAATTAGGCAAGAAGGTTGTGGACCCGCTTACATCAGACCCACAGATGGAAATGTTGGGGAAGGAAGGAAGCAAAGGGCGTGGAGGGTGATGCTGGTGTGATTCGTTGGCCCTTTAGGTGGGTTATTCGGAATTTAGGATGGAAAGAGGCAGCTGGAGCTGAAAGATTTTCAGTATTTAGCATCCGTTCAATCCTTTGTTTCCTAATTCAGTGCCCCCTCCCCAAAGACACGGAAACCCTCTCCCCTCACTTTGTGCCAGGGTTGCCGTGACCAGGCTGCCTCTGGAGACTTGTTGGAAGTTCACGCCTGCGTTTTTCTAGCGTCTCCAAAGCCCTTTAGAAATGCTTCTGACGAATCTTCCCAATCTGTCCTTGAAACAGGTAGGACACGCGGTGTCTGCAAGTGTCCCGTGGGGCTGGCGAGGCCGTGGTGACTGTGGTGACCCTCGTCCCCACCCAGCACACACACATGTACGTGTCGAGGCTCTGGGCAGGACTGGGGCTCCGTCTGAGCAGACCGACCGCGGCGGTCTCTCTCCTGTGGTCGTTTTACATTTCGGGTTTCGTACTGCAGTCGCGTGTGGCGCTGTTTCTTCCTCCTGGTTCTGTTCCATTAACTGCTGTTTAAAACGGTAATGAAGTCGCAGAAGAGACTGGTAAATCCTGCTTCTGATGTCCCTTCGTGGAAACATCACGCAAGTTAGGAATGTTTTTGAGCAGAGCTGCAGAGCCTCAAGTGAGCTTTCTGACCACCCTGTCGCTGAGAGCTAATCCACGCTTTAACCGCCCAGCGTCTGGTTTGTACACAGTGTACGTGGGCACATTTTCATACACGGAGTTGGGGTCAGCACAGCCCAGAGCCTGAGCTCTGGGGCATGCGGCCTTGCCACGCTGGGTCCTAGAGCAAGGCGAGTGGTGCCATTTTTAGGTCTGGGCGCAGGTGGAGGTCTGGGGGTGGAGCCACAGGCCTGGAGCCACAGAAGGTGAGCGGAGACGGCGGTTGAATCAGATGGATTAGGGAGATGAGAGAGGGAGAAAGATGAGAGGCAGGGGATTAGCAGAGAAGAGGTGTCAGCTCCGCGGGAGAAGCTCAGGTTTTATGGAATGTGCCCCGTGTAGAAAATAGCCGCATTTTGATGTCTCTTCCAGGCTTTTCATGGTTAGACAGCTGCAGAGGGAGAGAAAAGTGCGGGCCCTAAACAGGAGCCGTGTTTTCAGAAGACGTGAGGCCTGTGTCCTTTTCGTGATATCACACAACTCCGAGACCTGGCCGGTCGCCAGCTGCATCCGCCTTCCCTGTGGCTTTACGGGGGCAGCAACCTGTTTGTTTGCAGAGGGCACCCCACACCTGCCGAGACACACAGACGGATGTGGACGTGAGACCTCGCCTCACCTTTGAGATGTGGAGTTGGTCCATGTAGCTGTGGCTCTTGATGTTCAAGTACAGCTAAGTGTGTGGGTGTGCCCACATGCAGACACGCACAGACACGCGTGCATGGACACACACACACACACACACACGTACACATGCGTAAACACACAGACAGACACACAGTGAACACAGACACGGGTACACACACAGACACGGGTACACACAGACACGCATGCATGCACACACACAGCGAACACACAAGTACACACACAGACACATGTACACACTGACACACATGCATGCACAGAGACACACACGATGAACACAGACACAGAAACACACAGGCGCACACACACAGACATACATGCACACACAGACACACAAGACACACATGCATACACACAGATACACACAGACACACATGCGCGCACACACACACAATGAACAATAGACACACCACACACACATTCCAGAGACGGTTTAGAAACATGAAAGTCTGGCTCTGTCCTTGGGTGCTGTTAAAGTATTTAAACACGAGGCAATGCGCATTTACAAACAAAAGGACTGTCACTTTGATGGCTGCACAGGGGAAGGTGTGCTTGTCCGCCACCAAATTGCTCCATTTCCGTACAGTTAATCTTGTGAGCTTCTGTTCACGTTTCATTCTGATTCCCACTTTGCAGAGACTTGCTTTTGCTATTTGGACGGGTGAAAGCATCCACCACACAGTTCTGTTAAAATAATAGCTTGTTTGTGTGAGGAGAGAAGCATCTTAGCCTGTATCAGTTACTCTTAGCGTCTGTTCTGATGGCTCTTTATTTATGGAATATTGGCATGTTTTTATCTGTCAGGCTGTCAGTTGTTTTCGGAGGAGAGAGATTTAGAGTAAAATGAGTGATGGGCACAGCCATGGACAGCCAATTCTAAACTAAATATTCTTTTCTTGATCTTACCATTTTATTTTTTAAAAAGAGAAATTAACGTGAGTTCATTTAATATCTTGCAAGGTTCAAGCCAGAAATAATTCCATAATCCTACAATATGGCTCCGATTTAATGCTCCTAATTAAGCCTTCAAACAGCTCTTTAAACACATGTGCCTGTATTTTAGTTTCCCCTTTCATGTTTCTCTAGGCGTTTGACTTTGGGGTCTGTCTAATGCATATGCCTTTTCTTCTAAATTCCCCTTAAAACTCATCTCTTTTGGGGAGTCCTTCCAGGGCTGATGTGCAAACAGCATTCGTATTTTTATGCTGGGCATTGAGGGCATCTGTCATCCTTGTTTTATTCTGGACAAGGGGGACGTGACCACAGTGGGTGTGGCTTTTATCCAAAATGTAAAATAGTTTTGCAAACCTCCATATGGAAACCATCCACACCATGCTGGGAGGACAGCTGGGGGTGGGAGGTCCTTTGAGTGTCACGGGTCCCTTGTTTATTATGATAACCCTTCCGTCACTAGGAGTGTGGTGGCTCTCGGGTCAGTCCAGCCTTAAATCTGCATCCAGCGGAGAACTTGAGTTTTGATGTGTATTTTATGAGACACGCTTCAGGTGCTCTGAGCCTAAAATCTCATGAAAACCACTTCTCTGATCTCTTCCGTATTTCCTGCTTCCAAGGGTGTAATGAGATTTATTTCTGACTTCAGAGGCTGTTAGAGCTTTGGTTATGGTCACAACTCGGGTTGGCTGGAGCCGCTGCAGGGTCCACCGGGCCAGGCGTTGGCCCAGCTTCATCCGCGGTCCCCAGCCCGCCTGTCCATCCCCAGTGGAGCCCTTCTTTGTTCCTCCGTCCTCTGGTCCAGCAGACATGCAATGACACCCTGCTGGGAGGCAGGTGCCCACGGGCCTGGAGTGGGGAGGGGACGGGGTCCTGCTCTCAGGATCTCGCAGGCTGGGCGCCAGTTACAGGGGTGACTGTTTCCTCCCCCTGCAGCAGGGCGACATGAGGAAGCACCCCGGGGAGGAACCGTCGGCGGGGGAGGCGGGGAGGGAGGCTGTCCTGAGGGGCGGCCTGAGCACAGCCTCCGCGAACCCCGATGACAGCTGCCGCTTAAAGTCCCAGGGACTTTTGGTGTCACAGGACCTGTGGCTGAAAGGGTGTGTGTGGGATGTTGTCCTTCGCCTCTCAGCGCCTGTGGCGCAGGGAAGGGTCAGGGCTAGGCACTCCCCCAGCACGACTGCGACGAGATGCCCAGTGGCTTCTGTTCTGGAACCTTCTGTCTCCTGCAGTCAACCCTCTGCCTTTGCCGCACTTGAGTAACGACTGTCCGGGAAAGTCTTCTAGAGGCTAGGCCTGCTCAGCAGGGGCGGGGTAGGGTGCAGGTGCTCCAGAGCTGACGCCCCCGGCCGCAGTGGGTGAGGCCCTGGAGCTGAGGCACAGGCAGGGGAAGGGCCCCTACTGCCAGGATCCCAGCCCTCACGACTGGGGCAGCGTTTGTGATCAAGGTGCTGGGAGACACTGCAATGTGAGATGTCGCACGTCGCTGAAATGTCGACCGGCCTGGAGGGATGCGGAAGCGATAGGTGTGTCTGGTGAGGCAGCCGAGTCCCGGCTGAGTCCTGTTCCTAATTTCAGGGTGACACGGGGCCGGGTCTCGAGGATGCCCTGGGCTCCGTCGGGAGGGCTAGGTCACTCGGGGTAGAGGCACCAGAACAGGTGGAGGTCTTTTTCAGTCAGAAGACCGAGGAAATCGTATAATTTTCTCCTTGCCGTTCTGGCCCTGGACAGAGACTGGTTGGGATTTATCGTTCGCAACAACAATTTTGGGGTACGGTTTTGGAAGAAAATTCTTGCTTTGGTTTCTAATGAGACCCTGTGGCCTCAAGAATCTGAAGAGATTTGTGGTTTGGTTTGACTTTCGTAAAAAGACCAACAAACCTCTGGAACACAATTTGATTCTGCGTTTTAGGTTTGCTGTGTAGCTTCGGACAACCACAAAGCTCTCAAGCTTTCAAACTTACGTTGACTGAAGGAGGGAGAATTTCTTCAAATTCAGAGAAGCTCGTGAGCACTGCAGGTATTTCACACAGTGTCCTGTTGGCCCACTGCGGGTCACATGCCTCTTTTTAGTCATAAGAGTTGGAAGGATGAGTCACCTATAATTTCACGTTTTTTGAAAGTTTTCCTGAGAAGTCATCCTTAAGTATCTCGTCCTTAATTCTGTATCATACTTTTATTGCATTTATATTTTGGGTTAAATAGGCCTCATAAATGGCTTAGCCAACTGGAATGGATTCTTTACCCAAAAGGACTTTAATGTCTGATGAAAATTGTATTTTTTTGGGAAAAAAGAGAAGATGAGTTTTTCCTGGTATTTCTTCAAAGCTTTGTTTTGCAGTCTGAACCAGCAGTTGGGCATGAAATTTTGTGAGGGTTATTTAAAAGGCTTTAGTTACCGTTTGCCCACATGGCTTCTTCCTTACCCCCTCCTATAATTATCCTATTTGTTGGAACCAAGATGTGCTGAAACATTGCAGGGGATGTTTCTCCAGCATGCAGACTGGAAGTGGTGTGCGATTGAGACCCAAAACCAAGTGTGCTGGTACAATTATCAGCCCAGAATTTATGGATTTGTGGATTGGGAAGCGGTATTCCAGGGAATATCTAAGGAAGTGGTTTCTAAGGGGTAGTTCGACAATCTGGAGCTTTCCTTCCTAGGCAGACAGAGGGATTGTTTAGAGCATGGCTTCTGTGGACTCTGGATTTGGAGCTGCTCTTAGACCCCACGTGAGCGTGGCTGGTTTCCTTAGCCCGTCACACCCCTGCCTTCTAACGGGGGGGTGGGTACCAGCATTTGGCTCCTAGGTTGATAAGAGGATTCCCTGGAGTCAGACTGAATTCACAGAACATCACAGGGTTCAGCACAGTTCCGGGAATAGTGAGTGTGCTGGATTAATGTTATTATTATAATTCGTGCCATTGATGACTTTCTGTCCAGCCTGGTTCTTTATCTGCTAAATTTAAATAAATGCTGAGTTAAGTTGGTGGATTATTATTAATGGAGCCATTTACAGGCCCAGGACTGTACGGTTTCTAACAAGTGCTACCCACGGCTATGAGTAGATGGGTCTAGTACCGGGTGGAGACAGACTCAGAAGAAAGTGGTTGTAATGAAGTAATGACCTGTGGGGGCGGCTCATCATGGTGCTGTAGGAAGAGCCTGAACCCACCTCCCCTCCCACGGACACAGCAAAGACACAGCTGCCTGTGGATCAGTTCCGTCTGAAAGGAACCGGAGAACCAGCTGAGCACCTGCTCCGGGACAGAGGATGAAAGCCCATGGGGAGATGGGCAGGGGAGGCAGAGGGACCTGGTGGCGCACAGTGGTGGTGGTGGGGTGTCTCGCTGGACCAGGCTTCTCCCGCAGGATTGAGGGGCAGGGCCCCCATCAGACACCTGGCCTCTGGGATCTGCACCAGAGCTAAGCCCCCAACGTGTCCGGCTCAGAAAACTAATGTGGCTAGTGTCCAAGTGTCCCAAAGTTCCCAGGATACCGAGAGTCCTCTTAAGCGCTCACGTGTGGTCTCACTCGCCTAAGACCAGTGAGATAACAGTAGCTGGAAAAGCTCCCAGACCGTACGTGAAGGAACATCATTTGTGAACCTGAGAGCATCGGCGGAGGGGTGGAGACAGTGGAAATGTCCCCTGGAGACCCAGGTACTGGCAGACACCATTATTGTGCCCTGTGTAAGCTGCCAGCATAGGCGGGCGAGCTGGATGCAGGGGTGAGGGAGCGGGTGTTGTCCTGCCACATTGCTGAAGGGGAGAGCACCAGCCAATACCCCCTCTGGGGCTGGGGGTGGGGCACGGGCAGTCCTGGCACCCCTGGGCCCTGACCTGAAGCCACGTGTATGTGCAGACAAGGGGCTCTCACTGCTCAGCCAGCCCCGCCCCTACGCTCTCCAGCTGCGTAAAGTCAGTGGGTGTGGACAGTCCACACAGGGATGCCCCTTGATCACCTGTCCCTGGTGGCCACAGGGCTGGTGTCCCTGAGCTCCCTGGGACTGTAACAACCATGAAGACAGCTCTTGTCAGGCCACCACCCCTGGGGCCCAGAAAGCCGACTGAAACACCACCCGAGTCTTCCTGTGAAAAAGGCCTGTTTACTTAGCCTGGAGCTTCACCCTGAAGGACAGGCCTCATGTTTCCCTCGCATCCAGATGCTAAGGAGGTGACCCCAAGGAAAGTAAGAGGGGTCACTATCCCTGTGCACCCCCTTGGCTCCCCTACAGCTCAGTGAGCTCCCCAGAAAGGAACCTGTACACTCGTCAGGAGCCTTGAGTTTTCCAACTCTTTCCCAGGGGACACCTCTGGATCTCGTGGTCTGGAGGCCAACAGGAATTATGATTGTTGCCCCACAGGACTGTATATCTATATCTGTATCTATATCTGTATCTATACCTGTATCTATATCCTTTAAAAGCTCCTGCCTGAGGGCCTGGCATCCAGTCACCCTGAGAGTAGGAGCTAAGTGAGATTCCTACCCTTGGAACACCGACAGGTCTCAACACACCCTCAACAACAGGGTTTATTAAGACTAAATCGGGCAGTATAGACAACAGCAAAGGTTTGAGAGACAACTGAGAGCTAGCGCAGGGCTGAGTGAGAAGGATTGCCTACACAAGGCCGCTCCTCCAAGACTGAGAGAGTAGCTGCTTCCCCTAATACACAGAAGCAAACACAGAGAGCCAAGCAAAATGAGGAAACAGAGAAACATGTTCCAAATGCAAGAACAAAAGGATAAGACCTCAGAAAAAGCCCTTAAGGATATGGAGGTGAGTCATTTACCTGATAAGGAATTCAAGGTAATGGCCATAAAGATGCTCAACAAATTTGGGAGAAGAACGGTTGAACAGAGTGAGAGCTTCAATGAAGAGTTAGACAGTGTAAGAAAGAAACAATCAGAATTGAGGACTATAATAACTGAAATGAAAAATATGTTAGAAGGAATCAACAACACATTAATGATACGGAAGAACATATCAGTGATCTGGCAGACAGAGTAGTGGAAAATCACCCAAGCTGAACAGCAAAGAGAAAAAGGAGTAAAAACAAATGAGGACAGTTTAAGGGACCTCCGGGATAGCATCAAGCATACTAACGCTCCCATTATAGGGTCCTAGAAGGAGAAGAAAGAGAAAAGGGTAGAGAACTTATTGGAAGAAATAATGGCTGAAGACTTTCCTAACCTGGGGAAGGAAACCAACATCCAGATCCAGGAAGCACAGAGAGTCCCAAACAGACACGTTATAATGAAAGTGTCAGAAGTGAAAGAGAAGATTTAAAAAGCAGCCAGAGAAAAACAGCTAGTGACCATCCCCCCCCCCCCCCCCCAAGGCTATCAGTGTAGTTTTCAGTAGAAACTTTGCAGGCCAGAAGGGAGTGACAAGATATATTGAAAGTGCTAGAAAAAAAAACCCCAGAAGAACTTTGCAACCAAGAATGCTCTGGCTAGCAAGGTTATTATCAGAATTGAAGGAGAGATAGTTTCCCAGACAAGCAGAAACGAAAGAAGTTCATCACCACTAAACTGGCCTTAGAAGAAATGTTAAAGGGACTTCTTTAAGAGGAAGAGAAAAGGCCATAACTAGAAATAAGAAAATATCTGAAAGAAAAAAAAACCTCACTGGTAAAGGCAAATATCTGGTAAAGTTGATGTATCAAGCACATATAAAGCTGGTATGAAGGTTAAAAGACAAAAGTAGTAAAAGCAACTATAAATAAAATAAATAATGAATGAATATACAAAATAAAAAGGTGTAAAGTATGTGGAGGGTGGAGTAAAAACGTAGTGCTTTTAGAGTGCATTTGAACTTAAGTGATCATCAACTTTAAAATAGACTGCTTTATATACAGATGGTTACATAAGAGCCTCACGGCAACCACAAACTATAAATCTATACTTGATACACAAAAAATAAAGAGAAAGAAATCCGCACATAACACTAAAGAAAACATCAAAACACAAGGGAAGAGAACTAGAGAAGAAGAAAGGAACAGAAAAGAACTACAAAAACAACCAGAAAAAAATACACAAAATGGCAATAAGTACATACCTATCAATAATTTAAATGTAAATGGACTAAATTCTCCAATCAAAAGACACAGGATAACTGAATAGATAAAAAAATAAGATTCATCTATATGCTGACTATAAGAAACTCACTTCAGATCTAAAAGACACACACAGTCTGTAAGCAAAGGGGTGGAAAAAGGTTTTCCATGCAAATGGAATTCACTTCATTATACAGCAGAAACTAACACAACATGGTAAAGCAACTATACTCCAATAAAAAAAAAGAAGGCTGGAGTAGCAATACTTATATCAGACGAAATAGACTTTAGAACAAAGATGGTAACAAAAGACAAAGAAGGGCATGGCATAATGATAAAGGAATCGATCCAACAAGAGGATATAATATTTGTAAATATTTATGCACCCAACATAGGAACACCTAAATATATAAAGCAAATATTAACAGACATAAGGGAGAAATTGACAGTAACACAATAATAGGTGGGACTTCAATATCCCACTTACATCAGTTACAAGAAGAAAACAGGAAAAAACACAAACACGTGGAGACTAAACAACATGCTATTAAACAACCAATGGGTCAATAAAGAAATCAAAGAGGAAATAAAAAATACCTTGAGACAAATGAAATGGAAATACAGCTTTCCAAAATCAATGGGACACAGCAAAAGCAGTTCTAAAAGGGAAGTTTATAGCCATAAAGGCCTACCTCAAGAAACAAGAAAAATTTCAGATAAACAATCTAACTTCATACCTTAAGGAACTAGAAAAGGAAGAACAAACAAAACCCAAAGTAGGTAGAAGAAAGGAAATAATAAGGATCACAGCAGAAATAAATCAAATAGAGACAAAAAAAAAGAGAAAAGATCAATGAAACAAAGAGCTAGTTCTTTGGAGAGAGAAACAAAATTGACAAATCTTTAGTCAAACTCACCATGAAAAAAAGAAAGGGCCCAAATAAAATAAGAAATGAAATCTGCAATTTTTTTTTTTTTTTCTTTTGCGGTACGCAGGCCTCTCACTGCTGTGGCCTCTCCCATTGCAGAGCACAGGCTCTGGACGCGCAGGCTCAGCGGCCATGGCTCATGGGCCCAGCCGCTCCACGGCATGTGGGATCTTCCCGGACCGGGGCACGACCCCGTGTCCCCCGCATCGGCAGGCGGACTCTCAACCACTGCGCCACCAGGGAAGCCCTAAAATAAGAAATGAAAGAGGAGAGGTAACAATCTCAACTGATACCAAGAAATAAAAGGATCATAAGATACTAGTCTGAACGATGAAATGCCAACAAATTAGACAACCTAGGAGAAATTGATAAATTCCTAGAAACATACAGTCCTCCAAGACTGAATAATAAAGAAATGGGAAATCTGAATTTACCAATTACTGGTAATAAAAATGAATAAGTAATTAAAAGCTCCCCCAAACAACTTTAGGACCAGATGGCTTTACTTGTGAATTCTAGCAAACATTTAAAGAAAAGTTAATACCTATCCTTCTTAAATTATTCCCAAAATTGAAGAGGAAGGAATCCTTCCAAACTCATTTTACCAAAACCAGACAAAGATACCACAAAAAAGAAAATTACAGGCCAGTATCACTGATGAACATAGATGCAGAAATCCTCAATGAGATATGAGCTCATCTGTATGAGTTCAATACAGATGGTAGCTAGACTTATTGCTGCGACCATTTTGAAATGTATATAAATCCGACATCACTCTGATGCACGCCTGAAACTAGTGTGAGGCTGTGTGTCAATTATTCTTCAATAAAAAAATAATGAGCTGCGATGTGATGTGAGCGGGCCTCTTTATATGCGTTACTGGAATCAACTTTATGGAAGGAACATGAGTCACTAGGGACATGGATGCACTTCTGCTGAGAGAGGACGGGGTGCAGCCTCCCCAGACGAGGTGCCCTTACCTGCCTTTGAGGGCGGGGCCTCCATTTCAAGGAAGCCCTCTGAGTCTCCGAGGCTGATGCCTGGGCTCGAGAGGGTTCGATAGGCCCTTCCCATGTGGTCTTTTGAGTAGTTAGTAAAAGTATTTAGTTGTTAACGAAATTAAGTCGGCTAGCGCGGTGGGTGTTGTGCTGTAGACCCTCAGCAAATGATGGGCAGAAGGGACCAGGTGTTGCAGGGGCTGTGGAAGAGCCTGGGGAAAACCACCAAGATGCGTGTTTCCGGAGGGGATGGGAAATGCACGGACCTACTCACTTAAAAAATGTTCTAAGTAAGTTAGTAGTAAACTGACCTAAGTGACTGATCCCTTTTCAGTTGATCTCTTCCAAGGATACAGAGCCTAGGTGTCTTGTCACTGGGCCATCCCATTGCTCCTTGGGCTGGCTCTGGTCCTTGCGAACCACATGACCCCAGGCAGGTACCTAATCTCTCCAGACAGTGTGCAGAGCACGCTTCCAGGAGCGCAGGGAGGCTGCGTGTAAGACGTTTGTATCCTGTGACGTGCTTGGGAAAAATTCACGCTGCTGCATCATGGTTTTTCCGGAAGACCAGAGGCAGTGGCGCCATTACTTTCGTGGCCAAGTCTGGTGGCACCTGGTGGCACCGGTCCAGGGGTCTCAGGGTTCATGAGGGTGATGCACCGCGTTTTGCTCCAGAGCTCCGCATCCGAGCTTACCATTGACAGATTGCTTTGAAAATGTATCCGGCAGGCTGTGAGAAAGGGTGGCTGGGTCAGCACGAGACCACCGCGGCTCCCGCGGGGTCCGCCCACAGAGCGTGAAGCGCCAGCTTCGCTTAGGAGTGGAAAGTGGACCCAGAGTCCTGCGGGATTAGCAGGCCTGTTCCAGAGCCAAGGTCTCCCCGGGGCTCAGCCTGCACCGGAGGGTGGGTTTGCCCGCTTCACTGGTTTACAGCTTTGGAGCAGAACTGGTCCTAGTAGTGAAAGAACCGGTCCACCTCCGGGCGGCCCTGCTGGAATCTGCTGCGGTTCCTGGCTCGTCCGCAGCTGCGGGGGGCTTGGAGGAGCCCTGCTGGGTCGGCCAGGTGTCTGCTCAGGGCTGAGGTGACCCAGGGCAGGGATGGTTCCAGCCCAACCCTCTGCTGTACGTCAGAACCGGCACAGGGATTTTGAGGAAAGATATTTCCCGGCCTGAGTTTTGGAGATTCTGCTCGGCGGGGGCAGAGAGGGCAGCGTGAGGAAGGCTCGCTTCGCCCCTGCGGGGAGAGGCTGTCTGCACTTATGCACCGTCGGCCTCGCGGACACTGCCTGGTTTTGCTGGGTGTTTATTTATTTCTGGCAGAGCACAGGAGTGAATGCTGCTGCTGTTCTGTGGGTCGAGCAGGGGCCCGGCCCGTGCACTGACCTTCAGGCTCCTCTCCTGCTTCTAGGCAGCTGGGTTTACCGCCGAGACTGTGCCCGTCACGGCAGGGCCCTGGGAGGACCTCCAGGCCCGAGCCGCCCCCCAGGGTCTGTGGAGGCATCCTCCAGGTGTCCGAACTGTACAGTGAGACGGGGAGCCCGGTGATGGCTGTGATCGTCTGAGAATTGCCGTTTTTTGGGTGTTGGCAGGAGAGAGCTCCCTCCGCCCTGGGATGGACCCCTTCACCTGGGCCCCGTGCACTGCCCTCCCCGCCCGTTTGGGCTTGAGGTCCCGCCCTTGGTGGGAGTGGGCCCTGCGGGGGGCGTTGGTGGCTGCCGCACGGGCTCCCGAGATGCGTGGAGAACAGGAGCAGGAGAGAGGGACTGCCGTGCGTTGTGATTTCCTTCCTCAAAGTCCTGCCCCGTAAGTGACCTGAGCACACACTTGGAGCCCCTGTGACGGCAGCTGCTGCGGGACCTCCCCCCCGGCCCTGTCCCACGGCAGCGAGAGAACACGGGCGTGGAGGCCTCACCACCCCCGTCGTGCTGCCGAACCCCTGGCCGGCAGCAGCTTGCTCCCTTACACGTGAAGGTGACCCTTGATGGGACAGCCAAGGCCTCAGACCAGCAAACCCAGACGGCCCATTGAAGGAACTGCCCGCCAGCCCGGGGCGTGCGCTGGATCCCACGACACACAGCTTCGCGGGCAGCGATGGACGGTGGGCAGGACCCTCCTACTGCCCGGCGGATGTGACCACACCAGCAGCACAAAGTCAGCGGGCAAACGGTAGGGAAGGGAGGCCGGGGGCCGAAAAGTCAGGCCCGTTCTTAACAAACCCCAACCCTTCCCGGGACCACACGATACATTTTCACAGGAAGAATATACAGGTTTTTGGTTTTTGAAACAGGATTTTAAAAAATAGGTTATCTTAAGGTGAAAAGGTCAGCTCTAGGCAGAAATAGTAACTTATAATTTCTCTAGTTTTATTCAGCGAGTGGATTACTGTGAAAGTATCATCCCTGTGTCAAGATAGGTGTTTAAGATACGCACTTGATTCCACAAACCTCTCCTCCTGACTTTCCTCCATCCCCTGTTGCCCTGTGTGTCCTCTCTGCCCCCGCCCCAAGCCCGGGTGCAAGATTCACCTTGGTCACTCCTCCCTCTGCCCATGTCAGGAGCATCCTCCAGGGACCAGCTCACAGGGCACGCGCTCAGGGCCCCTTGTCTGTCCACCCAAACACCAAACGTCTCCACCTCCAGCATGTCCCCCACCCCTCTGTTACAAGGGTCTTCCCATCACAGGACAGTTTATTCCGGGAACGTCCACCTGCCGTACATGCTGGCGAACCGAAGCAAGCAGACGTTGGCTGTCGGATCCAGGGGCTCCAGGGGCCCAGCGAGGCGTCTAACGGGGAGCAAGCACCCTGGTGTCCCTGCCAAGGGATGGCGGGATTCGTGCGGCCCAGCAGGAACGGGGGGGCGGCCTTCCTTATTATCCCATGAGACCCAAACACGTGAAGAGTCTTGAATCCTAAAAGGATGACAAGTGGATGGCAGTTCCTAGAATAACTCCCGCCTTGAGAAGACAAGGGCATCGCACAGTCACGGGCGACTCAGAAAATAGCACACGTTGGACACAAAACCCTGAAAGTGTGCATTTCAGGCACGCTTAACTATTTGTGGATGAGGAGGCCGGGACCAAAGGGAGAAGGGACTTTCCAGGTGTCACCAGCTGCCTGGGAGGGCGGGTGGCTCCCAGCCCTGAGCGCAGGTCCAAGGTCCATGGCAGGGCGGCCCTGGTAGAGGACAGACTTCAAACACCAGAATGTATTCACACATGGCCCAGGACTTCTCTGCTTCAGGGTTTACTTCCTAGAGTCTGTCATGCAGAGTGAAGTAAGTCAGAAAGAGAAAGACAAATACCGTATGCTAACACATATATATGGAATCTAAGAAAAAAGTCATGAAGAACCTAGGGGTAAGACGGGAATAAAGACACAGACCTGCTAGAGAATGGACTTGATGACACGGGGAGGAGGAAGGGTAAGCTGTGACAAAGTGAGAGAGTGGCATGGACATATATACACTACCAAACGTAAGATAGATAGCTAGTGGGAAGCAGCCGCATAGCACAGGGAGATCAGCTCGGTGCTTTGTGACCGCCTGGAGGGGGGCGGTAGGGAGGGTGGGAGGGAGGGAGACGCAAGAGGGAAGAGATATGGGGATATATGTATACGTATAGCTGATTCACTTTGTTATAAAGCAGAAATGAACACACCATTGTAAAGCAATTATACTCCAATAAAGATGTTAAAAAAAGAAAAGAAAGTCAATGATCTGGGTACGCATTGCAAGTGAGCCATACCGGGCAATAGGGCGGTGGGACCAGTGGAAGCTGGCTGGGGACCGTCTTTCAGGTCCCCAGTGCTCCGAACGGCAGCAGCATTCCTGAGGGTTCCGCTGAGCAGGGAACATCTCTGTGGGGCTTCCATCCGTCATGGGCAACTCCAGAATCCACACTGATTTTGCCGTTTCTAACATAAACGGGGCCTCTTGCTGTTGTTTGAGGGTTTGTAACGAGCAATGAAATACAAGTGGACGTTCAATTTACTTAGAGCTTATACATGTCAGCACCTAACTAAATAAAAAAGAGGAGGAAAAATAAACTGACAATGATTAATATCACTAATGATTTGTTTTGCTTATTTTCTAAAGGAGTAACTTGATCCTCTCTGTTGAAAGTAAGGCAGAGAAATGATACCAGGAAGCTCCCAGGCAACAAAGCTGCCATCCTTACTTGTTTGCCACTGTTGGGGAAAATCTGATTATCTGTGGAGTTAAATGTGCAACTATTAATTTTCAGTCACCAAGGAACATGTAAATGAGGTTATGATGTATTAGTAAAGATAAACGTGTCTGGTTGAACCGCGATTGTTCGTATGACCTGACTTGCTGTCGATGTCGTGCCTGGTGGGATACTGGTTTCCTGCCATCTGTGGTCACAAACTGTAAAGTCATTCATTAGCTCTGTCTCCTACGAAAGAAGTCCTCAGAGCATGTTTAATGTTGGCAAATTTTGCTTTTTGTATGAGCAAATCAAGAATGATACCAGGGCTGGAGCCTGGCAGGGATTTGGGGAGTTGATTGAGACAATTAAGCTTTCGCTTTTAGATAAGAACCTAGAAAAACCCACTGGCATCCACACTTTCCTTGTTCAGATACTTAAGATTAGTGGACTCTCCTTAAGACCTCAGTGTGGCATCCTTGGCATCATTTTCTTTCTTCTCACATTGCCCTCGAGAGCAAAATGTTTCTGGCATTATCCCCCCTTTTCTGGAACTCCTCTGGTTTGATGACTTGGAGTGTTGAACTGCACTTTGCAAAATTTGCCCCAGAAACTCCAGCGTATCCCTGCAAAATCAGGTCCAGATGGTGCCAATTAAATGGTGTCACAATGTCCAAATGCAGCTTTGAGTCACAGATTTGGGCTGTAAAGGAATTGCCGTCAAGGTGTAAAGGAAGGCAGAGTGAGTGTTTCAAAATGGCGCTCCCTCGTGAATTGTGTCACCGGCACTGGCTTGAAAGAGCCACTTGGTGTCTGAGCGTTTGCGTGGGACTCCCTTCCAGCCGGGCAGATTGTTGCCACAGAGAGTGCCCGAGTGTGTCCTGTCATCTTGAAGGAGAGTGGTTGGCTGATTACTTCTGACGGGGGCGGGCAGCTTGTGATGAAACATGGTGACGATGGTGAGAATGCAAACCAGGCTCCCCGGGACGAGTGGGGCCTGGGGTCCTCGCTGCTCTGCCCTGCGAGGCTGCGGCAGCTTCTTCCATACCCAGGGGACACGGGAAGATCTCATTCTTCTTTCCTTATTATTGGCTCCTTAAGGCTGCTGAATAAAAACAGATCGTTGAACAATACCATGTTAATTTAAACATGCCTGTGATGCTCTAAAGCAGAGAGCGGCAACATTTGCACCGTGGGACCCACCACCTGGCTTTTCTAATATTTTTTAAAGTGGGAAAGATTCATCTTTATTTCATTTGGCTAAAAAAACCCAGAAAATCAATATAAAACTCAACGTTGGTTCAAAAAAACAAAAAATAATAGCCAAAGCCAGATATACATTTCTTCTTTCTATCTGGGAGATACGGGGTAGATGGTGAAGATCCGTTTATAAACGGCAGACTGTCTCCTGAACGTCTCTCAGGTACATTCGAATACCATTCAGACCCTGGTTGAGGTGTCTTGTGAGTTTACAGTTCTCTGGGTTACAAGGTTCTACGTTCCATCGGTCACCTGTGGTTCAGAAGAACAAAGCCACTGCAATTTAATACTCATAATTTAGCACTGAAGAGCTGAGGGTTTGAAATGATGTTTAAATGAAATACTGATATGTGGGGTTCAGTCTTTCTTTGGAGTTTTTAACCATTTCACTCTAATTCTACTCTGGGTAGTTCCTTAGGGCCTAGTCGGATGGGGTGCATTCTGAAGGTGAAGTGAGGGGGAGGGCGAGAACGGAGTAGGAGAACCAGAGCTTTGGCCCTGGCCACGGGGACGCCTTGGCTGGTTTCTGCAGATGGGGCGGTGGTGCACAGGGGTCATCTGAGGTGTGGAGGAGAGTCTGGGTTGAACCTGAGTCTCTGTGAGGGACACCATAGTTGACGTCTGAGTCTTAGTTCCTTCAACTGTGAAACTAGAAAACTTGTGTAGATGCAACCTACCTTCTAAGATATTGTTAAAGTCAACAAAATTAATATAATAATACACTGTAAACTAGAAGCCCCAGAGAACTAGAGGCCTCATAGTCAATTTAAAGGATGAGCGTCCATCCAGCTCACGGAAGGCTGATGGGCTTTTGTCTTGTGTCCACCTTTGGGTCCAAAGCTGGCCATAAAATGTATCCCCTAAAAGTGACCCAAGTGGCATGAAAGCGGGTCACTTTCCTCGGGGGTTACCATCTCACATTTATGAATTTCTCTAAATAGTGAAGAGAGAAAGGTGTAACAAGAGATAACCACTTTTATTAAAGAAGGGTCAAGAAGACATAACTGAAGAAAATGATTTTATTTTTAATTTCTCCAAGTCCGAGCTGCTTGGTCTGTCCCAGAAAAACAGGCCTCATCATTTCAAAACAGTGGGTTCAGAGAAAGTGCACGATGCCATTCGTCCCGGAGCAGTGCAGTCTGGGCTCCTGTGAAAAATCTGTGTGTTTTGCCGTGAAGACTGGAGGTTTTATATAATCCTGTGAGTACACTTAGTTAGCTTTGCAAGACCCAGGAGATCTGTGTTTATTGTAAAGTCTGATTACCTATTGAACAAAGCAGAAAAGAGAATTTGGAAGTGATTGTTTTGGAAAGCACAGAAAATACCCATTTTCTTGCCAGAGTTTTTATCTGAAAGTGGAAAAAACAGGGTTTAGAATGTCTGTTTGTGAAACAAGGAAGCTTTTAGCTCTGGCCTCTATTTAAGAGGACATTCTGAATTTAAACATTTGTTCTGCTGGGTCTCAGAGGTCTCCTGATGTTGGAAGGATTTTAGCTATAAAAATATTTTAACAGGTCTTGTTATTTAGTCATGAAATAGTGGAGATTGTACACAACATTCATTTAGAAATATTTTTTTTAGTAGATCATGGGGAGACGGCTTGATGATTCATTTTAACTCTGGACATTTGAAATTTAGGCAACGACTTCCCTGAGAAAGGCTGTTGAAACTATCTCGCGGTTGTCGCGGGCCGAGTAGAGCGCGGACACGGGTCTGCTTGCAGGTGAGATGGGGTTAGAGTTCCTCTCAGCACCTACATTTTAGATGCTCAGCGTCATAGAAGAGACCCCGATCATTGCACTTACAGGATCTGCTGCTTCTCTCCCTTCTTTTTCCTCCTTCCCTCGCTCTCTTCAGGCTGGGGCAGGGGTCCCTCTGTTTTCGACGTATCCACATGTGTCCCCTGTAAGGTTTTCCTTACAACTGTCCATTTTTACCCAAGAAGAGCATCTCTCAGAGTTGGAGGCATACATCACCCGTCAGAGACAGTTTGATTTCTTCTTGTTCTTTGCAGATCACTTCCCTGAATGCTCACCGTTCAGCTCCAGTTTTCCTAGCCCCTGTTCTCTGACATACTTCACCTTAACAGTATTTTTTCCGGGGCACGAACCCGTGTCCCCTGCATCGGCAGGCGGACTCTCAACCACTGCGCCACCGGGGAAGCCCACCTTAACAGTATTTAAAGCTTCCCTACTCGTTCCCTTTGCCCTTTGGAGACGTTTACCTCCTATTTTGTATTTTCATGGATGTAGCTTGCATGATGAAGAGAACTTATAAATTCTCTGTTACTTACTAGCTGTGTCCTTTTGCAAATGTTACCTAACTGCTTTGACCTCAATTTTTTCCCCAGTTTTATTGAAATATATTTGACATGTAACATTGTATGAGTTTAAGGTGTACAGCATAATGATTCGATGTACGTCTGTGTTGCAAGATGATCACCAACCTACATTTACTTAATATCTGTTACATCACATAGTTATAAATTTTGTTTTTTCTTGTGTTGAGTGAGCCTCGATGTCATCATTTGCAAAATGTAAGAATCCTATGCACCTCATGGGGACTTGAGAAATAAAAGGATTGAGGTGCAGTGGCCCCTGGTGCATTTATGGACTCTATGTTTAAAGACGAATGCGTGGACGACTTGCAGTGAGCATGTGACAGGTTTCCTTGGACCATCGGTTGGCTTCCCACGCCATCCTTTCTGGTCCTTAGTTCAGGTGTTTTCTGCTAGAACAAGGCCGCTTTGTGGCGTCTGCTGAACAGGCTCAAGCTCTGTGCTAACCCCCGCTTTGTTCGCCCCTCGGGCCTCACGTCACCACCGTGTAAGTGGGGAGATGATGCTCTTAGTCATACATCATCAGTCATTTTAAACTTCAGTCCTGGATCTCCAGCGCAAAATGCTAAGTGTCAGAGGTACCATCCTAGCTTTAACAATCTCTAAGAAATGTCGAAGAAAAGGGACCTTCTTGATGACCATCCTCTCCTCGCTACGCCTGGCCTTCTCTTGGGCAGTGTGCATGGGGCTGGGAGGGGACACACCACAGCTCATGACGTTTCAGGTAGAATAAGTGGAGGCTGCTATCACAATGGTCATCCTGACAATGCATGCGTTCAAGGGGCTGATGGGTTTAGACGTTGTGCTTCTCCTGCTGCGTGGGGTTGGAGTGGAGGTGCAGGTGATGGGGAGGGTTAGGATATAACACACTCTGGCTTAGCTTTTCACAGAACTGAAATTGCTTAGTCGGTGATTATTTTGTATCCCACTTGCTGATTGAAGAATGACCACAGAGGCTATAGGCAAAAGGGTCCAGCTCCGAAATGCTCCCGCGTGAGTTTTCTCGGAGACTATCTTTAACCCCACGCACCCTGCACTGAACATCTTAGGCTCTGTAGTAAAAAGAGCATGTATAAATGTACGTATATCTGGGGAAACCTTCGCTTAAAGGTCTTGTCTTTAAAGTCATCAGAAAAGAAATAGTGGGGAAAGACTTTATTAAGTTTGCAAACATTTGTTGAGCTCCCATCATGTCGAAAGCACTGGGGTAAGTGCTAAAGATAGAAAATCAACTATACGTCAATAAAGTTAAAAAGTAAAAAAGAATAAAAAAGGCAGGGAGCCTCTACCCTCAGGAAGTCTGCAGACATTTGGGAAGAAGACAAACAATTACATTAAATGTGATAAAGGATCCAAGAGAGAAAAAACAAAAGTGTCGTAGAGATTCCCGGAGAGACTCAAGGCGGGGCTGCGGTGGAGAAGGGGTGGAGCTGAGCCTGGTCCAGCACCGGAAGGGGGCGCTGCTGCTGCGGCACGTGCGGGAAGCGCTCCCTCAGTGAGAGCGCCTTCGGGCACCAGCGACCCCTCACTTTACATCCCAGTGTCCATAATGGAAAGACGCACCACACAAAACAGGTGCAGGAAGCTTTATGCTGCAGGACATTCCTGATTGAACATTAAAGGGCTACAGTAAGAAGTGTGAAGAATGCAGGGTCTCCATTAGCCCAGACTTCTGTGTTCAATCATTAATAAACGGAGAGCGAGTTTCCTCCCTCTGCCAGGCTCTGTTCCGAGACCAGGGATACGGGCGAGAGCAAGATGGTGTTCCTGCCCTTGAGCGGACTTTCAGCTTCTGCTGGGAGGGGACAGACAGCAGACACACACGTAGATGAATAACGCAGTGTGGTTTTAGGTATTGATGAGCATAACAGAGCTGGAGCGCGGCGAAGGAGGAGCTGAACGTGGCTGCTGTCAGTAGGGGGTCAGAGAAGCCTCTCAGAGGGAGAGGTATGTGATGAGAGCAAAGCAGCACATGCAAAGATCCTGGGGCAGGGACGGGCCCTGAATGTCTGCATGACGGCAAGGACGACAGTGCTTACTTGAGCTGAGGGATCCAGGTGGGGAATGGGGGGCAGTGGGGCTGGGGCACAGAGGTCAGCGTCAGAAGCCAGGCCAGCTCTCCCAGAGGGGAGACCCCACACAGTGGTTATGGAGGAATAGCCAGGCGATGCCAGTATCAGAAGAACCACTGTTACAAAAACAAAACACTGTATCTGAGGACGGTGGGAAGCCTCAGCCATCACTCATGCGTCTGTAGCCGTCGGAGACTTCAACCTCTCTGAAAAAAAACACAGAGGGGACTACCGGGGAGGGTCTCCCCCCTCCATCGGAAGAGCCGCATTAGAGGAGAATCCTGCGGTCGCAGTAAACACCGGGAGCCTTCCGGGTGAGTTTATCACGGGGCAGTCCTCAGGGATTTACACAGGGAGAGCAACCCTGGGAGTGTACCGGGTGTGCGGCAAGATGTGAGACGCTGAATTCCGTGCTCTTGATGCAGTCACGGGTGATCCTTTACAGATGCCTTTAGAGTTGCTGTTTGAAAGAGGAGAACGCAAGCGTGGTCGTCTGGGGTTAAAAAGGGCCAGGGGCAGACGAGCCAATGTCCCATGCGTCTTTCCAGAATGTTCTTGCTGGACAGCATTTCCTGTCTGAGAAAGCAGGACTCGGGAAGACGAGGAGGCTACCAGTGCCGTGAGACATGGTCGGCTGTCTGTCCGTCTGCCTGCACCCCTGAGCGGGGATAGCGGACACCAGCTAGAGCCAGCCGTCCACATGCAGGGCACAGCTGCGTTAACCATCCTCACTGCGGAAACGTCTCTGCTCCTGCAAACTCGTATTCCTGCAGATCCCTTTATTGCTCTTTGCAGGGGCTTCCAGAAAGGCCCATCAGCTCTTCCGTAAAGAGCGTCAACTGACAGTTCACCCTCCCCCCACAAACCTTTGTCTTGCCCCATCAACCTTCAACTCCCATGTCGTGATCTCCATCCACGCCCAGCCAAGCCTCCTGCACCGGAAGAACCGCTTTACACCGAACTCCACCATGCCCGTGAAACCCAGCTTTGCTCTTCTCCGGAGACGTTACCAGCCCTGCCGGGGGGGAGGGCGTCCTCCCCAGCAGTGGTGGGCAACGAGCAAGGCTCTCCTGTCCCCAGGTGCGTACTGGTGTCGGAAGTGGCGCTGATGTGCCAGAATCCGAGGTGGGGGGACTTACCAAGACCAGTGAGACAAAGCCTGAGAGCTTTCATCCCGGTGCTTGAGGCAGATTAAAACATAACAAAATTAAGAGAATGAAAAGACAAACCGCAGAGTGGGAGAAAATATTTGCAAAATTCATACCTGATAGAGGACTGGTGTCCAAAATACACAAAGAACTCTTCAAACTCAACCGTAAGAAGACGACCCAATTAAAGAATGGGCAAAAGATCTGAACGGACACCAAAGAAAGTATACAAATAACAAACGAGCATCTGAACTTTAGGGGAATGCAAAGTAAAACAACAAGATACCACTCCACCCCTACGAGAAGGGCCAAAACCCGGAACACTGACAACACCAAACGCTGCAGGGGGTGTGGAGCAGCAGGAACGCTCCCTCACTGCTGCTGGGAACGCAGACTGGTGCAGCCACTTCCAAGGATGGCGTGACAGTTTCTTACAGAGCTAAACGTATCCTTACCGTACAATCCAGAATTACACTTCTTCGTGTCTACCCAGATGAGCTGAAAACGTGTCCACACTAAAACCTGCACACACATGTTTATAGCAGTCTTATCCCTAATTGCCCCAAACTGGAAGCAACCAAGATGTCCTTCAACAGGTGAGCAGATAAACTGTGATACTTGCAGACAACCGCATTTTATTCGGTGATAAAGAGGAAATGAGCGACATGGAGAAAATTTAATTAGCAAGATGCTAATAACGGGGAAGCGCAGTGGTGGGAAGGGTGATGGGGTACGTGAGGACCTTTCGTGCTTTCTGCTCCATTCTTCTGTAAACCTGAAACTGTTGGAGAAAGTAAAATTTATTAATTAGGAAAATAACAAAACACAATCCCAGACAATTATAATAAGACGAGATTAAGTCATTTGGTAGAGATAGGCCCTGACCGAGTACGTCGGAAAATAACAAAACAGCCTCCTGGCCGGGCCCTGGGGGAGGGGAACACCATCATGGGGGAGGAGCTGGATAGGGGGGCGGACCCCTGGGCAGAGTCCTGAAGGGCGAGAGTGGATTAGAGGGGGCACTTTAGGCCAAGGAAGGGGCACCTGATGCTAGGGTGTGCGGTGAGCGTCTTCAAGGAGCAAGGAGGGGAGTCGGGTGGGCCCGGCTAAGGAGAGAAGGGGCTGCCTTTGCATGGAGAGGAGTGTCTTGGTTGGGGAGAGGGCAGAGCAGAGGCAGCAGGACTAATTAGGAGCTGGTGCAGGGCGCGAGGGACGGGGGCCCACCGGTCGCCCTTCTGCTGGATGCACAGGCCGGTGCGCAGAGAGAGGGATGGGGGCCAGATGAGCAGGGATGGGCGGGGCCCGTGCGTTCTGTAACTGGACTTGACACAGTCCCAGCTTTCTCTCCTGCCACATCTCCAAGGGCACGGAAACATCCTTTCTGAACCCCAAAGAGGAATAGATGATCTGATAACTATAAAAAATATTTGACGTGTTGGGTTGCCCCGAAAATCTGTGTTGTGTGGTCTGTTTTAAAGAGTCAGATGAGTGAACATTTCTCTTTATAACCTTTCAGGAATGAAGATTTCATTCTGAGCTCTTGTGGAAAGAGTAGGAAAAAAGAGTTCAAAAAAAAAGAAAAGAAAGGTCTAGATTATGTTTCATTTGTATAGTCAAAGACTCCAGAGCGACATAACAGCGTGACTTTTCAAAGTGCATAATGAGCCCCTTCACTAGTTTCAGCAACTTGTTAGAGTATTCTGGAGGCAGGATTTTCTGTGAATAGGGAGCAGAAACGTATAGAAAAGAGGTCCCCTCGCTGACAGCGTAATAATAGCTCTGTCCCGTTACAGAGCAGACGGCCACACAGCACAAGTTAGTTCAAAGTCACTCGGTATTCAGAGAAATTTACTGTAATTCCTCACAAAAAAAGGACCTTTGAAAATTACGTTTAACATATTGTATCCCTGTAATCCTTCATGTTTTTGGCCTTCCTATAATTTGTGCTGAAGTCATTATCCGTTAAAAGCAAATTTTAAATTATAAGATCAACGTTTTCAAGGTATAAAAAAAAGACAATCTAGGTCAGCTCATGTGTTCCCCTCCCTCCCTCATTTCTCTCTAACTTTTCCTCCATGTTTGCTGCTTCTTCCCAGGAGGCTTTAGCTCAACGGCCGTCACCATGCAGGCCTTTGCCTCCATCCACACCACGAAAGGCGGCTGGGGGTCTCCCAGGGGTCCCCACAACCGAGGCTCCTCCAAGGGGCGAAGGCTGGGCCCCTCTCGGCCTAGAGCAGCTCTGCCTTGATCTCTTTGTGGTTGGGGGCGTCAGTGTGTGATCTGAGTTGGAGATAGGGCTTCTGGCGCAAAGGAAACAAAAGGAAAGGCCGAAAACCCGTGATCTTGATTAAACCGGCGAACAGACCAGCTCATGTATGTATGTGTCCTCTGTCCCTTGTGGCCCCAATTCTTGTCCTCAGAGGCCACAGAGATTAGGATGCCATTGGCTAAAACCCCTGCTGCCCCAGACTCTCACTGTCTGCTCCTGAAACTCTAGAATCAGACTTCAGCCTGCACTGACCACTAGCCGTCTAACGCGGGAGCTGAATAGGCTTTTACTAGTAAATCAAGCCGTACTCGTCATCTTATGCAGGAAGCACCGACTTCTTCCTCTTACAGAGTGTGGACCTGGAAAACACACGGAGCAGAGTGAGCCTGCAGTCACCTGTCCCTGGGCACGGTGCTTTACTGCCCTAGGGCAGGTGTGTGTGCATGTGTCCACGCGCCTCTGTGTGCACGGGTGTGCGTGCATGAGTGTGTGTGTGTGTGTGTGTGTGTAGGTGTTTATTAGATTCCTGTTTGAGACATTAGGATAGAAATATTATGGAAAGTTAAAAGCCCAGAAAGTATCGTGTCTGAATATCGTGTCCAGATTTGGCAGATAAGAAAGCGAACCCATTTCCCATTGAGTTTTTCTCTGGTTTAATGTTTTTCGAAAGTCCAGCATGGGATTCCGAGCGCGTGGGGGTGAGTCGAAGTGGAGGAGCCCCAGGAAGTGGCGCCCCGGGAAGGGCTTTGCCTCCTGACGCATCAAGACTCAGATTCACATTTTGACGCCTTCTAGTTGGTGACCTTTGGGGAGATCTTCATCCCTCTACACTTTGGTTTCCTTCTCGGTAAAATGGGCATGATGAGGCCTCACCCTTTTGGCATGTCGGAGGGGAGGAGGAGAGAGCGGGAATGGGTATGGTTGTCAGCTGCGTGCTCTGCTGGGGCGGGGATCGCTGCCAGGGCTGCTTAGTCCGTGGTGTCTGGGGCAGCACCCAGGACACGGGAAGTGCTCAGAAGTGTTTGTAAAACACATACTTTGTGTGTGTGTCATACTAGCAAAATAGTAACAAAACTCCGAGATGAGATTGGATTGAGCTTTCCCATCCATTTTCCACTCCCCTGCGTGCGTGGGTGTGGGGAGTCCACAGATCAGGAATGCACTGGATAACGCTCCATCCTCGGTGGGACGAGGCAGAGACATGGTGGGCTGGGGCCTGCTTAAAGTGCCTACGTTTCGGTCCTACCCTCGCAAAGGAATCTCCTAGTAACGGCATAGGGAAGGGCTTGCACAAGTGTGGCCGCACATTCGCGAAGCATCCGTTTGCCTCGAGGGGAAAATAAAACCAGAGCGTGTGTCTTCATGCAGCTTGTGGGCAGAAGTTCCTCCCCTGGACAGAGGGAACCAGACAGGGAGCTGGCGCCCCAGGTACGCGCCCGGATAGCAAGGTCTGACACTGAACTCCGAGCGCTCCTGAAGTCCTCGGTTGGTCTTTATGACCTCTGATGGCTATTCCAGTAGTTGTGGGAGGTCCCCTGATTCAAAGAGAGTGAAGTGAGGCCGCATTAAGAAAGGGTGGTTCTCCCAGCTGCGGTCAGGAGGCCTGGGAAAGGCCTGAGGAGCCTCATGCGGGGCCTGCTTTCTCGGGAAAGTGAGGCGTGACATTTAATATTGTAGAGAAGCTGGACTACACTTTCGTTCCCAGGAGACTTCTCCGAACACTTCAACTGCGTCAGGATCAGCTGACTTGTAAGGATGCTGCTCTGTCGTCCTCAGCTTCACAGCTGAGCCTGAAGCGCTTTGCTGCTGTCAGAGCCCAGGCAAAGGGTCAAGTGGAAGGTGGGCTTCCGGAAGGGAAGGACCAGGTTCGGCCTCACTCAGCATCTCTCTTCATTTGTCTTTGTGAAACTCTACACTGTCTAGATTTGGCTGTCGACAAAGTCAGGAAGATTATCATTAAAAGAACAAAAAACCAGCAAAAACCCCTTCTTTGCTGGTGAAATTAGTGTAGAAAATTAACAGTTTTCTTCAGAAGTGATTTGTTCCCTGTGTAAAATCAGCCCCCAGATCGCCTTGTGTGGCCTGCTTCCCACAGCCTGTGTCGGGAGGGGATAGAGCAGTAGAAGCAACCACTTGGATTTCTCTCTGTCCGCCTCACGCCTCCGCGCCCTGGGCCCCCTCCCTTCATTCAGGTCATTCCTTTCAAAACATTTCAAGAGAGGGGAGGACCTACCAGTTATGGCATCTGAGAATATTGTAGAAAACTTTAGTCCCAGAGGACACAGAGAAGCAGTAGAACTAGGAGATCAGGCTTTTAGTTCAGAGCTGCTGGTAGGTAGCTGTGCAGCTTTGGGGAAAAAAAAAAGGAACTTGACTGTATTGAAAAATTACTCTGTGTCATGTACTTTACATGTACTTTCTTAGTTAATCCTCACAAGATACCCATGAGGGGGTAGTTTCATACTTATTTTGAAGATAAAGAGACTGAAATTCAGAGTGAGTATGTGAGTTTTTCAAAGCTAACGTCAGTAATACGTAAAGGAAAAGAAAACCAGGGGGTCCTGTGGTTTCACAGGAAGCCTTGATGGGCCACCCTGGGAGAATGGCTTGGGGTCTGGATACAGGCCGGATACTGACTTGTCACACGTTGGGGGACCTTAATGTCATCCAGGGCGTAGAGGCCAGGAGTCCTGGTGGACACCCTGCAGTGGTGAGGGCAGCCCTCACACCACAAGTTCTCCGGTCTAAATGCCAAGGTCGAAAAACCTCGTTTCGTGTATGGAATTCCATAGGTTAATTTACAGAATTCAGTTGGTGGAAGGTTCAAAGAATCGGGGAAAGCGGGGCTCTTCCTGGTAGTTTGGGTCTGTAGGAAATGAGGGCTTCTCTACCTTGTGAGCAGATGCCCCTTCCCCACCTCACTCCCAGCCCCCCTCCCAGCACAGCGGGATGGGGACCCGGCTGGATGGATGGGAGGCCACTTGGCTTCGGTGTAGGAAACAGTCAGAATCGGGCTGCGGAAATGGAAGCCCGGGGAGATGGCGGGGTGACTGGTGGGGGCCTAAGGTTCCAGCTGGCCACCCACTATTTTGGAGGACCAGCCTGGAGACCTTGGAGCCAAGAGCCCCCTTCCAACCATTTCTTGTTTCCCCAGTGAGCTGAAACCACCTACCAGCTCAAGCAATGCTTTTCCGTCCCCATTATGGACTGAACCCGCCCCCCAGGCTTTGGCATTTCGTGGTGCTCGGCCGGGATGCTGTGCTCCCCGGGTGCTGGCGCTGCTTCTTCCCTCACAACTTACACCTTTCTGCTTAAAAGTCACCCTCTCAGAAAATCCTTCCTGACCTTAAAATAGGCTTCACCCCCTTCATACCTTCTGTTCCTTCAAACTGCATGATTTATATCTTCACAGATCCTTCTGAGACTTGAAATGGTTGTTTACTTGTTGACCTGTTTGTCTTCGTCTCTCGTTAGAATTTAAGTTTCGTGGGAGCAAACACTTTGCTTGTCTTGGCCAGTGCTTTAGGCAGTATTGCAGTACCTTGATCAGTATTCGATACTTTTTTTTCCAAAGGAAGGAATGAATGCCTGTGTGTGTGTGTGCGCGTGTGTGTACACCTGTAGACCAGGGAGCTGCACAGTTCCAGGGCACAGCAGAGCAGGCCACCGGGAGCACAGTTTTGAAAGATCTTTCATCACTTGAACTCACGGAACCCTTGTAGGGATTATCCATATAAGGATTACAAGTTCTCGATTATATTCCCTCTAAGGGTTGAGAGTAGCGACCAAGTTACGAAGGCAGCACGGAACGAGCCCTCTGAGCGCCTGGCCGGGTCAGTCTTTGTTTAATTTACTGTGAGCACCGGACGAGCCAGCATTTCATCTGGAGTTTAACAAAAACTCTACTCAGACCATCTGCTTCAGAAACAATAAATAAATAGAAAATACAGATTTAAAAATAATTAGGAAGACAGCCCACTGGCCCATCAGTCACCCATTTGGGAAAGACAGTGATAGCCATGTTATTCTCAAACTATCTCAGTTATTCCTAATTGATCAAAATACCCTGATGTTTATAGCAAATGAGAGAATGACTCAGAATGAAATGAAGTCAGCGAAATGCCAGAAGTTTTTACATCCAAAACAGAGACATGGCCCATATGTTCAGAAATACTTTTGTCCTTAGGAAATGTTTATGAAAAAAAAAATGGATAGGCACTTCCTCAAAAAGAGACTCAACTAATAGTAACACAGTTCAGATAACAGAAGCATTTTCCTGTTAAGCTCACATCGCCTTTTACTTACTGATTCTCCACGAGCGCGTTTGAGAAACCATTCAGACAGCAAATGCAAAAAGTTGCCCTCATGGCATATTCATTTCACCTGCAAAAATTTCAAAAAGTTGAAAGTTTTCAGAAAGTTTTTCATGGTATTGTCCATGTGTTGTTTTGATAAATAAGCGTGATACGTGATAAGGCCATTGCCTCATAATATACAAAATATATCCACACGTTTTATAAACAACTATAAATCTAAAATCTGCACTCCATACAATCCCATAAAATTATATTGGCATGTATAGTCATTTGATCGTTTTTCAAAGTAAGAAGACACTTAAGTGGTAAAAAAATATGGTAAAAGAATATGGACTAAGAAAGGCAGATGGTGGGTGCTCCGTAGAGGCCTCGTGGGGCAGGACAGACGGGACCACCGACTGCCTGGGAGAACAAGTGCAGGAATCTTGATTAGAGGGAAGTTCGGATCCCGTCTTGTGAAAACATTTCAGTGGTGGTGTCTCATCAGGAGGGCGGGCATCATGTATTTTGTCATCTGGATTGGGACATTTGTGGGAGTAAAAGAGGGCCTTATGGGTAATGACGCTGGGACAGCAGGTGTGCACTGGAGCTGTGCCTGGGCGCTCCTGTCACGTCCGTGGGGCTACTGTTTCCACAACTATTATTCGTAACTATGTCACCACTGCCACCCCTCTTCCTGGCGAAACTCCCTGCTCTTGAATGTCGCTGGACCCGAAGATGTGCTTCTCACAGGTAGGATCCGGAAGTGATGGGCCGTCACTCTGCGATGAGGTTACAGAGCGCGTGCCTTTTGGCCCCCTCCCCACCCCTGGCTTCCTCCTGGGTCCCTTCCCCGGGAAGCGGGCTCCTGCATTGAGAGCTGCCCTACGGAGAGGCCCACGGGGCAGGGAGCCCTGTCTCTGCCAACTTGGAAGCCAGCCCACACGAGGTGACACCCAGCCAATGCCTACGTCACGAGGACCCCACTGCACTCATCCACAGGAGCGGGAGATGGTAAATGTTGGCTTTTCTAAATCCCGAAATTTCAGGATCCTCCGTTACATAGCGAGAGGGAACAATGCAGAGACCTTAAGACGCGGTGTCCTAAGTGACTTTTTCCCAGGGCTGAGAGTCAAGATGTTTAAGTACCAGCACAGCACAGGCACCAGGCAATCGGGTGGACGTGAGGGGCCCACTGTCCCCTACTTCTCCTTGAGCGAAAGCCTCCTGTTTTGAAGGGGGGTCCGGGGAGGGTCTCAGCCTGGGAGGACAGGCGCAAAGCCGTCTGCCAGAATCAGGTCAGTACTGGGAGTGAAGAAAATGGCTGCATTTAAGAGCACACGAGGCGGCTGATGGCCTGGCAGTGGAGACGGGCTGCAGAGGACAGCCCCTGGGGCTCCAGGTCCACAGACATTTCCTTTGCCCACGCAGTGGTGGCCGGTGCAGAGGCTTGAATGTGAGCACATGTCGACGTTTGAATGCTGGGAAGTATCCTGTGAAAACCCAGCTTCTCGTGGAGGATTGGAAGATGCAGCCCCAGGACCGCCCAGCATCCCTGCCCTCGGGGCTGGAAGGCCCGGCTGCCCCCAGGACTGGTGCATACGTGGTGGTGGGTGCCTCCCCCTCAGGCTGGCTGACCGCAGGGCAGGTGGCCCTGGTCTCTTTTGCTCCCCACCTTCCTGCCCCTCATCCTCTGGGCAGGCATCGGCTCTGGTGTGATTTATCCTGGAGTTCCCACTGCGGGCCAGATCTGTGGACGGCGCCCTCTCAGGAGATCGCTATGGGTCAGCCATTTGGGGTCAGAGCAGCCGCCTTTTTCAGTTTCCCTGGAGAACAGGCAGTATGGGCCCCGGGGTGATGCTGGGAGCAGGGCCACCCTGACGCGTGTGCATTCTTGCTCCCCTCGAAGGAAAATAGAAGCTGAGTTTGTTTCTCTGCAAACCTCCTTCAATTTTCTGTTCTCTGACCATGGTTCCCTTGAATTTAGACTTTTAGAAAATGGGGAAAGAAAGACAAACAAAAGCAAACTGCATTGAGAGTCCCATCACCAGCGGTCTGTGGCTTTCCGGGTGTCCTGAAACAAATGTTCTTTAGCCAAGGTGTGTAGAATTCAGCTCAAAAATTATGGTGAAATGGCCTCAAAATTATTTGAAGTTCACACAGCAGGATAATGAATTAGGAAGAAAAAGAACACAATCCATTTCTCTCTCTCTCTTCTTTCCCCTTTCTCTTTTTCTTTCTTTTTTTCCCTTCCTTCTGACCTAACTTCTGAGACTGTGAAACTACTGCACTGCTAGTTTTTTCTCCCCCAAGAGGTGCTCCTCAAAGGGTTTTAGGCAGACACATCAGGGTTCTATTATAAGTGGCTGCCTTTCACCATGTGGAAAGATTGAAATTGAATTTATTTTTGTGTGCTCTGTGCCTGATGTGTTTAAAGGTGCACAGGGCACCCCAGGGCCCCGAGGTGAGCGCATGAAATGACAACAATTAAATGAGATCCAACTGAAAAAGTAGGAGCTGAAAGAATACAACCCAGCATTGGGGAAGGAGCCCAAGCTCCTGCCAGTGCTGGAGGGGCCCGGAGGGGACAGCACTCGCCCGTGTGGGTTCCGGAGCCGGTCATGCCTGGGGTGTGTCCCGAGGCTGCCACGGGGCTAAGCCTCACCTACCTGTTCTGTGCGTCGGGGAAAATAATTAGATTCAGACGTGGGATGTGGCGAAGAGGAAGGGAACAGTCCGGTAAAGTCCAGTGTGCAGAGCGCAGGCCGGTGCCACCCCGGCTCTGGTTTCCCAGTGGAGCCGCCGGTGCTCACCTTTGCCTCTGTGCCGCCCACGCCGCATGTCCGCGGACTCCCGTGCTGCGTGAGAGCCGCTCCCTTTGTTTTGGCCGTGCCGTCCAGCTGGATTACAGAGATCTTGTGCCTGTGAAAACGGAGCCTTAACGAAGAAGTTAAGCGAGGATTTGAATTCCAGTCTGTGTTTGTTTGCATGGAAAAAGGAGAATTGTTCTAAAATAATTTTGTTTTGTGTTTTAGTTCTTTAAAGTTTATTGTACGGACGTAGAGTTGATTTACAGTGTTGTGTTAGTTTCTGCTGTCCAGCAAAGTGATTCAGCTCTACGTAGGTATACACTTTTCCCCTATTCCTTTCCATTCTGTTGTATTGTTCTGTAAGTTTCAGGTGTGCAGAGACATCATCGGACATCTGTATGCACTGCAGAGACGCATACACATCGCTGCCACGTCGGGTCGTTATCCGTCATGAAATAGTTTTTGCATTCGCGTCTGCAGCTTTGCTCAGAAAGTTCTGGCCTGCAGGAACGGGGCACCCTGTCGAGTGGCTTGGTTGGTGGTTGTCATTCGTTGAACCCATGCGAGGGGGCGCGAGCTTTCCACCCCCCAGCCCGAAGCCCCCATACTGTCCTGTCCGGGTGGGTAGTTTGCTGTTAACCCTTCGGTGGCCGCAGCTGCTGACCCTCCTTCCTCATCTGTTACAGATGTCTCCGGGAGGAGAGCTTATGGCGCATGGCAGCAGTGATTTTAACAGCTAATTGAAAAATCATGGGCTTTTCAAGCTCAGAAAGGCTTTCACAAAGATGGATGGGGCCCACGGATGTGAGGCTTACCTTGCCCGCTCTGTGTGGGACCCTGTCTGTCCTGAGGGTGTGAAGTAGGCTGGTCACCGCTTTCTGTCCCCACTGCCCCTCACTCTCCCTCTCTGTCTGTTAAATGGCTGGATGTCATTGACGGTTGGAATGCGGGCTCAGTAATTTCCCTTCTCTTTTCAGTTGTAAGCTTGAGAGATGATAAGAAGGCCTGGGATATCTTGAGCTGGCTTTTTTTCCGTGGGTGGAACTGCGGCTGTGATTTATTCCACATCGTGGGAAATATACCTATACCTTCTTTCCTGAAGTGGTAAAGAGACCCTTTAAACAAAGAAATGTCATGGTGACACATGAGTGGTGACGTCACCAACACCTAATAAATAAACAATAGTATCTTACGTGTTGTGCAGTGTTTCTGCTTCCCCAGATCCTTGCAGCTGTGACATAAGCTGCTTCTTGGAAGAAAGCTGATGTGAATGTGGGTGAACATCCATTAAGGATTGGGAATTTAGAGCTTTCTCCGTAACTGTCACTCTGGTGTGGAGAGCTCCCAGGGGGTCCTCAATCTCCCCATAGACTAGGTTAGTACTTCTCACACTTTAGAATTTCATGCAGCGGTAAGATTTCCAAAACCAACAGAATCCTGACATGTTTGTCAATTTTTAATTTTGCTAAAAACTAAGAACATTAGAAGCATTTAAAAAACCCAAGCTAAAATCACATCAACTAGTCCCTCTTTGACCTATAACCACTGAATGTTTCATAAAAGAAATAAAATTTCAACTCCAAAATACTTGAAAAGCTTCGGTCCCTAATTTTTAAATAAATGAGTCTTTTAGATATCCTACAGTTTGCATTAGGAAAAGTTTACTGCATTTTTCTTATTTTATTGTGGCCTCATCTACTTTTTTAAACCTCTAACAAAGGTGGAACCAAAATACATGATTGATTAACTCTGCCTGGGTAAATATAGAAAAAAACCCACCTACTGAATATTGCTGTCTCTGGCTGGTAAAGCCAAAGAGGTGATTTTTAATTTTTCTTTTTGTTTATGTGTGTGTATTCTAATATTTGTAAAAAACAAAACAAAACAAAACACTTAATGTTATTACTAATAATAGAATTACATAAACTATGTTAGATCCTCAAACCAGATTTTCTGAGGCAGGGGCGGCCGTCAAGTCTGGAGCGTTAATACAAGGGTCAGACACCAGGCTTCTCCCGAGCGTGTACCCTTAGCAGCCGGCAGTAGTGGGTCCCCTGCCTTGTGGTGACTCGGGGGGGCGGGGTCACTGTCTTTGCCTCTCCTGCTTCTCCTCCCCCCCCAGTTCCAGCCCCTCCTCCCAGGTTCCCGAGAGCTTCCTCTTGACACCCCATGGTCCTGCTGTCTCGTGCTGTTCGTCTGTGTGGCTTTTCAGCTTCTCTGTCCTCTGCTGGCTGGTCTGCATCCTCTTGTCTGTCTCCAGGGGGACTTCCTGAAAAGGGAAGATGCTGGTTCGGCCTGTGGTGGATCCTGCCGCCGTGAACAGAGGCTCGTGCAGGACCCCGTGGGGGCTGTCCCAGCTGACTGGTTGGCTGCTTTGGGGCCGGAGCCCGGCCCCTGGAAAGACCTGGGAGGCAGGTGACAAGGCGGAGCTCACCTGAGCGCCGTGCTCTGGGGGAGACAGCCCGGGTTACGAAAGCCTCCCCTGTGGTGTTCCCAGCGGTGGCCACCCACAAAGACCACCTGCTCTCGTGCACGGTCCGGTGAGACCCAGCTCACCCCTCCACGTGTGGCTTCTGGGACTCGCGATCACGCTCTTGTTTATTCCCCTTGATGAGACCCCCCACGTTTCTCACGAGTGCACGTCCTTTCTGTGACAGCGGCCTAGTAAAGTCGCCCCTGAATGGTCTGGGGCACTTTGTCTTTGGCATAAGAAGTTTTTGTCCATTTCTATTCATGAGTAAACTGAAACTCGCCCCAAACCACACGTTCGAAGATGGCTGGGGTTTGGTTTCAACAGTAGCTGTGGAACAAGGCTCTGAAGCCGGGGCGTCAGGTGGGCATTGCCGGGCTGGTGGAGGCTTGCCCAGGAAGGGGCTCCGAGCGCAGTGCGCTCCTGCGGGCCAGTCCCCACTTACTCATGAGGTCCTCCTGTATCACAGACATGGAGGCCGACACTTTTTCCTCTGCAGCTTTGTGTCCCATCAGAAGCGAGCACTCGGGATTCTCCCAGAAGCACCTACGCCGCTCACCGTTCTTACACTGAGTGCCAGAGTCTTGGCAAGAAGCTGGAAGAATTCAGATGTGAAAATAGGCAGCAGGCTTGTTATGGACGTGAGCCTGATGGGTTGCATGTTCGGCGCCATCCGGAGGACTTACAGCTGTGACTCCGGAAAGCTCTGGTCACTCTGGTTATGGCCTAATGGCAGAAAGAATTGCTTTTTCACCGGCTTCTCAGGCTACAGCCCTGGACGATTACGCACAGTTTGCTTGTCTAGGAGACGCTGCCCTGGAACTTGTGTCTTGAATAAAACAGATGTGTGCAGCCCTCGTCCAAGTGTGTTGCAGAGATCACCAGCCCTGCTGGGCAGCGGGCTTCTGGCGCCTGTGACGGCGTGGCCCGGATGGCAGGGGCTGCTCTGGGTGGGACCTTTCTCTGCTTCAGGTGCCACGTCTGTGTGACAGGAAGTCTGACCCCAAATGTATTTTGGGATCCTGAGTAAAATTTAAATAAATTCGTGATCTCCATACTCTGTACGTTATGAAATTCTGCAAATTTATTTCCTCACAGGATTCTACCCTTAATTTTCAATATCAAACAACCCTGGCATCTATAAGGAACCAGTGAAGACCTTCATGAATTAAGTTTTGCTGCTCTAATGTCCATCAGTCAGGGGAGGGGCAGCGTGGAGGGGCCGGTGACTCTGGCACTGATCACACAGCCCAGGCTGTCAGCATGCACTTCCGTCCTGGTTTTAAAAAAATACCTGCACACACCTCACAACAGGTGATGATTCTAGAAAATGCTGATTTTCTTTCTGTCTCTGGAGTATTTGAAATTATTCTTTCCATTTTAAGGCTAATGGGCCTCTCCTTTTTCTAAAACATAATGTTATTATTTAACCCGAAAGTATAATACATTATTGTAAGTCTACTTGAACCATTCACATAAGTAGAGGAAAAAGATTTTTCCAGAGTTCAAGTGTATTAAAAACAAAACTAATTCCCTACTTTTGCTTTTCCAAGGCCTCTGGCTTAGCCTTAAAAGCCAGCTCTCTTCATAATCTGCATTTAGGAAAAACAAAAATAATAAGCCGTGTCCTGAGAGTGAAAAGAAAATGTATTTACATCAGTGAATTCCTATTAAGTGAGACATGGTTTGAACACCAATGGAGTTCAAACGGCTTGTTCAAAGATGGTGGCAAAGAAAGGCCGAGTATCCTTGTGCCACCCTGCAGTGTCGGTCTTTGCCTCTGGGCCACGTTTCCTAATAAAAACAGGGCCTCTGGAATTTCATTGTCTGGGATCAAACCCCTGTTCTTCCACTTATAAAACCTGTGATGAGGTTGAGTTACCTGGCTGTCTTAGTCTTCTCGGGCCGCAATAACAAAATGCCATAGACCGGTGGCTTGTAAAAAAGATGTTTATTTCTCACACTTCCGGAGGTGGAGAAGATCAGGTGCCCTGAGATTCAGTGTCTGGCGAGGGCTCGATTCCTGGTTCCTGTGTCCTTACACGGTGAGGGGGTCTCTGGGACCTCCATAAGGACACTCATCGCATCGCGAGAGCCCCACCTACATGACCTCATCGCCTCCCAAAGACCCACCTCCTAGCAGCATTACACGGAGGTTAGGTTTCAACGTCTGAATTATTGGGTGGGGGACCCATTCAGTCCACAGCACTAACCTTGCTGAGTGTTGAGTCCTTCTCTTTGAGTGGCGGATGCAGACTCCTGGGGCTGGAGGTGGAGGGGCTGTAAGGAGGGAGTTGTGGGTACGTTGCCCAGAGCAGCTGCGTGTTACGAAGGCAGGTGTGCGCTCCTGCCAGCACCAGTCAGTGTTCAAGCTCCTGCTCTGACCGCAGTTCCGTCTACTTCACCGTTTTCCTCCCCTGTGATGAGCACAGCACCCAGCTGCTCCCACCCGCCGTCCTGCCGCATGCGCCCCACTCTGGGCCCAGGAACGTGCTTTTCCTTCCCGTATGAGCAGAAGCTGCTTCTGCACGGGGATCCCCCTCGGCCATGCCTGGTGAGGAGTGAGGGAGGACCCTGAGTCCCGGAGCACGTCCGGGGCCGCCACAGTGTTTCGAGGTCTGTGCTGGGTGACCAGGGTCCTGCGGTGACGGGTCCTGAGAAAGCATCCTCTCTCTCCGTGGTGGCCGTGCTCTCATACACAGGGAAGTGCTGCAAGATGGAAAGTAAGATTCGAGGTGCTGGGGTCACCTCGTTCGTGCCCCGCTTTCCTGAGTGCGGGGGAAGCTCCACGAGGCAGAGCTGACATCCCCTGGGCCTGAGAGCTGCAGGTCTCCCCAGAGCCCAAGGGAGACAACTCTGGTCCCCAAGGTCAGCGCACACACATCCGGGTTGTGTGCAGATGGTCGAGGTGAGAAGGCAGGGGGCGTTTTCTCAGAGTGCTAACGAGTCTCCAAACTGGCTTCAACCCCAGCCGAGCTGTTTGCTGAGGCCTCGAGAACACCCAGGGGAGCTGCCCGGGCGGCTGGAGGGACGCAGCTGTGCGCCGTCAGAGAGGAGCCCGCGTTCTGCACGTGGACCAGCTCCAGTGCATCGATGCTGGCGTCTGGCCCTGGACCCGGGGGTGACTGGCCTCCGGGGATGCCGTGCATTTCTCAGGCCCTTCTGAAGGCCCTGCAATTGCTCCGCAGAGAAGCCAAGTTGAACATTCTGTGCATAACTGAGCACCTCCTAAGGGGAGGGGACATCGCCGAGTGTCTGGGATAGCTCAGTGTCTGGTTCAGTTGGGAAACTCACCAATAACCTTGACCTCCCAGCCATCCGGGGCTACGGGGAGGAAGGAGAACCACTAAGGCCCTTCCGGTCCACCTACATATTCTTTTACACTCCATCACTTTCGTAAGTCCTTTATCACATTCACGAATAACACTTCGTTACTATTTTCAATTAAGAATTAGATGTGTAGTCAGAAAAATCTCATCAAGATGAGCCCTGAGTTGGATCTTCATCCATCTGGCAGTGCTACCTCTCTGCAGGTAAGTGAGACACCTGCATTTTCCAGGAGGTGTAAGAAAAGCCCAGAGAGATCCAGTCACGCCAGTTCCAATCACAAATACCCACATCATCGGGGCCGTGCCAAACTCAAACTCCAGTCATCCGCCCGGTGAGCAATGACAGGTGCTTACCTGCTCCACGTGCACGAGGACGGTACATCAGAGCAAAGACAGAAATGTACAGATTCTGCATCATCTTACGCTTGCACCTGCCCCCACACACACGCACACTCAGGGATGCTGCTGAAAGATTCTGGGGAGCAGGTGGGAACAGACGTTGCACTGAAGAGCTACTGTAGGAGTTTTCATGCCCCACGAGGTAGCTACTTCTGCACGCATCTGCGTGGCCTCCGCCATAACCCTGGGAGGTGTAGTTAGGTGTCTAGGAAGCAAAGCTTCCGGAGCTCACATTTGCTCTTCGATGTATTTTGCTGAAATGTTTCTTCTGCAGGCGTCGTTTCTGGAGACCAGTACTGCTGTAAGGTCTTCACTGCTGTCCTGTGACTAAGCCGACCCCAGCAGCTCCAGGGAAGGACCAGTCCTTCCTCTGAGAAGGGCATCTGCTGGCCTCTCTGGATTGATACCGTGTCAGGATGTCTGTGGTCACCGTGAAAGTTTATCTGTGATTGCCAGGCACACCTAAGGTTTCTGTTTTTATATATATTTTCCTATCAGGGTTCCTGCAGTCAAGCCCAGATCCTCCGGAATGGCCTTTAAATTTAGGCTAATCTCTGTCATATGCTTGGCCACTGATGTGAGTAACTTTGACATTTTTGAGATTGCAGATTTCCCAGAAGGAGAGGAAAAGAGAAAGTTTTATAAATACTGTGACCTTGAAATTAAAGTCACTTTGCTTTCCTGTTCCAGATTTTACCACGTGCTGGCTTGAAATCCAAGTAAGAAAAGGCAGCGAAGTTATGAAACTTTCATTTGTCCTTGCAAATCTGCATTGAGCAATGCATACTTACTGATGAGATGCTGTTCTATGTGATGGTCATTCCCTGGAGAACTGGACTGAGTTGTTAGGGAGGATTTGAGGGGTTATAATGGCTTAAAAAAATTTTTTTTTTGGTAGACTTTAAGCCTCACCACGAACCCCAGAGCTACGTGTCCCAAGACTTAAGCACAGGGAATGAAGTCTGCTGCCCGCTAGGCACCAAGGGAGATGAGGAAGGTTGGAGATTTGGAAAATGACAGAGCACCTTGGAGCTGAGGGGAAAGGTGTTTATAAGGGACTATAGGGGAGGAAAATATGAAAAAACTAGGCTGCACAAGGCACACAAGATAACTTTAGCGCAAGTAGCTGAAGCCGTGTGTCCTACAGTTGGGTGGAGAGAAATCCATCAACCTGAATTCACAGTTCTGTAATGCTTTAGGCTTTACAGATAATATGTATTTTTGTCATCTCTTTGACAATAATGTGAAGTAGGTGAGGATAACAGACATTTTGATTTCAAGTGTGAAGAAACTGGGACAGAAAGAGTACCCTCTCTAGGGTAGGCGAACTTCACAAAAATGATAGCCCAGGAGCCATCAGAGCCCAAGCTTCTCATCAGTACTATGGTTTTTAATTTTACTTCCTGAAGGTAATTCTCCCCCTTCAGTATGATAGTAACACACATTCTTTGCTGACAGTTTTGAAAATGCCAACTGCATCAAGAAATAAAGTTAAAATCACGTGTACTTCCACTACCTAAAAATAGAGACTGTTGTGGTATAAATTCTTCTAGCCTTTTTTTCTGTATGTAAACACACACAGGGAAACATTTTCCAAATTGGGAATCAGAGCTGCACTTCCTGTTTAAGAAGCTGAGATCTTCGCTTAAGATTGTGACTTTCTTATGTGATCAAATATTTCCTGTAATATCCTCTGTACTAGCTGTATATAGTATTTTGTTGGATGCTATACTCGGTTTAAAGAATCCCTCATTGTTGAGCTCTTTGGTTGTTTTCATAAGTATGGTCTATAGATGGATATTTTGACTGGAAGTTGACTTGGGGAAAAGGGAACTCATCTTTTTTTTTAAAACTTAGAATTTACAATACCCAATTCTCCTTCCTTAGACATAATGGTAATGGCTTATTTGATGGCTGTGTAATTCACATGTAGTGAAAGGCACATATCTTAGCTGTGCAGTGTGGTGGGATTGACGCATGCATTCACCCCAGTCAGGTCCCAGAGGATTTCCACGTCACAGCAAAAGCGCCCACACGCCTTGCCTAAGTCAGCCCCCATTTCTTCCCACTGCACCTACATGTCTGAGTTCTATCAACACGCACACTTTGGCCTGTTCCAGAGCCTCTTAGAAATTGAACCATGCACCCTTGACATCTTGGTTTCTTCTTTCGACATCATGTTTTAGAGATGCATCCATGTTTCCACAGGTGTCTATAGTTTATTCTTTTCCAATTGCTGAGTAATATTCTATTATATGAATATGACACAATTTGCTTATCTGTTCTCCTGTTGACTGCTACTTGGGTGGCTTCTAATTTTTGGCTATAATAAATAAGGATGTTATAAATGTCGCTATACAGGCTTTTGTTTGTTTGTTTTGTTTTAGTTTTTCAAATGTACGTGTTCATGGGCGAGTGCCTGGAAGTGGGATTGTCGGTCCTGGGTAGGCCTGTGTTTAACTTCCTAGGAAGGTTCCCAGTGGTCCTCCAAAGCGATGGTTCCCTATACTCTGTGTGCCCCACAGCAGTGGATGAGAGAGCCGTGGTCCAGGTGATGAGGACATTGTGTTGGAAGTCTTTTTAATTTGAGCCATTCTGGGGGATATTCTGTGGTTTCCGTGTGCCTTTTTCTGATAACTAATTATGTTGAGTACTTTTTCGTGGGAACATCGGTCATTCACATATCTTCCTTTGTGAAGTGTCTGATCAGGTTTGCAGTCCATTTTTAATTGGGGTATTTGTCTTTTCATTGAGGTGTCATTGTCCCGTGTATTTTAGGTAGAGGTCCTCTGGGAGATTCATCTGTGAAAGTTTCCCCTGAGGCTATGCTCTGCTTGGCCATCTGTGTCCTGATGTTTTGGTAGCAGTTTTTTCCTGAACCGTTTGGCTTGTGCTTTCTGTGTTCTAGGACAGCTTTGCCGACTGGAGGTTGAAAACGTGTTTTCCTATATCTTCTTCCGTAAGTTTTTCCATCCTTGCTTCTGCAGTTAAGTACACGCTCCATCTCAAATTAATTCTTGAGTAAGACGCAAGGCACGGGGTGGTACCATGTGTTTCTCACAGAGATACCCTGTTGTTCCAGCTCCAGTCATTGGAATGACTCTCCGTTCTCGATTGAATGGCTTCGGCACCTTTGTTAAAAGTTAACTTACTGCATAAGTGTGAGTCTATTTCTGGCCCGTGTCTTCTGTTCCGTAGATGTGTTTGTTTATCTCAATGCCATATTGACTGGTTACTGTTGCTCTACAGTAAGTCTTGAAATCAGAGAATGTAATTCTTCAATCTCGGTTTTCTTCCCAAGTACGTTCTGGTTACTCTAATTGTTTTTTGGCATGTCACATACATTTAAAAAAAGAACTCGTCACCTTCTGGGAAAAAAAAAGATGGTTGGGGTTTTGATGGAGATTGTATCAATCTGTAGATGAATTTGAAGAGAGCTGGTATCTTAGCAATTCTGAGCGAGTCTTCAATTCACAGACTTACTATGTTTCTCTAAGATTGTGTTCTACAGTTTTCAGTGTGTAGGTCTGACACGTATTTCATTAACTGTATCCCTGATATTTTATGTTTCTAGTGTGATTTTAATTACTATTGTTTCAACTGTATTTTCAAATCATTCATCGCAAATATACAGAAATACCATTGACAGTTTCTATATTGACCTTGTATCCTGTGACATGACACTTCTTCATGCTAGTAGTTTTTTGTCTTGTAGACTTTTCAGGATTTTCTACATAGACAGTCATGTGGTTTGTGGATAAAGACAGTTTTGTTGTCACCTAATCTTTACATATTTTATTTCCTTTCTTACTTTATGCACTAAGGCCTCAGTACGATAATGAAGAGAAGAGATGACAGAGGACGTTCTTGCCTTGTTCCCAGTCTTACAGGAACACAGTCCAGAGTGTTCCTGTTAAGTATGATGTTAACTGTGGGTATTTTGTAGCGCTTTTTATCAGATGGACGGAAATCTTTTCTCTTCCTAGTTTACTGAGAGTTGCTGTTTTTAAGTCATGAATGGGTGTTGAATCTTGTCAAATGCGTGTTTTCTGCATCAATTGGGATCATCGTACAGCTTTTCTTTTATAATCTGTGGAATGGTAAACCAACCCTATATTCCAGGCCTAAATTCACTTGATATATTGCTATCAAGTCATGATACGCTATCATTTTTATATTTCTTGGCTTGCTTTAACTTCTTAATGTTTTGTTAGGGCTTTTGATGTTCATTAAGTGTACTGGTGTCTTTTTTGGGAGGAAGGGTCATCTCTTTTTTGATTTAGGTTAAGGTCACAGCACAAGCCAGGAAGTATTCCCTCCTTCCCACTTTTTGGTTCTTCTTTCTTTAACTATTTCCTGTCTCCACTCCTCTCTCTTTCCTCCCGTGAGTCAGGCTGCCCACGTATTAGACCCTTAGGGCTACAGTCCGGAGGTCACCGAGCCTCTGGCCGTCCAAGCACGGTTCGGCCCCTGGACTCCGGATGGTGGGCTTCTGCTGCTGGAGGCCCAGCTCTGGGCCCCTCTCTGAGGAGGGGGCACTGCCGGCCGGTGCAGGCAACTCCGAAGGGCTCACAGGGCTGGTTCTAGGGATGCACAGACAATGAGAATTGACTCCGGCTGCTGGGTTGATTGTGGGCTCTAATGACACTCGGCCGAGAATAAAACCCGGCGGGTCCAGCTGCCCTGCGTGTAGCCTCCTGGTTTCCCAGCGGAGGCAGGGCCTGTGTGGAGGCAGCTGCAGGGGAGGCCGGCCCTCGCAGCCTCTCAGACCAGCCTCACAAGGCAGAGTCTGCGGGGCGGGTGAGAAGCCGCGAGACAGTCGCTGAGCAACGAGCAGAATCCTCTTCAAGCCCTGCGTCTGCACGGGAGCCGCGGTGACCTCTAAAATGCACGGTGCTTCCCGCCGCGCTTAGACAGAAAGCCTCGGTGTGGCCTGCCGGCCGCTCGCCCTTGAGGCTGTGCCCTCACCTGCTGGTTCCCGCTTCTTCCTCTCCACGCCCACTCCACTCGGCCGGGACCTGGCAGGACCTACGTCACCTCCCGTTCGCAACTCAGACAGGTCTGTCCTCCCAGCACGTGTTAGCTGGGCCCCTCTCCTAATCAGCGGTAGGAGTTTGCTCTTAGGTGTGTGTGTTGGCCACCACGATGCTTTGATTTGTCTTTTGTCGGTGGCCTTGGTGGACTTGGGCTGCGGGGCCCCGGGTCCAGGAGCTGGCACGGCGTCAGTGGTCAGGTCACTCATCCATCAGTGAGCTATTATCTTCATTACCAACTACCCCCAGCAAGATAAGTGCTTCAGATAATTTTAGGGAGAACAGAAGGATTAAACGAAGGACCTGTGGGCAGTAGAGAGCGGCCTGGGACGGACCGAGGCTGACTTCACACCTTACTTGTCTTCCCCCGCCTGCTCCCTTCTCAGAAAGGCCCTGTGGCCTCTCTGGTGGGATCTGTGAAAGTGCTCCTAGTTTTCTGGGAAAACAGCTATTATTGTTGTTTTTCAGCATCTCTGTTTGACCCGATGACCCTCACACCAGCAGAAGGTAATTTAGACAGATTAGGACCTTGGCTCTGTTTCAGGAACCCACAGAAGCCTTGGAATGGAGACAGTCCAGAAATACACACGCGTCCACGTGACCCAGTCTCTAGAATGGGCTATTTTTAACCTGCAGGAGCTTGTTTTCTCCACGGATAATTTCCACCCTGTTACTGGAGGGTTGATTCATCCAGGTTGCTGTCTCCTTTGCCGAGGTGTCTTAAGGGGAAGGTAGATGAAGGAATTGTTCTTCACGTGGTAGGAATTTTGAGACAGGAAGTGTGCTTAAGTGTACGGGTTCTGAGCAAAATTTGATCATTAGTTTGATCCAAATTTCACTTTTCAGGAAAAGGAGAGATTTTAAGGCGAGGTCAATGAAGTCCCTCAGGCAAGTCCAAAGCAGACCCGAGCAAACACAGAGTGCGTCAAACTGTTTCCCAAGCTCTATAACTGATTTCTCAGTCCCGCAAAATTGCTAATTGTCACTAAGAACCACCCGTGGTGTCATGGCCAGGAGGCACCGCGCCAGGAAGACCAGCGAGCTGCTTCCGTTCAGCAGAGGTAACATAAGTCTTTGTCACGTAAGCTGGAGTGAGATGGCCCCACGGGCGATGAGGCTCAAAAGGGGTGTGGCCTTGGAAGGGCCACGTTGTCTTGGATTTTATATTCTCTGCTCTGAAAATTAAGCCATCGTTCCTGAAATGAACGCCTTTGAAAGGAGGGGAAATGCACAAAGGAAAGCATACTTAGAATGGAGGGCGCAGGGTCCTCACATTCTCCCGGGAGTGAGGGGGACATCAGGGGTTAACATTCCTCTCGTTTTCCCCCAGAATAACTGGAGCTCGGTCTCAGGCCGGCAGCCCTGGCTGGCGCCCCGACCAGGCCTGGAGCACAGTCCTGAGCTCGCAGGGGTCAGTGGGCCTGGGGAGCCTGCTGCTGAGGTCGGCCTGGACCCCAGCGAGAGCTTGATGTCCCGGGACAACGCAGGGTTCTGCACAACAGGACCTGTCACTCTTTGGAAATGCGCAACTCGGACAACCGTTCAGGGCCCCCTCTGCTGCCGGCACAATTCGATGCTGGCGTGCAGGGCATCAGGCGCGCAGCCTGAGCGGGACTTCGGCCTGCGCTCCCTCGGTTACGTTGCATATTCCTCGAATTTCCTATTTAAAATACTCCTGCCTTTTCCTGTTGTTCCTAGTTTAAAAAACCTGTCTAAAAGCCTGGGCGTGCCTGGGCCTCTCAGCCAGGGCCAGCAGGTGGGAGGTGGGAGGCCCACCTCGTCCTGAAGTGGCTCATGGAGGGGCAGAAAAGCGGGACCCCGGGAGTAGGGGCTCCCGGGGTGGAGCAGGGAGGTGCCTCCCTGGGCCGCCCACCTGCAGCTCGGCTGGGCCTCTCCCGAGAGCCCGGGGGGATTCTGTGTGTCTATGGCCTGTCCCAGCCCTGTGGCCCATCCCATGCTGAGGGTTCACTCTGGGCCCCCAGGTCCGTCTCCTCGGTTGAGTTCTAGACACTTCCCCCCGGACCCCCTGCTCCTGGAAGCATCCCTGCCGCCAGCAGTGACGGTGGCAATGGTCACGGTACTGAGGATGGAGCAGGGATAGCCCACCCCCAGGGCTCCGGGGACTCAGGAATGCTCCACGTCGGAGCTCGTGTAACGTGCTGGAGAGCATACGTCTGACCGGGCGGTGCTAGGCCGTCCACCCTCAGAGCTCGGGCTCTGCGAACCTCAGGGAGGGGAACGTGTGGGGAACCGAGGGCTGGCAGGGCCGGGGCTGCCCGGACCACCCAGCTTCAGTCCACTCCCGGGGGTCATCACTGCCAGGACAGTACGCATGTGCCTTTAAAGACCCAGCGGGCCTGGACCCCACGGCTTTGGCTTTTGGGGCCCCAGAGCCTGGGTGCCTGAAGGCCTGGCCTGTCGGGGGCCCGCCCTCCACCGCTGCCCGGCCGCCTGGCCTCCAGCCCCTTTGTTCCTTAAGGCCAAGCCCGCAGCTGCTATGGTGACATCAGGACCTCATGAACTTGAAGCAAATAGCACAAAATATGCCAGCAATCTAATCCTGGCCTCAGCCTCCATCAGCTATTTAAGGAGAAGAGGGATGGTCCAGGAATGAGCTGGTCGCTGTAGGCAGGGGGCCCTGCTGCAGCCCCGCGCCCCAGGAGGCTCTCGAAGAATCCCAGTCCCCAAGGAGGGGCTTCCCCCTCTCCTGAGCCGCTGACCCCCCCACGGTCCTTTCTCTCACGTGATTCTGGCCCATCCACTCGTGATACTGACGCCCATGGCAAACCTTGTCCATGGATGGCATTTCCGGAAGGGGTCAAACATGCTGGATTCTCCATCTCGTCCACTTTTCCCTGGCGTCATCCGGCTCGGTGCTTCCTTGGTTGCGCCCTTCTCCTGCTGCCCTGTTCCCTGACCTGCGCTCGCCAAGGCTTCAGGTCCCTCTGTGAGGGCCGGGAGAGGGGAGTGGGGGGCCTTCTCGGCCGGCTGGGCCCCTGCACGGGAACCAGGAAGGCCCAGCATCACCCTTCCGGGCAGCTGCAGCCGACCTGCCTGGCCACGGACTCCAACCTGCTTGGCCTCGCCCAGGGCTTGTTCGCCGCAGCGCAGCCCGGGGTGGTGTGGACCATCAAAGGGAAACCAGGCCGGGGAATCAAAGAGGAGAAGAAAGGCATCGGGAAACTAAAGGCGGTGAAGCTTTCCATGTGGTCAGGGAGGCACTATCAAGGGAAGCCTGGTGTACTGTGAAGAAGGAGTCCTGGACCTGCTAATTGAAAGCTGTACACGAGGAACATTTGACATCCATACAGTTCACTTACCCAAATTACTGTTATTAGTGAGGAACCACGACAAAGAATTCTCCTACATCCACACATTTAATTTTGGTGATTATTATTTACACGTGATTTATTACCCCCAGCGCAAAGCACAGCTGGAAGGATCACACGGGTGACTCACGATTTCCTAAGGCCAAATTTTTGTTTTGTTTTGTTTTGCCCAAATGATGGTTTTATCGAATGCCGCAGATGACAGTCTGCTCCTGAGACATCGCTAGTGCCAAGCGCACTGGAGGGAATACAGGGAAACGGAATTATAACTTGTTCCTAATGAGAGGTTCAACCTCCCCTTTGTTCTTAGGCAAGACGCTCTAGGCAGAGATCTTGAGAAGGATACAGGTCTAGAACTCTCATCAAGACAGGAGCTGCGGACTACAAAGAGGACACAGTGACACCACGTTGCATTCAAAGCGCTTGAAATGATTTAATGACCGTGTTTCTGTCTCGGGGAAGGCTGCTTCTCCAGGCGCCCTGAAAAGGCACACAGCGCATTCCTAAGCCTGCACACAAAGAATTTGCGTAATTGTTATATTCAGGGAGCAGTGGAGCAGAGAGGGTCACATTCTTGTCCCTGTATGTAATTCTGTGCCAGGCCACAGTGTACCCTTGCTGGGGACGACCCCGCCTGCTCGGGTGGAGCTGGGCGGCAGTAGGCCACACGCATCACAGCACGCGGATTTCAATAAAAATCTCTTTTCCAGAAAACTTTTGAAAAGGGTCAGCCTAGCCTATAGCAGACAAAGGACCAAAGCACCAGCAATTTGCAGTGAAGTGGACTAGATGAGCTTGGACAAGTTAGAGCAGTAACTGGTCTCCCCAAGGATCATGGTCTCTGGTTGTCTAAGATTTTCATGGACTGTGATTAGCCACCTCCCGTGTGCGCTTGGGCTCCAGCAGGACACTCCCAAGACCGGTTGGAGGAGCCTTTGCTCGTGTGTCTGATGCAGAGGCCTCTCAGGCACTGGGTCTGGCAGTCAGCGGTTAAACAGGAAGCCCTCCCCTCCCCCACCCGGCCACCCCAAGCACGATGGAGCCACAGGCCGTGGAGAGGCTTCCTTATTTATCCGTCGCCAAGGTTTTCATTTCGTAGGCCCGTAAGTTCACGAGAGACCCTGTCTCCTTATCAGTTGGTTCTACTGCTTTCTGTTCCCAGAGTCTCTGACATTTAGCATAAAAGCCACCTTTGCCCAATTCTTAACCGGATGGGTAGATTTCTTTTCTTCAGTCAAATGATTAAGGCAGAGACTCCTATCAGAGGTGGCATGGGGTCGGTGGGTGGCTGAATGCCTTAGTGCCCCTCCCCCAAATCTCCATCTATTTAGACCCCAAACCACCCCAAATAAACACCCGTCCTAAGTGAAAGCAGTGCCCTTGCCAAGCAAATGAAGATTCAGGACGATTCCTTTCCTGCTCTCACCACCCCAGATTGCCACCAGCTTCCTGGTCACTAAACTGTTCCTTTGTGGAAATCCAGAGTGAGCAGTGAAAGACCGCCTTTCTACCTGCAAAGACCCCCTTTCTACCTGCAAACTTCCATGAAGTCTAAGGGAAACTCCACACCAAAGCTGTCTTTGGGCTCCCTATACTATGCGTAACCTGGAGACTCTCATTTGTTCTGATTTTTCCCAGAAGGCTTATTTTTTTTAACAAATTTGGAAAATTTGAAAAGTGAAACCTTTTTAATCCAAAAGTTAAACTGCCTTGCCCTTCAGATGTTCCCACATGTCATGTCTTTAACTCCGTTTGTTTATTTCTGTTCCAACTAGATTTGAACCTAAATTCATCCCCGTTTTTACTAGCACTTTATCTGGAAGATAACAATTTTCTGGCTAAAAGGCAGCTCTAGGCACCAGCAGACTTGAGGTTTAGTCCTGGTTCTGCGATAGGGCATCTGCCGTACATGGTGGAACGTTCAGGACATACCTAGGCTGTCCTTCTCCATGGATGAAATGAGGTGGCATCGTGGGTGTGGTGCAGAGATCAGACTGTGTCCTTGAGAGAAGTGGGAGCTCTTAGGATGAGTGAGATTTAAAAATCTGTAGGAAACCCTCTTACTGCCATTCTACTGACCCTAAATCACTAGTCGCCTGAACCTTTGCTCTTTGCTAATACAATGGTTGTTTGTGGTGAAATCTTTTTTTGTTTTGTTTTGGTTTTATTTATTCATGGCCGTGTTGGGTCTTTGTTTCTGTGCGAGGGCTTTCTCTAGCTGTGACAAGTGGGGCCGCCCTTCATCGCGGTGCGTGGGCCTCTCACTATCGCGGCCTCTCTAGTTGCGGAGCATAGGCTCCAGACGTGCAGGCTCAGTAGTCGTGGCTCACGGGCCCAGTTGCTCCGCGGCATGTGGGATCCTCCCAGACCAGGGCTCGAATCTGTGTCCCCCGCATTGGCAGGCAGATTCTCAACCACTGCGCCACCAGGGAAGCCCCTGTGGTGAAATCTTTGAAATGCGGCATGATTGCAAAATGCTTTCTGAATCCCCCAAAGACCTCCTGCATGCATTCAGAAAAGTTTTACTATTAAGTTTATATAGTCATAGTCTAGACATTTAGGCAAACAAGGGGTGGTCTTAACCATCAATCAAAATCCTGTGATAGAAACATGGCAGGAGGGTTTATTCTCTACAACAAAGAACGTCCTCTCTCTCCCTCTGTGTCTGTCTGTCTGTCTCATATGCACGCACTGTGACACACACAGACACACAAACATCCAACACAGCACAGGCTAGAACTCAGTAGAACCCTTGATTCCTTTTTCTCCAGCCTTATCCTGACGGACTCATTTCCTCTCTTTACTCTAGGGTGGACCTTGGTTAACAAAATCTTATTTTATGGACGCCAAAGACCTATCACAAATTGTGCTAGAGATATACAAATTCCATTTTCTCATATCACATATATATAAATGTACACTCTCTATATAATATGAGATAATAAATTTTGTATAATTAAAAACTTAGAAATCCTGCATTTTGTCCTTTTCAGGACCTGCACCTCAGAGCTTGTGCCCACACTCCTAAATTGTGTATTGTAGGCTACGACTCTTGAACAGGGAGTAGCTTTAGTTTCTTTTAGATAAATGTAACTTTTCTTTGCTAAGAAAATACGTTTTGAAAATAAAGGCCTCGAAGGTGTTTCATAATTTTTAAATCTAAATTTAAATCTAAGTTTTCAAATCTAAATTTCTACTCTCTAGAAGAGAAATACATTCTGTAGCTATATACGCAGAGACTGGTGGGAAGGGGACATGGCCTGTCACTGGTGCTGGCAAAGTCCACGTCTCTCAGACACAGAGCAGTGGACAGACGCTGTGAAGGTCACGTCCCAGGCCCCCCAGCGTCTCAGCACTTGGTAGTTCAAGGAACTTCAGGGCTTCCGTCGGTGGAAGAGGCTGCTGGGGGTATAGTTCAGGCCTCCCAACATGTCCCTGCAGGGTTTGTAGTCACCATTTCCCAGGGGCAGGGTCTCCCCATGACCCCAGTCCAGGGTCGGGTGAAGCACTGTGTGTGGCGCACCAGCCAGGCTCACAGAGACCCCCCTGCAGCCTCCCTGGCCGACTCCTGCCCCCCGTCATCTGTGGGGGACCCCAGTGCTGCTGTGCAAAGCCCCATGACACCCAGACGCAACCATTCCCATTCCAGTGTGCTCCTGGCTCACGTGGGGGGCAGGCGTCTACCCAGCGCCCCTCCCTTCTCACCCCAGTGTCCCCACTTAGCTCACACCCCTGCATTTTTGTATACGTTCAGGTGTGCGTTACGAGTTTTGTCAAATGATGTGTGTGGTCAATCCGTTTTAGCTGCAGTTGGGTAAGCCCACTTTATAACTCTCTGAAAATAAGTTTAATCAAGTAAAGTTTCGACTACAGTTTTTCCAGGGATATCATGCTTGAGAAGTCCTCAGCTTCCCAAAACGAGTCCATTTTGAATAGTTGTGGGCAAACATCTCTGAAATAAATGATTCAGGCCTGCATTTTAGTCAGCACCTAATTACAACCTTGAACTTTCCAAGCGAGCTCTCCTGGGGGATGGGCGTGGGGACCAGCCACCCAAACCCAGGCAGCCAGTCAGTCGTCTGTGGAGTTCAGCTTCTTACGCTCAGAACTCAGTACAGAATTCAGCGCGAACAGCGTAAGAGTGAAAGCTCGTGATGGGACTTCCTGACCTTGAGTTATTGGTGGGAGGAGTTTGTGGAGTGTCTGAAGAATGAGAGAGGATGCTTTTGGTCAACTGCAAACCTCTACACGCTGGTGGTGTGTGTACCATCAGCAAGTGTGTGTACACGTGTGTGTGTGTGTGTGTGTGTGTGTGTGTGCCCTCTGTCCTATGTAATCATTTGGGGACTTCTCAGGCAGGTTATTTGCTAACATACAGCTCGTAAAATAAACGTTAAGTCTTAGACATGTGTTGTCAACACAGATCTTGGTCTCTATAGAAATGGAGAAATGAGTATAATGTGATGGATTTACATCTCAGAGGGCCAGGTAGAGTTCCACATGTACATTTCTTCCCCAGAATGCTGTGTCCGGTGGCGGGCAGGTGGGGAGGTGTCGTGTACTGGCTGTGTAGGAGAGAATTGCATTTGGTCAGGATGGTGACACAGACGTTTTACCTGAATGAGTAGCGCTCTCACCTTGGGTGAAGCCCGAGACGCTGAGAAACCGCCTCCATGAAGCCTGATTCCTGCCCCTGCGACACCCTTTTCTCTCTGGGTGTGGCCTTCATTTCTGAGCGAGGGGTGAGCTGTTTCATGAGCTTTGCAGCCACCAGCAGTGACATGCCTCATGTGCTGCGTGGATGCTGGGTGATGATGGCTCACCGGGTGGAAGAGCCTTTGTTCTCCATCCTGTGCCAGATGATGCTCCAACTTTGAGTTCCATCTCCAGTCACAGAGCCACGGGGCAGGCAGTGTTACCCACCCCCGCTGTCCAGGTGAGCATGGAGGCACCAGATGGGGGAGCACCCGTCATTTGTCCGTACACGTGCTGATGAGCCAGAGAAGATGCCCGCGTGCGTGTGTGCCTGTGTGCGTGTGTGCACATGTGCTCAGTGGTAGCTCAGGAAGCAGGGCTGGAAGAAGGATGTTCTTTCTCCTCCTCTGAGATCTGTGGGGAACGTCCTTCCAGGGCTTTGGGCGGTCAGCTCTCCCCGCCGTAGGGCCGAATGCTATGGGAAGATGGGTGTGGCCACCCCAGGACCCAGCCTTGGCCATCGTGTGTCTAGTGCACTTGAACCTGCTCATTTCTCTAATGAAAAAACCATGCTGCTTCTCATGGGTAATAACTTCTGACTTCCTGGACAGCTCTTTGTTGTGTTTACTTTAGCATAAAGTATTCCACCCTTTAAAAATATTACTCTCTCTTTTATCTGTTTTATAGTATTAAAATACATCAATGTGTTTATATTTAAAGATGGGAAATGTCAGAAACATTTTTACAGCATCTTTTAATCTTTGTTGAAAGTGCAGGGCAGGGGGTGGAATAACCTCTAGGTTATGTTCAATTTTGTCCATTTCTGGAAGGGCTTGATTAAGAATTCCAAGCCTTTTGTACTGGATGGATGTTCAGGATAAAAAAAGGGCATACCATGTCTCTCTGATCACAGTAGTTTGTGATATATGTTAATACAATGTTAGAATCACTAGGATTGAAAATTTTTTGCTAATGATATTTAAATTTTTTAACAGCATTTAACTCTTTGAAAGATGCTGTGTTCTGATATAGGTTTCATTTTTGGCTTTTGCTATTTGGAAAGTAACTTGCGATGCTGTGTTATATGACCTGGGGTGCTTATGAGTCGTCACAATCATGGTTGAGTTGGAGACATGCAGAACCCCCTCCAGAGGTGCCCAAAAGTGCTTGATTGAGTGAGTGAAATCCCCCCTTTTCTGTGCCAAATGCTGAAATGCCTATGTGTCCTGCAATTTGGGGACAAGGACGAGAAATGCCCTTTGGTGTTGGTAACTCCAGGCTGACATGAGCAATGGGCACGGGAAAGCTTTCAGTTGGTGACAATATAAACAGACAAATTCTGGAAAAAACTTCTGCCTTTAAAAAAGTCGAGAGTATGGGGGGGGGTTTCACTTGGAAATAATGAATCAAGCACTTCTGTGCAAGTACAGTTTGCACAGAAATTGGTGATGCTTCATAGTTTTTGTTTGTTTGTTTTTGTTTTTGTGGTATGCGGGCCTCTCACTGTTGTGGCCTCTCCCGTTGCGGAGCACAGGCTCCGGACGTGCAGGCTCAGCGGCCATGGCTCACGGGCCCAGCCGCTCCGCGGCATGTGGGATCTTCCCGGACCGGGGCACGAACCCGCGTCCCCTGCATCGGCAGGCAGACTCTCAACCACTGCGCCACCTGGGAAGCCCGCTTCATAGTTTTTGTTTTTTGTGGGGAAAGCATTTATGATCATTGTTCTCTCTTCATTCTGAGTTTTATTTTCTCACAAAAGCTCATTAAATCAGGTGAAAACCTGTGATGATTTGCTGTTCATGCCAGAATGACTAGGAGGAAATGACAGGATGTTATTAATTTATTAGAATTCCTCGTACTGAGAGTCATTTAATTAGCTAGAACCACAGAGATACTCCTGAAAAACAGTCAAGTTAAAAATCATCTGCTCTTAAAGTTACCTCATTAATGTTTTATGCCATGGATTTGTACATTCCTAAAAAAAATTGAAAAAAAACGCCCAGAAATTGAAATAATCACAGGCTGATGGCTCCCCTATACTGAGCTGCCTGTCAAGGACCCAGGACATTCCTTCCTTATTTCTGCATCCCCGCTTCCTTGCGCACAGCCAGGGCCACAGGACAGACAATAGTATTATTTGAAGGGATGTATTTGAATTCACCTTTTTTCTTATTCCTATCACTTTCTCTTATAAAGGAAAGTCGTCCAGGTGTCCTCACGGTGCATGGACCGAAGCAAAGACGTTATTTGTGCTAATTAATCGTTCCCTGAGCCCAGCTGCCCGTAACAGGCAGTGCTGTCCATCTCTGTAAACTATTTCCAAAGCTAATTAAGAGCCATAGTTGAGGCCAGAAACAGACGGGGTTTCTGTAGCCCTCACCATTCCAGCCCCGAGTCTCCCTGCCCACCCTTAGCACCTTCTGTCCTCACCAGGGCAAGTGGGGAAGGGTGGGGTCCCCTAGGCCTCGCTTCCTGTGTGCGTCTCTGCTCGTCTGTGGCTGTGTAGTTGTGGGATGTTACTGATGTGCCAGGGAAGACAAGACCCGCTTCAGGTTGCCCCTCGTCACACGCAGGTTAGCTAGACTGGATGTTCAGATCCATCTTCCGCACTTAACTGATTAAGTGACGGGGTTTCTGTAGCCCTCACCATTCCAGCCCCGAGTCTCCCTGCCCACCCTTAGCACCTTCTGTCCTCACCAGGGCAAGTGGGGAAGGGTGGGGTCCCCTAGGCCTCGCTTCCTGTGTGCGTCTCTGCTCGTCTGTGGCTGTGTAGTTGTGGGATGTTACTGATGTGCCAGGGAAGACAAGACCCGCTTCAGGTTGCCCCTCGTCACACGCAGGTTAGCTAGACTGGATGTTCAGATCCATCTCCCGCACTTAACTGATTATTTTTCAGCCCTCAGAATCCTGGCAGAATTCACACTAAACTCACCCAGCTCCTTTTACTTTTATTATTTTTTATTTTATTGAAGTGTAGTTGATGTACAATGTAGTTTACTTTCAGGTGTACAGCAAAGTGAATCAGTTATATATCTATATATTCTTTTTCAGATTCTTTTCCCATATAGGTTATTACAGAGTACTGAGTAGAACTCCCTGTGCTATACAGCGGGTCGTTGTTGGTTATCTATTTTATATGTAGTAGTGTGTGTTTGTTAATCCCAAACTCCTAATTTATCCCTCCCCACCACGTTTCCCCTTTGGTAACTGTAAGTTTGTTTTTGAAATCTGAGTCTGTTTCTGCTTTATAAATAAGTTCATTTGTATAATTTTTAAATTAGATTTTACATATGAGTGATAGCATATGATATTTGTCTTTGTCTGACTTAACTTCGCTTAGTGTGATAATCTCTAGGTCCATCCATGTTGCTGCAGATGGCATCATTTCATTCTCTTTTATGGCTGGGCAATAGTCCATCGTATATACGTGCCACGTCTTCTTTATCTGTTCATCTGTCGATGGACACTTAGTTGCTTCCACGTCTTGGCCACTGTGCATAGAACTGCAGTGAACATTGGAGTGCAGGTATCCTTTTGAATTATGGTTTTCTCCAGATAGATGGATGCCCAGGAGTGGGATTGCAGGATCAGCAAAACTAAAAATAGAACCCAGCTCCTTTTAGTATGCGCTAACTCGTGAACTGAAAAGTAAGTGAAAAGAACATTCCTTGGGATTCAAAAAACAGATACCTTTACACCAGCCAGTATCTGAACGGACACATTCTCTTACAATGTCAAAAACTGTGGGATGTTTCAGAACTAGTTTAAAAAGGTCTGCCTTTTAAGTGCATGGCTTGCTGTGTTGAATGACGGCACAAATGTGAAAATGCACAGCCGCGGGACATTGAGGTCACTGCCGCCTCTTTGTCATTGTAGGTCAGGTGGTCAGCACACAAACACGTTTCTCCTCGGCACCCACAGGACACGGGGGGGCCCAGCCGGAGTGCAAATTGGAACAGCTGCCACTCGGCCAGCGGCAAGAGCTTGGCGGACTAAGAATCCGACGTGGTGAACCCTGCCTTTGGAAAGGCCTGTTCGCACGCTGGAGACTGAGGCCCAGACGAGCGAGGGGAGACCAGCGTCGGCAGACACAAAGGGTCCTTCGGCGCTGGAGCAGGGACTTTCCTGCTCTTCTCCGCCAGAGGTGACCCCTCAAACGAAGACGGTCTGCGTTTCCAGCCACCTTCGCCACCACGCACTTGACCGAGATGCGTACTTTACCTGCTTGGACCTGAGGGCCTGTGAACCCCTTCTCCATTGTTCAACTTGATGCCCGCATCTCTGGAACAATTGCTGTGAGTGTGAAGCAGATTCCCCAGACAGCTTTCTCCTCGTTCCACTGCCCTGACTCCTGGCGTTGGGCCTGTAGTTCTAATTCCTGCGCTCACGCACTGGCCTTCCTCTCCATTTCTCTATGACTCTCTTCTCTATGACTCTCTTGCCATCCAAATCATATATATGCCAAAAAGACTGGGAGAAAATTGACCAAAATATTAAGAATAGTGTATTGGATGGTGGGATTATGGTCATTTTTATTTTCTGTGGTTTTTTTTTTTTTTTTGCGGTACGCGGGCCTCTCACTGTTTTGGGCTCTCCCGTTGCGGAGCACAGGCTCCAGACGCGCAGGCTCAGTGGCCATGGCTCACGGGCCCAGCCGCTCCGCGGCATGTGGGATCCTCCCGGACTGGGCACGAACCCGTGTCCCCTGCATCGGCAGGCGGATTCTCAACCACTGTGCCACCAGGGAAGCCCTATTTTCTGTGTTTTTTTTAAAAAATTGTGTAATAACCATGAATCAGTTTATTATCAGAAAATATTATTGAAATGGTTCTGGAGAAGTAGAAATCCATAAATTATAAGATAAGACATATCTATATCTAGATATTGATATATATTTATGTATTTTATATAAGTAAAATCAATGTATAAATGTATGTAAATACATTTTAGTCCCTGTTGGATAAGGACTGGATTGGAAGAAAGAGTTTTACCTCAAGGGACAGGTGTTCTAATTTAATACTGTCTTTTACTGACATTAAGGGCCATCAATGCTGCGACATAAGGGCATTGGGGTGTGATTAAGAAAATCCCTGCCCATTAAATTATGACACTCCATGGTCATAAGGTACATTCTAAATGTAAAGATGCTAATATACACATTTTAGAATTGATAAAATACGAAAGAATTCCAGTTTCCCACAAGCTCAGAGAAGAAGGACTCATTTTAGGACGCCAGCTGGTGGCTGCGCTGGAGGGGGTGCCAGGGCCACGGTTTTGCTTTTGTGCCGGTGTTGCGGCTTCCTGGAAGTTTCTCGTCCTCATTCTGCCTTAACTTCCTGGTGAACCTTCACTCACGGAACCGTAGCTCAGATGCCCTTTCTCCTACCCTGCCTTCTCCACATTTCCAGATAAAGCCGGACTCAGCTTCCTCATCGCACTCAGAGTTTGTGCACTTTTTAGGAGACAAATCACGTTGTGTCAAGATTGTCCGTTTCACCCGTGCTTTCCCTTTAGGTCTGTGCGTCTGCAGCTCAGGGATAGGACGCCTTTCTGTCCTAGTGCCTTACTCATTTTTGTACAAATGCAGTACTTAGTCAGGAGATTGAATTGAATTCAGAAATCTTACACATGCTTCCCGGTATGAGCTGAGCTCCTCTGAGGCTGTGTAATGTTATCGAAGCTGTTTAATATACTGTGTCCTAGCCCCTCTCCAATTGCAATCCATCACATATGTGGGCATGACAGCGCTCGGTACCTAACAGATGCAACTGTCACCTCTAAGCATTTGTATTGTTATGACATGTCATGTGATATTACATTATTTCCTGAATTCAGCATACTCCAGTTTTTTCCCTTGGTGAGAAATATCCTTGAATTCGTGTCAAGGATATATTTTAATACGTGTTTTAGGGAAGGTGAAGATTCAAGTAATTGTTGATAATTTTGGATACTTTGATATATTTATATTAGGAAAACCGTAAGTTATTATAAGAGGTAATATTTCCTTCAAGAATTTTCTTACAAGGTGAATTCGATATTGACTGCAGTATCCTCCATAAGGCAGAACTCCACACATGGGGGAGAACTTTTTCAACAAGGTTGGATCAATTGTGGACGTTGGCTTGGTCCCCAGGTGGCCGGATGATTGATTGGGACAAACGCACCACCGCTTCCTGACCATGTTTGTCGTCGTCGCCCTTTCTTGTAGCTGTAAAGTCTTGGACGTTCTCTACAAAACAACAATTTCCTTAGTTTGTAAAGAAATAGGCCTGTCCGTTTTTCATCTGTCTCCTCTGTGGCACATGTGCTGCCCAGGTACTGGTGGAACACGTGAATCACACGTGGATCACATGTGGATCACAGGGGAGAAGCGTCCCTGCCTTTTGTGGGAGCCGGGTGTTAGCAGTGAGTGAATGTACTTACCTCACATCACGTTTGATTGTTTCTCTCCACAATCAACACCGATGATACCAGGCAGCTGGTCTCCTGCGTCTTTCTTTAAGGAGTTGAGAGCACAGGTGGTACGTGCATCACGCTGTCTTTCTTAAGATCCTTCAAAGAAAGAAGGTGAGGAAGACACGTTTGCAGTCGTAAATGAAGAGCTTAAGACAGAAAGGGAGCTGACGGGCTGATGCCACGATCGCAGCGTGGACGTGGGGGTCACCCAGGATGCGTGGGGGGTAAGGACAACCCACTGCATGGCCCAGAGCACTTTGAGGATGTTGTGTTACATTCCTACGAACTTGTACTTCTGAGCAAATTTCATAGAATCTTACTTGAAATGAAAACACGTATCATGAAACAAATACCCGAATTACAAATGTTTATGGCTGATCTACACGAATCAGTCCCTATGGCCTCTCCCCAGGGTCTTGTCCCCTGTTGCTCCAAACAGGAAAGTTGACCGAAGAGCAGGCCAGAGACCCTGCAGCTGACACGCAGCCCTTCATGGACGTCCTGAAAACCCCGAGGCCCTCCTTGGCTTGATTGAGAGTAAGTTCAAAGATGCCTCATACGATTCTTCTACCCTTAGCCTGGTCTTTGCTGAAGCGGGATATTCCTCCCTCCAGGAAGGGCATCCCTGAGACCATGTGGTACCCATCTCTCCTGGTTGGGTTGCTCTGGGAATTGTTGCCCACGAGAGTCAGGTGACTAGCGTTTTCTTATTTGATTGGTTGCCACGTGGGTTGCGTTATGTGAAGACTGTGTGTCATGGGCAGTGGGAGAGGGTGGCCGAGCCTTGTGAAAAGGCAACCCCGACCTAATGGGAGGATTTCACAGAAGAAGATCTTAACAAGCACAGAGGTCCAGGAGGTCAGCCTGTGGAGATGTGGAGTTTCTTGCCAGAGTTCCCATCTGTGTGGACATCCTATGTGCCACGAGTTTGTGTCGGGTATCCACTGGGTTTCCAGGAGGAGAAGAATATTTTTCCTCTGAGCATAGAGAAAGCACAAGACTAAAGTGAGAGGATGGTGATTTCTTTTAATAAAAGAGTAAATCAGGGAAATGTAGCTTTTAATGTGGGGTGGAATAGGGAGGGCGGGAGGGAGGCTCAAGAGGGAGGGGATACACGTATACATGTAGCTGGTTCATGTTGTCATACAGCAGAAACTAACACAACGTTGTAAAATAGTTACGCTCCAATAAAAAAAATGTGAGGCTTAGATTTCCTGGTTCATTTCACTAGCCTCCTTGGTTCAAACTTAACCAAAAGACACAGCATCCAGACCCAGGAGGCCAGGGAGGTGTCCATCAGCCCGGGAATCCCTGCCGCCTGCCTCGAGTCCCCTGCTGCCCCATCTGCATGCCAGGAGAGCTCTATTCCCAGACGCAAACGGGGACCGGGCCGGCCTCCGCCCTGCGAGGCAGCTGGCTTCCCTGCCAGCAAGTGCCCGCCAAGCACGGTATTGCTGCTGGGTCTCGTGGCCTGGTGGGACGTCCTCTGTAGGGATGTAGTTTAGGACGATGGAAGGGACAGCGGCACCCCCCACCCAGATCCTCCTTAGTCACTTCCATAGAGATGGTGACACCCCACGAGGCAGCTGGACACTTGGACGTTTGCCTTTTAGAAGACATTGTGCTTTTTGTCTTCTCTGGAGAGAATGAGAGAAAGACGGCTTCTTTTCTGATACGTATTTTTGCAACTTGATCAGATGTGCTGTTGTGAGCACTCTTCTATTTTAATTTTAATTTTCAAATGACATATTGTTTAGCTTTGCATCCACTGTGTTTAGTTTTATAATTAGCCTCCGTTTATGACAGGTGATCCTGCTTCCTTTTTTCCTAGTGGTAGGATATTTCCTTTTGAAGTACAGTGAATTAGACTAAAAATCAGTCCTCTTAGAGAAAACTCTTAAATACTCATGTGGGGCACTGGTGTGTGGGTGTGCTGAAATCGAGACATGCCTCAGTGGCTGAACTTCATGGAATGCTGCTCGTGAAAAACTCGGATGTGACCTCTCCACTCTGTTCCTGAAGATGGTGAAACTGACTTTCCCTCCGTTCTGATAAGACTACACCCCAGGTGTAAGATCCTAATACCCAGGGTCTGATAACCCCCCGGCGCTGTGTGTCGCACCGTCCGTACCTCTGTCCACAGCTTCCGGGTAGGACCAGATCACGAGGTTGGAGTCCACAGAGTCCTGCTTACCTGCATGAAGCACTTCCTACGTTTCTGCTCAGTCAGCAGCTTTGCATTGTATTGAGAGGGTCTCTGCAAAACTCAACTTCTTTTGGTTTATTCTAGAACTGTTGGGCCATAATTACAAAGATGTGGCCAAGGCATATAACTCTTCAGAAATCTCAAAAGAGTGAGATGACTTTGGTTGGGGTTTGAGTTCCCAGACTGGCTCCCTGGAGCAGGTGTGATCATGTGTGAAGAAAGGGCAGGGTTAGAGAGGCCTCAAGGGCTGAGCCTGACCACGTCTTACGTACCTGACATTTTCATTCTTCTTGCAGAAGAAAAAGATTCTTGGAAAAGAGACATATCTGGTTCTAGTTCCTACTGGAAAAAATATCACACAGAGCCCTGGACGAGAGGCGCTCTTTCCAGTGGAAACACTGACTTGTAGCACCACAGCCTGTTGTAAAATCTAGTGAAACGTGCATAAAGATCTTGCATCTGGTTTGAGATTTATCTCTGCTACTGAGTCAGCCTGTCTGCATTTTTGACTCTGGTTGTTCATCCAGGGGTGAGGGCTGCCTCACAGGGAGAGAAGAATTACTGTGGAAAGCATCGAGAGTGGGATTTTCTTTTGCTATCACGATGGCTTATTTAGAAAAATATTTTCTAAACGAGCTGGCAAAAGGTAGGGTGTATATGAGCTACCGTAAGGATGCTCAGGTAGCGGCTTTTGGGGACCACAGTGCCGTGCCCTTCTCACAATGAAATTCATGAATTAGGCTACTGTAAGGATGTTCAGGTAGCGGCTTTTGGGGACCACAGTGCCGTGCCCTTCTCACAATGAAATTCATGAATTAGGCTACTGTAAGGATGTTCAGGTAGCGGCTTTTGGGGACCACAGTGCCGTGCCCTTCTCACAATGAAATTCATGAATTAGGCTTTGGTGTAATGCACGTGACTTCGATGTGGAGATTCTCCGAGAGACAACCATTGCAGTGCTGTTGCAACACATAAAAGACACGGTTTACTGTTTCTCAGCATCCCTGTGTGCAGCCCCCAGCGAGGGAGCGACATCAAAGTACGCGCTGGGTGAAGCTTTGCTCTCTGCCAGGAACTGGTTGGTTTTCTCTGCTGAGAAGCTGTTTTACAGTCGTGTTCGGTACACTCGTAGCCCGTTCGCTGTCCCTGCAGGGGTTTGCAGCCTGCGTGTAAGTGGCTCATTTTCCCACCTGCTACTCTGTTCTAGTGGAATTTCCCCTAGTACTGATTTTTAAAAATTTTAACAGCGATTTTACCATCTTACGGTGCGGATTTCTAGTAAGTTGCTACATCTATGTTGCGGAACGAAGGTGTCTGAGTGTGGCATGCAAATTCGAGAACGTTTCCTTATCCTGGCAATGACTGTTGGAATGAGTTGTGAAATGCGTGTATTTCTCTGATTTAAATGACAGTGGAGTGTGCGTGTTGACACCTGGCTCAGCCATGCGGCTGCTGAGAGTCAGCTTGGAATAGCCCGTCTGAAGGTCAAGAAAAGTGCTGCGTAATGGCCTTTAGCCTCATCTGGGAAGCGAACTCGGTGTGAGGAGGGTTTCAGCGTTGACTGGGAACATCGGGTTTGGAAACACTTCTTGGAAGTATCCGCTGTGGACCAAGGTGCTCAGAGAGGCTCGTCTGGGGGCCGTGGCAGTGACCCTGGCAGGATCCAGGACCCAGGGACTTGAGGAGAGAGGGAAGGGAGATATTCGGGGAGATCCCGGAGGATCTTCATGTTGTCATCACGTCCTGCGGCGATTCTACTCCTCTTCTGCATCTTTCTTCCCTTTCTCTCTCTCTCTCTCTCGCCCCCAGCCCTTGGCAACCACCCTTCTACACCCGGTCTCTATGAATTTGTCTGTTCTAGGGACCTCATATAAGGGGAATCATGCAATACTCATCCTTTTGTGTCTGGCTGATGTCACTGAGCGTCGTGTTCAAGGTTCATTCCTGTTGTAGCCTGTGTCAGAATTTCATTCCTTTTTTGGGGGGGCTGGAAAATATTCCGTGTATATATCACATTTTGTTTATCCATTCGTCTGTTGATGGGCATTTGGGTTATTTCCACCTTTTGGCTATTGTGAAGAATGCTGCTATGAACATTTGTGTACAAATATCTGTCCCAGTCCTTGCTTTCATTCTTTCGGGTGTACACCTAGGAGTGAAATGGAGGCATCTTATGGTAATTCTGTGTTTGACTTTCTGGAGAACCCCAACACAATTGTCTCTCCATGCCTCACTCCATATTGTGTATCGTGTTGTCTGCCACACGTAAAGAATGTTAGCTATCGTTGGTGTTTGTTATCATCCCCAAAGTAGATAGTCTGATATTTCATACTGGTTTGTTATGGGAGGTGAGCTTAGAGCATGGGGAAATAGTTTTTGCCAGAATTCTGTACATTTTGCTTTCAGTTCTGACAAGACCTGAGCAACATTTTTAGAAACGTCTTAACATGACTTTACCTTTTTAAAAAGAGGGGCAGGCTACAAAAGAGGGTCCGTAAATTGTCTTATTTCTGGATCTTGATTAACTCAGGAATTTGTGAGGTCGTTTTGAGGAACCTACATCCATTCAGCTGTCTACAAGATCTTCGGACTTCCTCTGTGCTCACAGAGTTGTGTATTTAAAATATATTCTTGATTTTTTGTAATAATTTTTATTTAAAAAGTATATACATACTTGGAGAATTAATGATCATTTTAAAGTATCAGCATTAAGAGAATATAGCCTTTGAAGTGAGATTTAAAGATGTTTCATTGCTTAAGCAAAGGTGTCTTTCTTCCAACTAACCTGAAATAATTCTCTCTGCTTATTCTGCATTATGTCACGTGATGTTTACAGACAGTGACTTCTCCCTAACAGTCATGGGCTTTCTCAACTGTGCATCCAAAGGGTGAGACTTTGCTAGATATTCGACCAAAAAGCACTCTTGGGAAAGGCTTTCAAATCAATTTTTCATTTTATCACAGTCGTACAGCCAGCACAACATACAGGCACAACTTGCTTTTATGAACAATTCTGTATTTCCATCACTCTTTGTGTTTCTTTCAACTTCTGGTCATTTTCTTTCTTTGAAAGTTATTATTAAAGGTGTGTGTGTGTGTGTGTGTGTGTGTGTGTGTGTGTGTATGGGTGTGAGAGTGTGCGTGAATGCGTGTGTGACTGTGTGTGTGTGTACTAGACAAATGCTACATTGTTTCTTTTCTTTCTTTTCTTTTTTTTTTTTTGCTGCTGAATTTTTTGCTGTATCATTATCCAATTGATCTTAATTATCTCCTGCTAAATTAAGTTTCTTTCAAGGGAGTTATCTTTAAGATAGTATTTCTTTCAACTATTCTTTGTATCTCTTTTAGGTTCTTTTCTAAAGAAAAATGTTTTCCATGCCAGAAGAGATTGGTAGAGAGTGGCTTTTATTTTTCTCGCTAATATAGGAATCATTTTGGCATGAATAAACAAAGATGAGAAATAATCAGCTGAAGAATTCCAGTCATTAGTTGATTTACATTTTAAGGCCAGATTTACAGAATTCCTTCTTCTGCGTTAAATGACAACAGATCCACTCCCACCTTAATAACAAGGTTAGGGGAACGTCAGTGGCAGAACACAACCCCATGCCTGGGGTCCCTTCTCCTTCCTCTGCCACCAACCAGCTGTGGGCTCTTGACAAAGCTCGAGCCTCAGTGGGACTCCTCCGAGCCTCAGGGTCTTAGTCTGTTAAATTAAGATGTTTGGCCAGATACCTGTACTGTGGACTTCAGTTCTGAAATACCATCAGTCTCTGGTTACAGTAGATCTCTTGGAGACACAGAGTTTTAGCTAACCAGCCTCTTAATCAACTCTAGGTCACTGAAAAGACACTGAATTCCTTGTTTAGAAAAATGTTTACTGTAGCACGCCAGAATAACGTGAATGAATATGGGAATGGTTTCAACTTCTAATAAGGGTTCTCACTGTTGTGGGACATTTAAGTTGAACCTAAAATTAATAAAATTTTTTACAGTGTGGAGTGCTATGTTTTAAATACCTAGTTTTATCTAAAGCGATTTCAAACCTGTTTTATTAAATAAAGATGTCCAGAAGAAATAGAAATTTGTGAATAATGTTCATGTAAAAAGAATAGATTAAAATGTAGGAAAAGATCAATTCAATAATATGTCATCGTTGATCTCTGATTGCTACATGGATGATGAGCTCGGGTGTAGTGCGTGGACACTGTGAAAATGATGACCATGGAAGGAAAGTTTTATGCATGCAGGTACGTGTATACCCCGTGAAGGTTGTGTGCTTACGTTAAAGGAGTTTTCCTAATTCACGACGTTGTTGTAATTGGGGTAATGACAACTCACAAGGCACACCCTTTACCAGACACAGAAGGACAAGTTAATAGAATATTAAAGAACAGCAGTGCTGACCTGTCCTTGGAGTTTTCAGGGAGGAAGAGAAATTGCTGAGACACCAGCTTCAGCAGGAGTGGGAGCCAGGTGAGCTCAGGGTGACACGGTGGCATCACAGCCAGGCAGTGGACCCCCCTGCATCTTCAGGGCACTTTGAAGACTTGAAATTGACCAGGGTGCGTATCTGTCAGCAGAAGTAAATGACAGGAGAAATCACTGCCTTATGAAATCAACATTTTTAAGTCCGTGGTAAGGATGTGAGGTAATCGGTAGTCATCAAAACAATTCCCTGCAACATCTACTTCCTAATTACATGTATATTTAAAATGTATTTAGAGTGTTGCTGGATTTTTAAATGACATGACTCTCTGTCTTCACCCTGGTGTTGAACGGCCCAGGTCTGGACCTCACGTAATCCACATGTATCAACCCCAACAAGCTGGGGACCCTCGAGGCAGGGCTTTGGAGGCGACGTGGTGAGGGGGGGCCCAGGATGTGGCAGCTGGTGCCCCACATCCCAGGCAGATATGAGCCGACATGGCAAGTCACTTGCAGATAAGTGATTGAATGTGATCGGTTTGGATGAGTTAAAATGCTAAGCCTGTACTTGGGGAGAGCTGCTTTATAATTTATGAGCAGCGTTGCGTCTTTTCTCTGCCCTATTTTCTCCCCGCAATCCATTTGTGTGTGTGCGCGTGTGACTCGCTTATGACTTAGGTCCCTGTGATGGGTCTTTAATAGCAGGTCCTTATCCCTGATGACTCTGCTCTCACCCTGTGTCTTAGCCACGAAGGGCACTCTGTCGGCCTGCTGTGTTGTCAGGTCAGAAACTGATCATGATTCCCTAGCCTCGCTTGCCTCGCTTGGCAGTTTTCTTCACTCTTGAGACTTCCCAGTATTGTTGGAGGCTTTTTTATCATTGCTCAGGATCTGGAATATGCAAGCTTCCGTCTATACCCGACTTCTCCCGTATATTTCATTCATTCATCAATTATTTATTGAACACTTACGTGTCAGATATTTGTCCTTGCTTTTTTGTTGTAGTGTCCTGTGCTTACCTGTTCAACTACATCTATCCTATTATTTTATGTCTTTCCCAGTATAGTAGGTTCCTGATGGTAAGAACAGTGCCGGGTTTACCGCTGTCATGGTATCTCGCCAGTTCACGGAACATTCTAGGTACTCCATAAAAGTTTTCTCTTCCTTGGACTTGAGTAATAATGCTAAACCTTTTTTAAGCTTAAGTTCTCCTGATGTTATTCATTTACTTATTTCAGTATAAAAATTTTAAATCATGCAGAAAAACATAGTAAATAATACTAAATAATAGTAAGTAATAATCAAACACAGTATCCTGGTGGTCTCTTCTACCAAACTTTGTTAACTCTCAAGTGTTTTACTACTTTTCCTCTAAATTTTTACTACGTGTTATAATTCCTACAATATTATTTATAGAAAATATTGTAGATATAGTTGAAGGCCCGTGTACTCCCTCCTAACCCCATCTTTCTTCCTCACTCCCCAGAGGAAGGACAATCTGACTTTGTTGTCTGGTGTAGGGTTTTAGGCTTCTGTTTGCTGTGAGTGTATTTTTAAACAATAGCTAGTATTGTTTGGCATGTTTGTAAATATGTAAAAATGATGTGATATGCTCCGTATACTTTCGCAACTTGGTTTTCTCGGTGTTGACGATGTTGAAACAGTCCATGCTGACTGATGGCGCTGAAACGAGCTCATTCCCTCTAATTGCAGGAGAGCATTCCATTGTGTGAACAAACCCACACAGCATTAATCAATGCCTCTGCTGATGGGCATTTAGGTCGTCTCCAATATATTTGCCATTGCAAACAATGTGGCAATTAGCATTCCTGTACAAGCCCCTATTCGCATGTATGGGAGGGCTGGGTCAAAAGGATATGTGCATCTTCAATTCTCCTAGGTATTGCAAAAGTGCTGTTTTGTAAAAATCATATCTGTTGTGGCCTCTCCCGTTGCAGAGCACAGGCTCCGGACGTGCAGGCTCAGCGGCCACGGCTCACGGGCCCAGCCGCCCCGCCGCATGTGGGATCTTCCCGGACCGGGGCACGAACCCGTGTCCCCTGCATCGGCAGGCGGACTCTCAACCACTGCGCCACCAGGGAAGCCCACCTTTTGTCTTTTAACTAGCAAATTAAGCCCGTTTCTGTTATTACAATTCCTCATATATTTGGTTTCATCTCTGCCATCTAATCCTGATTTTCTGTGCTTTCCTCAGGCCCCCTATCTTTCCCAGCGTCTGTCATTTTATCCTAACTCCTACCTTCTTTCTGCTGTTTAGAGGTTATATATTTACCGTATTTTTATTCTCTGGGAGCTACCCTTAAAATTTAACATGTGTGCTTGAGATGGTCTAAAGTTAGTCAATAGCTGTACTGTTCAGGGAGACACAGCTGCATCGAGGAGCCCGCGACATGCTCAGTCTAATGAGCCACATCTGTCCCTCGCATTATTTTTTTTTCAATTTTTAAAAAAATTCATTTATTTATTCATTTATTTTTGGCTGTGTTGGGTCTTCATTGCTGCACGTGGGCTTTCTCTAGTTGCAGCAAGCAGGGGCTACTCTTCCTTGCGGTGCACGGGCTTCTCATTGTGGTGGCTTCTCTTGTTGCGGAGCACAGGCTCTAGAACATGCAGGCTTTAGTAGTTGTGGCACGAGGGCTCAGTAGTTGCGGCTCATGGGCTCTAGAGTGCAGGTTCAGTAGTTGTGGCGCACGGGCTTAGTTCCTCCGTGGCATGTGGGATCTTCCCGGACCAGGGATCAAACCCATGTCCCCTGCATTGGCAGACAGGTTCTTAACCACTGTGCCACCAGGGAAGTCCCTCTCACATTATTTTTCTTCCCCAGTATTTTAGATCCCAACCTGTTTTTAAATCCATACTAAATAGTGATAAATTAGATTTAACCATAAGTTTGATCATCTCATCATATCTTCTTGAATATTAGTCATTCCTTTATGTTTCAGTTTTCTTTCTCAGGAATCTATCCTTAAATAGGTCTCTCAATGGAGGTCTGTTACAAGTGAAATGGTTTTGGGCTTTTTTTAACCTAAAATTGTCTTATTTAGTCCTTATTCTTGAGTAATTGCTTAGCTGGGTACAGAGTTCTACGTTACAGTCATGTCCCTCAGAACCTCAAAGACACTCTTCTCTTGTTCTCTGTCTTCTTCTGCTGTTGTCATGTTGGGATCGTTTTCTTCTGTCATTGAAATTTTCTTGAGTGAGGACCCATGGTTAGCAAGCTCCCTCAGATTTTGTTTTTCTGGAAATACTTTGTCCCATTCTTGAAAGATGTTTTTTCTGAGTGTACGGTTCTGAGGAGACAATTAGATTCTCTCAGGGCTTTGATGACCTACTCCCCCTGCCCCACCCCACCTTCTGTGGTTATTGTTGAAAAGTCAGGTTGGATTAGTTGTTCTTCCATTGTAAATTCGCTCTCTTTCCTTTCTGTCTGCTTTAAAAATGTTCATTTCATCACTGATACTTGGCAGTTCCCTGTGCATCTAGGCATGTCTTTTCCAGAACTCTTGTGCTTCTTGAACATGAGAACTGGGGTTCTTTAACCAGTTCTGGAAAATTCTCAACTATTGTTTCTTCATATCTGATTTCCCTTATTCATTCTCCCCCTTCTTTGAATTCCAAGTAGATATATGTTAGAACTTCTCACCGTATCCTTTCTGTCGATTAAACTCTTCTTACTCTATTTCTCTCTTTGTATTTCTGTGCTTGTGTTAAAATGTACCCAGGGGCTTTTAATTCATGAGGGTGACTGAGTGAAAACATGAAGAGGTCAGTGCCACTGAAAGAAACCTTTGCTGTTACTTGCAATTTTCCCAGGAAAATAGGCACAGCATGCTGGGCCACGCGTGGAAGCAGCAGAGCTGGTCTGGAGGCAGAACAGGGGGTGAGGGGAGAGCCTAGGCCATAGCCTTTGCTGGAGTTTCCATGGGGAAGGCAAGGCAGGGCGGGGTAACAGTTTAGGACTGGCTGGTTGAATAATTTCAGTGGGCTCTGGGGCATGAGGGCTGTCCTTAGTTGTCTGATGTTTGCCCTGGGTTTAGAGCAGATTTAGAGCAGATGAAATATTGGTTTGGGCTTGTGAGAGTTATTAGCAAAAGGAGGCAGTTGGGGGTGTGGACTCAGGATTGGTTGATTTGTGGATGAAATTCATGTTTGCAGGTGAGTCATTGATTATCTCTAGGAATTAGCCCTTGGAGAGGCAATCTGCCCTCAGTCAGCAAGATGTCAAATACCATAAAAAAAGATGAAGACGGTGCTCCATTCTGGAAAACTTCGTCACCTTCTGTTTTCAATAGACTCTCAGTATCTGTGAAATCCATGCACTGAGTTTCTAATTTTAATTAGAATATTTTTATTTCTAAGTGTTCTTTTTTGAGTAATTAAATGAGTTTTGCTCTTTGCTCATCTTTTCAATTCTTTATTTACTTAAGCACAGTATGTATGACATTTTATGTCTGTATGTGGTAATTCCAATATTTAAAGCCATTGTGGGCCTGATTTTGTTCTCTGTTATCTCTGCTGGTTCTTTTCTTTCTTATTTTGCCTTATTTCCTTATGTATTTTGTGATTCTGTGAGTTCACGTTACTTGGAATTTGTGAAAATTATGTGAAACTGAGATAAACATATATTCTTCCAGAGAGAATTTACCTTTACTTCTGATGGGCACCTGGGTACTATCAACCTAGGATTACCACCTACATTTTAAAAATTGAGGGTTTTCAGCCCATCAGCTAGGGCTACAGATTTGCAGTACAGACAGCCTGTGGTTACAAATTGTCAGAGGAAATATTTTTCTATTTAGTGTCATTTTGCTAGAGACAGTTGTTTTTTTTTTTAGGGTTCCTGGTGGGTGTGGGTATGCACTATTTATGGTTAATCAGTATTCTTGCAATGTAACTCTCTAGGGTTCTGACTTTATGTAGATGGTCTTTGATCAGATTCCACCTCTGAGGTGCCCCTATAATTTTTCTTCTGGTCCTTGCACCCACAATAGCCCACTGTTTTATAGGTTCATTTGGGAAATCCAACCTCCAGCACTCATATTATTTCTCTGAATCTCAATTATTTATTTATTTATTTATTATTGCCTTTCTGAAGCAGCCTTATATTCTTGCCATCTCATTGATTAAAGTTTTGTACTTTAAAAACATTTTATGTAACATTTTTGTTTATCTTCAGTGGGAGAGTACTATCAAAAATGGAAATCTCTCATGTTTTTCCTGTATTTCTCTGATTCACCTTTTGGAAATTTTCCTTACATCCATTTTCCAGTTAACTAAGTCTCTTTTCAACTGTGTCTAATCCACTGTATCGTTGTTTTTTCTCCATTTTTAATTTTAATGATTATATATTTAATTTTTAGAAGTGTCTTTTGGTAACTCTTCTGTTCCCATGTGGGAATTAATCTTAAGCTTAACCTCCCTCATTACTAAGAATAACAGCCTGACCTGTACCTGCTGCTGGATCCCTCCGCTCATGTTATTGACATTTAATGATTGTTTAGGAAAACATGCTTTGGCTATTAGGGTATAATGCATAGGAATAATTTTGAATTTCATTTCAAACCTTTAAATATTTTCTAGTTTGGAACCATATATTTCAGTACAGTCAGAACACATTCTCTGCTAGAGGAAAGAAGAACCTTTCATTCAGAGGGAGTTTGCCTACTGTAGAGATAATACACGTCTTAGGAAGTAGGCTTTCCCACCCCATCACCTGTGAAGCCCTTGATGTCATGTCATTTGTTTCAACACTTAGAAAAGTATATTAAAAATTTTCTGTGGAAGCTTTATTTTGTGGCGGGGAGGAGGAGATAGGAGCTTGTGTAGTGGGTTTTTTCCTTATCTGATGGACTCCTCTGGGGATTTCCCCGAAGTCTCTCTTTCTGACATTCAGTACAAATTTCTTGACCTTTTCAATGGCAGTGTGACCTTGGTGTAGACAATGCGATGAAGCGTCTGGGTTTCCTTGAGAGTTCTGAGTTGTCATGCTGTCCCTGTGGCAACTCCAACAGGGGAGAGCTGCCTGGACTGTGGCCCGGAGTCCTGGGGAAGCCACTGTGTCATCCCCACTTCTTTGAACCACTGTCTCCTCATCCAACTCAAGGGCAGCATCCTGGTTTGCCTGCCTTGGCCATGTGGCTGCACCCTAAGTGCAAGGTAAGCTGGGGCTGTGAGTATTAATCGCAAGAAGGCTTTTCGGCTTCTGCTCCAGGAGGCAGGTTCAGCCTCAGCTGGGGGCTCCCTAAGACGAGTGAGGGTGCAGACAGAAGAATAACTAATGCCCACAGCCACTCAGAGGCAGAGTTGTGCCAGGGAGGCCAGGACACTTGGTGTCCCCTCTCTGTGGGAACCTTCTCTGAGCCACTTCCCTGTTGCTCCTTCCTCCTCCCAAAATGAAAGTTCAGCCAGAGGTCCGCCTCAGACCACCACGCCAGCCCTAAACTCTCTTCTTTGGGGTTTTGTTTATCCCTTTGGCTTTGAATGTCACGTCCATGAGGGTGAATCTCAAATCTGGGGCTCTCTCTATTCTTGACCTCTCAGTGAAGTTCCAGTATCATCTTAATATATTTAGAAGTTACTCCAATATTGTGACTTCAGCCGTTTCAAGTTCATATTTGTCATATGTTTGTGTTTTTTCTCCCCCAGTTAACTCCTGTGTATCAGTCAGGGTTCAGAGTTCTCCAGAAAAACAGAACCAATAGAATCTATACCTATTTGTCTATCCATCTATCTATCATCTATCCATCTATCTATCACTTAGAGAGAGAGAGAGAGAGACAGAGAGACAGAGACAGAGAGGCAGATTTTAAAGAATTGGCTTACGTGATCCTGGGGGCTCACAAGCCTGAAATCCACAGGGCAGGTCAGCAGGCTGGACACTCAGTCAGTGTTGCCATCTTTAAGCAGTGTTCCTTCTTCTCCAGGAAACCTCAGTCCATGTTCTTCAAGGTCTTCAACTGATTGGGTGAGGCCCACCTCCTTTATGGAGGGTAACCTGCTTTACTCAAAGTCAACTGGTTGTAAATGTCAATTACTTTTTAAAATATCTTCACACCAGTATCTGGACTAGTGTTTGGCCAATTAACTGGGCACTGTCACCTAGCCAAGTTGATACATAAAATTGGCCATCACATCTTGGTACAGGTTTGTTCTAAATGGTGTCACCAACTGCACTCCCCAGAGATACTGCTGAGTTCTCCTAATTCCCATCTTTGGAGTCAGACGAACCTAGGATTGCATCTCAGTTCTGCCCTCATTATCTGTGGGATCTTAGACAAGTGATTCGTTCTCGTCAAGATTCCGTTTTGTCACAGATAAGATGGGATAAAATGGGAACGATGGCAGTACCCGTGCACCTCATAGTATTGAAGTGGGAGGAAGACATACAAACTCCTGGGTACAAGAACCTGACGTGTGGCATGTCCTCCTTCAGGGGCTGGAAGCTCGGCCGCTGAACTTCATTGGGGCACCTGGGCTACGCTGTTGGCAGCACTTCATCCATTTGGAAGGTCAAGAGCTGAGAGGTTAGGAACTTCCCCCAAGTCACAGAGACAGCACGTGTCAGAGTCAGACTCTGAGGTGAGAGCTTTCTGAGACCAAAGCCAGAGTTCTCTTTCCCTCCACCGAGTGGTGGGTGCTCCGAAGCATTGAAGCAGATGAGTAGGGAGACCCTTGGGTAGGAGGAGCCCACATGTGTCCGTCCACACCCCGTCCCCGCACGAGCCTGGAGCACGTGAGCTGGGTGTAATGGGGCGGGGGTCCCCCTTAAAACCCAGCTCACCGAACCTCTCAACCTACTGGAATTGCCCCGTTCCCCTTATGGTTAAGACAAACAGACAAATAGCACAAAAACTTATTGGATAAAGTAAGTTTTTTAAATTAACATTTGGGGAAGACAGTCGTCTGAAACACCTGCCTTTCTGTGGCCGCAGAAGAAGATCCTGTTTGCACTGAGTGTTGTTCATTTCAGGAAGACACATTTGCATCAGGTTTGTTGTGCGTTAGGGACACAACAAACTCAGGAAAGCAAGCCAGCAGGTATTAAGAATGTTTACTACAACAGAGCTGGTAACAAAGAATGCCTTTCAACATTCAGCTTTTCCTCGTGTCACCTGGGCCGTGAGCTGCCCCAGGTCTGAGGAGCGCTGCTCCTGGACCGTCCCTGTGTCTTCACTGCTGCCCTCTCCATGGCTGTGGGATTCCTCTTCACGTGTCCCTCCCCCTCCCCACGGAGTGTGACCTTCTGGAGGGCGTGGCCAAGGCCCAGTCCACCTTTGAATGGCCATACTCAGGTATTCGGTACGCGCTCGAAGAGTACTGGAAGAACACGAGAAGGAAAAGGCAGGACAGGGGAGAAGGTGTGAGGGAGGAAGGAAGGACGGAGGGAAGGACGGATGGGCAGAGAAAGAGAATAAATCAGCCGGGGCCTGAGCATTCATGCTGGCTGAGTTTTACTCTATTTTCTTCCAGCCTGTGTGCCCATCAAACCCCAGCACTCAATCAATAAGTCATGTTCTTTCTTCCAGTAACGTACGGGCACGGCATGTTAAATAGAGAGCGTATTTCATCTTTGTTGTTAATTATAGCTTTCCTCCAGCTCACAAAGCTGGTCTGCAGCCTGTAGAGCATGAAGAAATGCAGCTTGAGGGTTTGCCGGCGACAACTTAGCTTGCTGAATAAAAGCCGAGGCCCCAAGGGTCCCGAAGCCCCCGCGTCTGCTCACAGCATGGAGAGGAGAGGCTCCGACTGTCTCCGTGTGGACAGCGCATGGCTTGATCAGCTGAGCTTGGCAGCGGCAGAGGCTCTCAGAGGACAGGCTCCACCCTCCTCACCTCTCCGGCCAACTCAGAAGCATCGGCCATGGTGACACCTGTTATTTGTGGGATGGGTACTGTGTTAGTTGCTCTGCTTCATTTAATCCTCAAACAGTCCTACGGTGGAACGGTTGTTATTATCCTCAGTTTAGCTGTGAGGAGTTGAGACCCAGCCCACGCCCAGACACTCACCCCACGAAGGGAGGATCCAGACTGGGATCCGAACTGTTCTGGCCCCAAAGAGCATGATTGTAACCACCTGGTTACACCCCCTTCTTTTATTTTGTAAGGAGAAAGTAGTTAAGACAGGATCACTTGGATTTTCCTAGAGCCAGGAAAGAAATTGCCAAAAATATCTCCTTTGTGTGTTTAGAGAACTAGGGATTAAATAATGGGAGGGAACTTTCATCAATACTCACTGTTTTCCTTCCTTCTTTTTTTTTTTTTTTTTTTTTTTTTGATAGCATAGAAACTGAGCGTGAGCCTGGTGGACCCACTGTGATGTCAGTCAGGGCTCCGGGAGCGAGGACGTGTACCCGAGTGGTACCCTCCGAGCTCCGCCGCTCCTGACGTGTTTCTGGCCGGAGCCTCTTCCGCATTCTCTGGAAGCAGGTGGCCGTCATAGGCGTCCACCTGTGGTGCCTACGTTTTTGTTCAAGCTTTACTGATTTTAAAGCACTTCCACAAACGGCATAGGCAAGGCCACGTTGGGGGTGTCAGGCTGTGTGCAGGGCCCAGGAAAGCATGGCCCCTGGTCCACAGGGAGGCCTGGCTGCCTCTCCATCTCCAGGTTCGGGGACATCCCACAGGCTTCAGGGGCTTGATGGGCAACTGGAGAAAGAGGCGGTGGTCTGCATTGCTTCAAAAGAGTAGAAGCGCCAGACGGTACATCCAGGAGCCCCCTTTCCTTGGTGCTGTTTCTGCCCAACAAGAATGGGCTGCCCGACGATGCTGGGAGCCCCTCCTCAGAAGAAGGCTGGGCTGAGAAGCCCAGCGTGACCAGGGAGGGGACGGTGCTGATGTCTGATGCTCTCCTAGCTGCTGGTCTGTGATCTTCAGCCAGATGACCTAAGCTCTGGTTTTGGCTGTACCACTTGGTGGTCCTGTGAACTTGGGGAGAACGACAGTCTCTCCCTCACCTGGCTGCTGTGAGGATGAAGTGGGTTACTGTCAAGTGCCTAGAACAGTTTCTGGGGCTTCATGTCATCAGTGAATGTGAGCTCTTATTACTAGGGCCCCTTCGGACTCCGTTGGCTCGTGGTTGTGTTGGGATGGCACACTGCATCGGCTAATCATTACGGAGCATTCGGGTGGTGTTAGGATGAAAATTTAAGTAACCGTGTATATGAGCAACGACATACTCCGGGAAGAGTGGGAGAGCAGATGAGTACAGGGCGTGTCTCCTGGCATCAGGGGGCCACATTCTGGATGGAAGGCGTGCTGCGTGAAACGGTAGCTAACAAGTGAAAAGAGGGTGTGACCGGGCGCCTCGTGTGTGGTCTGGGAAATCAGACGGCCTGGAAACCACTTCCAATCAGGCAAGGCTCCCCTCAGGGGCAGGATGAGTCAGACGGACGGGTTTCTGCCACGTGATGGTAGATAACAGGCAGCTCAACACCTCATGGGTTGAAATCAGACGCTACACGTGGTTCGGCCTGTGCACTGGTTACTGCTCAGCTGGTCACCACTCCAGGTTCTGCACGCGTCTCATCTCAGGACCCAGGCTGAGGAAGCGGCCCTCAAACGGGGAGCTGAAGGACCAGCAGCAACAGGGGGCGATGCTCAAGGCCGTGGCTTGGAGCTGGACCCTTTCCGCGTGTTCTCCACCGGCCGTCCAAGGGTACACGCTCAAGCTCACCGTGGAATGCGGAGGCCTGCTCTGCGCATGACGAGCCCGGGCGAGGGCAGGAAAGAAGCAACAGTTGTGAGCAAGTAGTACAGTCCACACGGATTGCTTTCAAATATGAACATCAGCTGTTTGGCGTTTGATTAGCTTCTGGGTGTCTTGAAGGGGAGAGTCACAGGGTTCACTCTGCACGTGACAGGCACGTGATAGGCGCGGGTGGTTTTCACACAAACCCCCCAATTG
>NW_020171808.1:2025402-2035402 GCF_003031525.2 Neophocaena asiaeorientalis asiaeorientalis | reverse complement strand
CTTCGCGCAGGGCTGACGACTGAGGCCCGACGCGGCCGAGCCCCTGTGCCTGCACCCCAGGGGCTGACCCGAGCAGAGGGTGTCCCGTGGCTCCTGGACACGGCCCCTCTGGAGGAAGGACAGACCCCGCGGACCTGGGAACGGGGCAGGGACTTTGAAGCGACGAGTGCAAGTGAGAACAGGCCCTGCGGGCTGGTGCTGTAAGCGGGGAGCCGAACGGGATGGGACCCCCAGACAAGGGGAGCTTCTGGAGGAGATGAGAGGTGAGCTGGGCTCCTTGGCCTTTTCTGAATAAACTCTTAATTTCAGAAAAGTTTTAGATTTACAGAAAAGTTGCAGAGATGGTACAGAGAGTTCCCATAGGCCCCTGGGGGACTCCCCAGTTGTGAACATTTTACATTTTCCTAGGGTACACTTGTCACGAGGTGTTACTATCAACCAAAGTCCAGGCTTTCTTTGGGCTTCATCAGTTTTTCCCTAATACCACTTTTCTGTCCTAGGATCCCATTCGGGTCCCACGTGACATTAGGTCACCAGGCTCTGGGGCTCCTCTGGCTGCGACGGGTCGTCAGCTCCCTTGCCTTTGGCGGCCTTGGTGGGTCGGAGAGCGCCGTCTGAACAGCTTCTCTTCACCCGTGCTTTGCTTACACGTCGCGGCCTCGGGAAGTCTTGCGTGCAGCGTGGTTGAGGTGAGACCCTCAGTGTTGTTCCCACGGCGCCCGTGCTTTCAGGGCATTAATGTGTTCATTCTTTTTTTCTTTTCATTCACTCCAAAAATATTTGTTCAGCAGTTAATTACATGCTACGCTGGTGTTCAGGTGCCAGAGATGGAGCAGAGGACAGGTGTGGGGAGGACTGGCCGTGAACGCACACGTGTGACCTGCCGTCTGTTAGGGGCTCGCACGCACCTGGGGGAGAGCGCAAAGCAGCGGTGAATAGGGCATGGATGGGGCTGGGAGAGTTCTAGATTCAACTGTGGCGAGCAGGGGAGGCCTCATGAGAAGGGGACATACAGGCAAAGACGGGAAGGAGAGAAAGGGCCCACCATGCAGATACCTGGAAGACCGCTCCAGGTGAGACCCTACCTGCTGAGTCCCCGAGTGGCCAGAAGCTGGGTTGCAACATCTGTGTGTCTATATATCAAGGAGACAATTCATGTGTGGCCTTGAGTTTAGGGTTCGGACTTTACTCTGGGGATACAAACTGGGGATGTCAGTGTTTGGATGGAGTTGAAGATGTGAGACCAGGTGAAATCCCAGGAGAGATGCTCAGGGAATGAGTTCTGGGGCACAGGAGTTCTCCGGGTTGGGGAGGTGACAGGGAACGGGCAAGGGTGCCAGGGAAAAGCCAGCAGGGGGACAAGCAGGCGTGGAGTCTCGGAAGCCAAGTGAAGGGCCAGGGCGTGACCGTCTGTTAATCCCACGGACAGTACCGTGGCCAACACGGGCTGTGCAGCGAGCCGTCTCGGTCCTGGGTCTTTACACCCGTTGGCTGGTAGCGTCATCATAACCCTCTGTCAGACACGCTCCTCTAGGAGATCTGTTTTGCAGATGGTCCAGGGCAAATAACCTGACCTGCTCGATGGCTCACAGGCGCTGGAGCCGGGGTTGTACCCAGACCTTGTGGTCTCAGAGCTCACGACCCTTAATGCCCCGCCGTGCCCACTGACCGAGGATGTGGGTTGATGGTGTGGCTGGCAGTTCCTGGGGAGTTTGCAGGGCGGCTGCAAGTGAGTCGAGGGGGAGGCAGAAGGACGGGGTGGCCGGTGGGGCCCGGGGCGTGCGGGAGGACGCGGGTGACAGAACGTGTACCTGAGCAGTGGGCTGGAGGGGACCCAGGAGAGGCTGTGACGGCTCCAGGGACGGGGCCGTGCCGGGGAGCGTCTTCCAGGGAGAGAAAGCGGGATCCGTTTGTAGGCTGGCGGGAACAGAAGGGTAGAAAGGGGACAAAGTGAGTGACGTCATAGCGGGGCGAGTTAACTGCGTCTGCGGCTGAACGACTGTCCGTGCGGTTGCTCAGTTTCTGCCTGCTCTGCTGAAGCACCGACCGCTGGGTGAGGGCCTCTCACCCGTCTGGGCCCCGCCGTCCCCGTGTGCCCACCGCAGGGCCCTGGGGGGAGTGGGTGCCGCCCTCACAGGTCATAGGTGGAGTCCCTGCGTCCCCAGGCCCGCGGCTTCCCAGGCGGAGCAGGATGGCCCCCAAGAAGTTCTCTGCCGGCAGACCCGTTACTGAAGGGGACAGAGAGGGAGAAGCAACAGGACAGTAAAACTTCCCCAAAGCCTCTAAAAGCCTCCTCTCCCGGGGCGGCCCCTTCCTCCCGTGACCAAGCCTACGTACGTCCTCCCGCGGCAGGCTCCCCGCAGGCCCTCACCGTGTCCCGGCCCAGGGAAGAGGGGATGGGCTTTCTGGATGCAGGATGCCCGGATGGGGCTTCGGCTGAGGTGCTCTCGCTGTGAGGACGCTCCTTCCCAGACTGAATCAGAGACTCTAGGAAATGCAGCCCCTTTCATTCTGCCAACCCCGGGGGGTGTTTCCAAAGCTCCAGGGTGAAGGTGGGGGGCTGAACTAGCTCCCCTGCAAGCCTGAGTCTCCCCTACCAGCAAGCACTTGATTTCAGGGCCCCTGTGTAAGCGTGGGGAGTGGTCTCCAACCTCAGGTTTGAGGGCAGGGCTTGTGCGTGTTCGTAAATACGCCTCATGTGTTTTTTGGGGCACCACACGTATAGCCGCTGACACCAGCCCACCCGCCCTCAGGGCGCGCGCGCACACACACACCTCCTTCCCCAGCCAGATGGCCTGGCCAGAAGCAGAGTGAACGGAACCCTGAGCGCATCCGGGCCTGACCTGCCTACAACGTTTGCCTAAAATACTTGCGAGTGTATATCCAGCCTGGGACAGAACGAATTTCTGGAGCAAGTGTTGGGAGCCCCAGGGCACTCGGCCATTTCCTCTTGTCCGTAAAGCTGTTAAACTAAATTATAGGGCTGGGCCAACGGGAGGCCAGCTGTGCTTCAGCTGCAAGGCCCCAGTTGTGACGAAGTGAGAAGTGTAGGCACCGACAGGTCATTAACTGTGTGGCCAAAAATAGGCTGATGGCCGGATCGCGGGCTCTAAGGGGAGGAGAAGGGGCCTCCAGTGCGCGCTGGGTCCCGCCAGGATGGGACCCACCGTCCTTGGCTAGCGCGGGGGGGCGGGCGAGTGTGCCCGACCCACGGCCTCGTGGTCTGGGTGTTTCATTATGTTGGGACAAGTCTTATTTTTGCCTAAATCTTTCTTAAAATTGACAGGTTTTTTTTGTGTGTGTTTCTGTTTTGTTTTCAAAACAAATTTCCCGTTGTGCTTCCTCTTTGGCTGAACTCAGCTTTCCTGTTTACTGTAGTTACTGGGAGGCTGGAGACGAGAGTTGACGTTCAAGGTACACCGCACTTGAATGAGCCCGGAGACGGACCATCGCACGTGGGTTTGGGGTTGCCCATGTGTTTTGTCTCGATTAACAAGTCGCCACGGCTCCTGGTCGGGTTTGCATGAATCACCGCTGGGCATTCTCTGGGGCATTTAAGCAGTGCTCGTCAATAGTGGCTCAAGGGTGAGGTTGAGTAAACCCCTCAGTGTGGAGAGTTGGCCAGCAGGGAACCAAACGGTGCTTTGAAATAAGACCTTTCTCGCTTGAGGGAAGTGGGGAGAGAAGGACCAGGGCACTGAAAAGTGGCAATTGAATCCCTCGATTGTAGGGCGATCCACTCGTGAGCACGGACGGTTGACGTGATCTCCCCGAGCCTTGGCCTCCCTCTTATCTTCTCTAAAATGGGCACGAGAGTCTACCTGCTGACGTTTCACGCACTCACGGACTCGTTCCGCGTTGGGAGGAGGGCTAGCAGCTTGCTTCCACCGTAGTAAAGTCACACGAAGGTGGGTCTTTGGACCTCGAAGGGTCTGTAGATCCCTCCAGTTCCAGTTCAGCATCTTTGTGCAAATGGGTCTCGGGCCCCAGGGGAGCAATGTGTGCTTTCTCGGGGCCTCGGCAGTCTGCCTGTCAGCGTCGCCATCGGGACCTCCTTGTCCCTGTGGGTAGCACGGGGGGGTGCCTGGCCATGGCAGGGGTCAGGGAGGAGATGTCGGCCTAGGAAGATTCATGAAAGATTTCAAGTCTTGAGGTGACTTAAATTTAAGCTTACATAGAGGCAAATGTTTTCATCACAGAGCTTTATTTTTCCTTGGAATATTCTTATTTTGCACCATCTAAGATGTTGTTAAATAAAGGACAGAAGGAGAGTGCTCCCGGGGACGGGGTAGGGGACCTCACTAACGTCATGGTATTGATACCATGTCCTCAAGGCTCACGAGTGCCGGGATTTTATGTAACGCGGTTTACACGCAGCATCTCGTTTACTCCTCATAACACATCTTTGAGCACGTTTCATGATTACCGCCATTTTATATTTAAGAAAACCAACATTTTGAGGAGGTGAACTCATTTGTCCAAAGTCACGCAACTGCTGATGTGACCAGCATTTTAATCGTGACCCGGAGATTCTGAAAACCCACACTGCTGCCTTGTCTTTGATTAAGTCTTTAAGATGCCAGAACTCTCAAGGACTCGCCAGATGCCCAGGTGGCCCACCCCAGAGACGTTTTGTTTGGAAACACTCAGATGATTAGCTGACTTCTTGCATCTGTGCAGCGAACGCTTGGGGGACGCCACGCAGGAAAGGGCCCTGGGGTTCCACCGATGGCCCCGCCGGTCACAGACGCGGACAGGCCTGAAAGGAGCGATCACCTGGAGGTGGCTGGGTCTCGCCTTGGTCGTGAGCTCCGTGGCTTCTGCTGGCGATGCCCTTGCACCCTCATCCTGGCTGACTTGTGTCATCCTCGTGGCCCAGGAGCAACCCGCTCAGAGGGAACCCAGGCACCGCATCCAGACGCACTGGGTCAGCTGTGTGACCTCCAGGGATTAACTGATGTCATGGAACTCACCGGCTTTTGTCACCTGCATTTCCCAGAGAGTGGAAGTAAAACATTCCTGGGAGAGCTGGCACGTAGCGTAGATGTAAGGCGTGTGGGTCAGTAGCACACGCTGACAGAGGAGACATCCCCCGTTACTAAAGGGTATATTTAAACATTTCACGTATTACGATGCTAGAGCTTCCAAGGAGACACCAGGCACCCAGGTGGCATCCCCAGTGCTGGTGCTTCTTGAGAACAGAAGCCATTTATCTTACATTGTGTTACATTCATACATATTAGAGACCCTCGATAGCTGTTCCTAAAAATGCTAACACATATATGTGTGTGTGTATAGATATCAATCTGTGTCTTATCCATACTAGCACTAAAACCAAGAGCGTTTATTCTATATTATTGGATACATTGCTCTCACACGTGGAATTCACACGTGAAATATCTAATATGTAGAATTCAGATTCCACCTGCGATTTCATCAGCCCCTCATCCCCGCCAGTCAGAGACTTGAGGAGTAGCGTCACTAGGGTTTTATGGTTTTGTTGATGGAGATGTGGAGTCAGATCTTTGGGTGAATCGAGAGAGATCAGGGCTCCCGGCTCGGGGTCGGGCCACTCCCACGGGTCCCGGACACTGCAGGCCGTGTGCACGGTGACACCAACGCACCTCGACTCGTTATTTACGCCTCCCTCTCCCACCACTTACTGGTTGCTGTGCCACAAAACCTGCGTGTCAGCGGAGGCTCAGAACCGGATCTCATGTGCGCACAGGGAACAACCCTCATTTGTTCATTGGGAAACCAGGCGGGTGATGGACCGACCACGGGCCCCGGGGGCAAAGCCCGGTGAGAGCCGGGTGGGGTGCGTGGGGGGGGCTGGGCCAGGAGGCGCCTCGCACCTTCCCACCTCGGCAGTTGTGGGAGCACCTAATTTTCCTGCCTTTTGTTCTAGAGGGCAGATTCCAGGGACAGCATCGGCACCAAATGTTACCGAAGGGAAATGGAAGGGAAATCGTACCAGCTGCCCTCTCTGTGTCAGTGAGATGGAATTCGGGGGCCTCCCCTGCACGCCCCTGGGTCTCAGGAGCAGACGGTGATAACGACCTGCTGGGATTCCATCCACTGTGGAGGCGTCACCATTAAGTCCCAGGAATGTGCTCTCCCTCTCCTTCTCTCTCCACTGCTGGCCTTTGTTTTTTGAAACGAGCGGGATCCTGGGTGGGCAAGCGACCTCGCTGGGGGATCTCTTAGCAGTCCCTCCCTCAAAGCCCTGGGATACTTTCCAGCTTATCCGTGGTGCCCAGCACTGAAAGCGCACGCAAAAGAAAGCTTTTAGATCGAAGTTGAAAGAGAATACCAGCAAGGGCATTTGGGAGCAATGAAATATGGCCCTCGACAGATGAGACGGGCAACACTCTGTCCTAGCCGTAGATTTCACGAGCAAATTTCAGGGTCGCACGGGGCCATTAAAAGCAAAACAAAACCCATAATTGCCCTTAATCTCCATTCATTCTGCATGTGCAAATCTTGTTCAAAGGGCGGTTTCGAGGGGGGAAGATCAAGAGGAGAAGAGCAGGGATCCCTGGCCAGAGCCAGATTGTATCTTCCTGCTCTGAAGACGCGGGAAGAATAGAGTCAGAAGCTGAGGTGTGCGCTCTCCCCGGTGGCCGACTTCTTCCCATGGTGTGGGCCGCCCCGTCTGTGTCCACGATCCCCTTCTGTGGAGGTGAAATATTTCTGCTGGGGTTTTGGCTGCAATGCAGAGCAAGATGAACATGCCTACATGTGTGCTTTCACTTAACTTTCCATAAAAAACAACCAGCTCTGCTTAAATTACAGTGAAATTACTTGTGAGCCTAAGGGGTTACAGGTTCGGAGCGGAGGCTGGGGGTGGGAAGAGAATGGCCCGTCTAACGCGCTGTAGACCCAGGAAAAGCATTCTTCTAGTAATTTATGGTTCTCCTCCGCAGTTCCTCTAAGAATAAAGATCCTTACCAGTTCTCAGTGGCCTGACTCATGGTAACATTGTTTTTAAAATGTGAGACAGTTGTATGCAGGGCTCTAGAGTTTTAATTAAAGAAATGTATTATTTTCTAGGTAATAAAAAGTAACAGCACATGACCCCAGTCTACGCAGACGAGAATGGGACGTAGTTACACTGTGATAGACCCAGATTTCATGATCCCAGTTGAGAGTATTTTGGATAATGTACGACAGTTGGGCTCTTCTTTACTATAATATATGCCTCGCACAGGGTCTGATATATTATAATTTGCACCGGCACCACCTTAGGCAAACATTTTGCAACAGAGTGACTGACCGTAATCCATCCAAGTCTTGTTTCTCTCCGTAGATTAGATTGAGATTATTGGGTTGATCAGGGGCACAAGACACTCCAGAAGTTCTCCTCTGCCTCCCTCTCTTGCCTGTCATCTGCCTCTCCTGTCCTACAGTTTTTCCCAAGTGAAACTCACTTATTCTCACGATATTTCTTTTAACCAGAGCCTCACTTTTAGACTGTAAAACTCTCTCGATTGTCTTTGACCGTTACAGCCAGATTCCCTTTCTCTCAGTAGGTTTAAAGCAATTTTCCCCCCATTTTTCTAAAAACCAGATTGGACCTTAATGCTTGGTCTCAAAGTAAGGGAGATTTTGAATGAATGGTATTTTCATGAGTCTTTTTCTCCTTGGAATCAGAAGTCGTGGACGAAGAGGAGGAATGCTTTTCTCCAACCATTTCTGTCTGATCGGTGTTGGCGGGAAAACAGTTTTCTGATCATTTGGTTTAGGACCAGTTAGCCTGGACCCAGTTCCATGGGTTCCTGTGTTTGGTTTGAAGCCTTTGTTGGCATCCTTCTCTTTGATGGGCGAGCGCCAGGCAACAACTCCACTTCTGGGTTCTCCACCAACCTGCGGCCCTGAAGTCTTTGCCTCTCGTCCGTCTGTAACGGATAGGCCAGTGAGGGACTCTGACTTCTGTACTTTATGTCACTTTGATCAGTTAAACTTTAAAGGGTGATTTCTTCAAAAGATGTTGAAAGCTGCTTTAAGGTGAGTGACCTCATAGCAAATACTAAGCTGCTACTTCTCATAAAATTTCCTCTTCAGGGAGCATCTGTAACTCTTCAAAACTTTCTTTTATTCACATTGTCACACTGAACCAGAAGATCACCCGTGAGAAAAACAGAGCCCATCACAACGACTGTCTCCTTGGTAAAGTCAAAAGTTATGCCCAGGTTATTGCTCTTCGAGAAAGTATAATTTTTCGTGTGACAGACTGTGACTTAAACCATAACACTGGTTTTTTATGAGCTCAGGGCAGAAAAGAAATGGAAACATCTTGAAACCCCATGGAGAGTAGTTTGATGCTTCCGTAGATTTCTTAGCTGGGGAATGAAGGACCTAGCTGTTTTCTTGGTTGGTTTCTGCAAAATACTGGGAATATTTGCAAAATATGCTGTGATGAAAAACAAAAGCTTGGCTTTGTTACGATGATTAATTTAAAGAGATATGAGTTCAGGTAGAGCTAATGTAAGGTAAAATCATAAGAAAACGTAGGCAAAGATTGATCTGATCTCTCTTTGGGAAAAGACTTTCTAAAGTAATAAGCAATGGGAGGAATCACAAAGGGTAAACTTGCTTGCATAAGACTTTAAGAACCTTTACATACCTTTATGCGTTGAAGCTCCATCGATACATTTTTTTTTAAAGTATCTGTAATAAATCTCATGTTGAAGGGTCACTCTTCTTGATATATAGAGAACGCACGCAAATCAGTAACTGAAACCTACAGTCAATAAGACTAAGTAAATAAGAAAAGAGGAAATTAAAATGTCTAATAAACAATAATATTCAACCATGTTAGTGACCAAAACAGAGCAAGAATTTTCCATCTAAGCTGGTATCAAAGGATGAAAAGAAACGCCGATTACTGGTAAATAGGCATTTGTATGTATCACTGGTACAGCTATAAACTGATAGGGTCTTTTTGAAAAAGTTAGCACCCTGCAACAGGAACTTTCTAAACAGTTTTATTTCATTGTGGTGTTTTCATGTTTGCAGAAAATTAGAAAAAATGCAGTAAATTATTATGGGTATTAGGATGTGTAGCGATACAGTCGTCAGGTAGTAGTCATGGACAATTTTAAAATTAAAGGAGGACGCACATGCTAATCGTAAGAAAGAAGGACACAAAGTGATACATTCAGTAGGACCAAATTGCAAAATGCTGTCCACGTTAAAAAATTACCTAAAGGTACACCAAAATATGGGGGTGGGTGGGTTTCTGGGTCTTATTTTGTGTACTTTTTGGTATTTCCACTCTCGTAAAGTATTTGAAGTACTATTTCTAGTAGCCAGTCAGAGATCGCAACTGTAGTGCAGAACTTTGTAGCTGAGTTTCAACTGTCCCATTTTCACCACAGACATTAGTGTGCGTGTATGTGTATAAAATTACTCTCTATATTATTAGTATATATCACATATATATGATACAATAGTATATGTGTGCTGTAACATGCGAACTTAGTATATTAATGTTACAATATTAATACTTGTTGATTTGCATATTATATTAGTAATTATATATCAGCAGGTCGATATCGCCTGTCATGTAAACTAATACATCTAGGTATGTATTTTAGTTTGTGTAAAGTAACTGATTTCTGCCTACATCATGGACTGATTCTGGTTGACCCTGAATCTGAGTTGTCTCCGTGGGTCCCACCTTCTCCCCTAACAGTAACAGGTCACGAGCACAGTTTCCTTACACGGGTGTCCAAGCCCAGGGTTTCTGAGACACCTCAGTGTGCCTGTATTTTAAGCAGCTTGTGGCAAGCAGATGTCCAGCGCAGGGGGGCCTTTTGGATGGTGCCCTAGCATCCTACGTGATACGGTACGACTTTTATAAGGTGTTAAGCATTGCTGTGTGAACGGACATTGTCGCCTGGAACTTCAGTGCTCAGATTAGCTAAATATGTTGCCTTTGTTAAAAAAAAAAAAAAAAAAAAAACTTGGGTTTTTCTCCAGAAAAGGAAAAAAAAAA
>NW_020171808.1:2009155-2025372 GCF_003031525.2 Neophocaena asiaeorientalis asiaeorientalis | reverse complement strand
AATATGTTGCCTTTGTTAAAAAAAAAAAAAAAAAAAAAAGACTTGAGTTCATCTCCAGGAAAGGACAAACACACGGGAGAATCAAAGGGCTCTTTCAGATTTGTAAACCTAATATCAAAGAATTTAGAAGTCTCACCCAGCCTCACAGGTGTCCTTTGCTTTGATCACTAATTAAAATGTGACTTCTATCCGCAGTGTCACTGTTGGAGGACTTGACAAAACAAAGTGCGTCAGGTACCTGACAATTTCTTATAATGCCCTGAAAGACAGGTGTTCATTCCTACAGAAGCTTTGAAGCTAAAAATAAAATAAGACAAAATTTAAATTAAAGGATATTCCCGAGCACATAGTAATCATCTTAAGACACACACTTCAGGGTCTCTTTGGCTCCCAGATGATGGTGGAGGTGGTGGGTAGGGGGGTGGCTGGTGGAAACAACAGGCAAACCCTGGCTGGAAAGGAATGCAGAAAATGGGGTAAAGTAAAGCCTTGTAAGTCATTTGAGATCAATTGTCAGAGAATGTGTCTCAACTGTGTCATTATCAGATTAATATTTGAGTTCCAATTTAAGCTGGAATTATTTGGATAACAAAAATCAAAAGGAAAGTTTTTACAAACAGTTTTGCCTCGGAGCAAAAGAAACGAATCAGGGATCGGATTTTTGTGATTTTTCACCACACCTCCCAAATTCCTGCAAGCTTCAAGAATCACGGACGTCCTTACCTTCACAGCTCTGCTTTGTTTATCTTCAGCTAAGACTGGAAAAAAACCAAATTCCTTCTAATTTCATATGAGTTTCCAGTGGACTATAAACTTTTGGCAAAATAATCTGCAGAGTATTTCTAATCATTGTAAAAGCACGATTTATCTGCTAGGTCATTCCTAATTGAAGATGAAGAGCTGCCTCCTTGGTGATAAAAGCAAACTTTTAACTGATTGCTTCTTTTTATTTCCACATCAGCATTTCTCGGAGCCGGGGAGCTCTACGTGTGAGCTTGTTAATAAAGTGTCTAATGGCCAACTGAGTAGAATAATTGGCAGCAATTAGCAAATGAAAACATTCAGCGAATCTCTCGATCCATCCATGTTGCTGCAAATGGCATTATTTCATTCTTTTTTATGGCTGAGTAATGTTCCACTGTGTGTGTGTGTGTGTGTGTGTGTGTGTGTGTGTGTGTGTATACACCTCCGGCATCTTCTTTATCCATTCGTCTGTCGGTGGACATTTAGGTCGTTTCTTCAATAAAATAAATTTTAAAAAATTCAGTGAAAGACTAGAAAACTGGAGACAGGGTTAAAAGAAAATTTGGGATGCATTTATTATGCTTAGTGGTCATGTGGACTCAGTGGGGGTGGCAGGGGCAGGGGCAGGGGCAGCATGTCTTTAGTTAAGAGAGAATTCCCGCTGGCTTTGTCTGTGTGGCTCTTCCCGGTGCCCAGAGATGTGGTGAGCCTGTTCCTGGGGGTGCTGGCTGGACAGGAAAGGTGTGTAGTTGCTCATCTAACTCCCGGTGTGCAGGTGTTCAGGGTTTTTTCCTAATATCCTTTTCTCTGGGAAATACTGAGTGCAGGGGAGCAAGGGACCTGTGGCTGACTTCTTCAGAGAAGCCCAGAACACCTGGGAGAGTTTCAGGTGACAGAGCTTTGACTTATGTGTGGTCACAGCTCTATTCTTTGCAAGGTACTGTTGACCTTTCTTAATAAAGCCAACCATTCTGAATGTCAGTATCGATTACGGTGGTGGTGCTATCCTTGATATTATTGGTGGAGTGCTTTCTATGTGTCTGGCACTATACTATGAATTTTTACCTCACTTTGGTCTCCCAGAAATCCTTTGAAATAGGTATTTTATGTTTACTTATTACTAAGAAGATTTAGCATCAGCCTTTGAATAAGTCACAGAACTAGGGAGCAGCTGGTACAAGGTCACATTTCTGTGTCTCCAACCTGGTTTATGGGAGGGCACACAACTCAGCAAGTACGTGTGCGTTGCTCTTTTGATATTTTTAAGGGATATAAGCTGCTTGACGCATGGCAAGCCTTCAATACTATTTTTGTGTGTGTGAATACATGAAGTTTCAGGGATTTCTACCATACTTTTGTAGCAAGGTTCATAGACCTGTCCTGGCCATCCTGTGGTGGGCAGGGTGTTCTCTAGAATTGACTGTGAAACTCTCTGTCCCTCTGACATCGAGGCCCATGGAGAGGAAGTTGAGGGGGGAGGGGGTAGACATTCACTTTCTTTCTTCAGCTTATTTTGACATTTTATTTGAAATACTGAGTTGACTTCACTAAGCAGATACACGTGGGCTGGTATCCTGGGATGAGAAAGACAGTGTTACCATTGAGGACAGGCCGTTGGTCATACTGCCAGGAAGCCAATGTTCAGGTTCACTTTTGCTCACCCCTAACCCTGCTGTCGTTCCAACGTGACCATCGAAGCTGTACCAGCGTGGGGTTCAGGGATGTCCAGGAAGGCAGTGCTGTAAAAGCAGTGGGAAGAGGATCTCTGGTAAACATGGCAGCTGACTCCGCCGATGGGTCCAACTTCAGAAAAATTCAATCCAAGGTTGTCGGCTTAAGATTCCAGCTTCCGGCAGCAGAGCCACGTCTGCAAAGTTTAGGTGAAGTCTTGATGGAGCACTGTGAGTTATGGAGATGGACCTCGCAGGACGGGATCTTCTTATGCAATTCATCTGTCCAATTCAGTGTTTTCAATCCAACAGGAAGGAACCCGTTCCTTCCCCTGTGCACAGCCGCGGGACCAGACGAGTCCGCGGTCAGTGTGATTTGTGCCCCAGTGTCCTCTCTTTTCTTCTCTTCTTTTCCTTTTCTCTACCTTCTTGCTTTGTTCTTGCAGAAAAGGCAGCTCAGCCTGATGGGAACTTCCACCCCGCAGATTCTGTGTCTCTGCCGCCATGCCCCTCAGACCCGAGATCCCTCGCAGCAGGATGTATTGCTGTTCCCACAAACGCCAGGAAGTCGGGATTTGTTTGGCTGCAGAGGTGGCAGTGACAGCACATAATGAATTTGAAAATGTTTGAATGACCTTTTTCCCTTCAGCTTGGTAAGCTCCAGGCAGGGATGTAGTGCAAGCACGTGGAAGGGTTTTACGTCATTGCTGCCAGAGCTGTCATTGGTTATAGGGAGAGTAACATTCAGACTCTTAGCTGTGTCACCGTTGTCTCCAGGCGTTGTGACATTTCTACCTGTGCGCAGAAACCGTTGGCTTACTTGCCTTCCTTGTAGATGGGCCACCACGTATACTTAACAAGTTAAAAGCTGGTGGAGTTTCTATCTAGGCAAAGTATGAGCATTTATCCAAGGTGAACTCAGGTTGCCATTAATTTGCTGATTTACCGGGTGATTCAATGCAAAAAGAAAAAAAAAAAGGATAGAAACAATTGCAAACAGCTTGGGAAAATGTCCTCTATACTTTCCAGAATATCTTGATTTTTATTATCTTTAACATCTGTACATTTTAATATAGATCATCTGCTTTAACAAACAGTTTAGATTAAGTACATTTTTTAAAAACTCTCACTCATAAGTACTGACTAAGTAAATTTCACTCATTGTGGTAACAGTGAGAAAGCAACCTGGTTATCTTCAAGTTGCCAGCATTTCATTCGTTTAAAAACACAAATATCTGGGGGAAGCTTCCCCTCTTCACTCCTCCCCACTCACCCAGCCTCCCTCCTGATTGGTGTGTTTTCACTCCAGAGAAAGAAATCTAAGACATAATGCCTGCTTTCAGATTTTGAAAGATACTACTCTCCACAGATTATTTTTTCACCTTTCTATCCATATGTCTTTGCTTTAATGGTTTCTACTAGTTCAAATGCCTCTGGATTGATCCTCAAATCCATTTCATTTTAGGGATAAAAATATACAACGATGCACTTATTTTTTGGAGCCTCCCCAAATTCAAATTAGATTTTTTTTAAAGTTTGGATTTACTTTAAGAAAAAAAGAAACCCTTCCATTGTGATCATCGAAAATATACCAAACCCATACCAATGGCTGATCGAACTTTTCATGTCACAACTGATTTGGTTTTGGTAGGTGGTCTTAAAGAAAAAAGGAAAGTAGGGCTACAGTGTATTTGCTCTTTGAGGAATCATTTTATATCGTGGGCATTTTGTTTAAAAACACAAGAAGTTTTTAAAGGACAAAACATAGCTCCAGGAACTTGATTGTCTCCATGTCATGTTATAAATTAGAAATATATGCCCCGGTTACTCATTCATTTATTCAATAAATATTTTTGAAATACTATGTGTTGGAGACACATAGTCTGGGAAATGCTGACATGACAGGACACGGTCTCCACTCAGGGTTAGAAGGAAGCTGAGCTCTGGTGGTCAACCAGTCTGTACCTACTGGGCCAGGCTGGGCCCTGCTCCAGAGTTCTCAGAGCAGAGGAGTCGTCACTGAACCCACCTCCAGGGCTGCTGGGCACCGGGCAGGGCAAGGACGCGGCCCACAGGCTCGGTTGCAGGGAGCCCTGCCTTGTCCAGGGCTCAGAGGAGAGCTCATCAAAGAAGAATTGTTCGGGCTGATTTCGGAAGTGAGAGTCACAGTCGGAGGGGAGAGCTTGTGCAAGGCGGTGAGGGGTTGTGAACCCAGGAAACACGAGAAGCCTGGTCTGCCCGGCCAAGTGAAGGGATGGAGAGCTGGAGGACCCTGGGGCCAGTGGAGAGCACCACCCCCCGGAACCCCCTGCAGCCTGAAGGCTCCCCAGGGCACTTGGTCTGCAAAGCAGCCTCACCATCAGCTGCCCCGGCGAGCACCTCCGGGGCGGACACACCCTCAGACCCAAATGGAAGGCTCAGTACGTCTCCCTCCAAACCCGTGGCTGCCGGGGACTTGGTGTCAGACCTCAGTGCCTTTACATTAGCTCTGCACCCAAGTTCCCAAGTCACATCAGTGCTCAGCCGACACCAGACCCCAACTTCTGACTCAGGGTCCCGGTGTTTTCAGACTTTTTAAGGTGGTCTACATTTCAGTCATATTTTGTCCCCTTTGGTTCTTTCAGCAGACCAGGCGTCTGCTGGCTTAGGCTTTTATGGTCAGGATTGGAAGGAGTCCAGGAAAGATGAACATCTCCTTTCAGGAGGTAGAAAAATGATAAGCCAAAGTGGACATCGGTGTGTAAGAGGGAGCTTGTGAAAAAAATTAAAACGCAACTCAGAGGGGTAGGGTCGTTTCGGAAAGGTTTTGCACAGTTGAGCAACAGGGCCCATAGCAGAGCTGAGTTCAGTAGCTATTTGTATTGGGACAGTTGTTTGAAATGAAGGTTTGGGTTTAGGTACAGAGAAGATAGCAATTTGGGGAAGAATTAATGTGACAAGATTTTTCAGATGAAAACAGCACACCCAGATCTCAGCATCATCTGCGCGTATCATCTTGTTTTACTGTCCTCCCATCCCGAAAAGACAAAAAAAAAAAAAAAAAAAAAAAAAAAAAAACACATTCTCTGGCTCTTCGGGATAACATGCCAGGTATAATTAATATGTCTGTTGCGGGCTTCCCTGGTGGCGCAGTAGTTGGGAGTCCGCCTGCCGATGCAGGGCACATGGGTTCGTGCCCCGGTCCGGGAAGATCCCACATGCCGCGGAGCGGCTGGGCCCGTGAGCCATGGCCGCTGAGCTTGCGCGTCCGGAGCCTGTGCTCCACAACGGGAGAGGCCACAGCAGTGAGAGGCCCGCGTACCGCAAAAAAAAAAAAAAAAAAAAAAAAAAAAATATGTCTGTTGGATTTCCTGTGTGGTGGCACCATGTAACAGTTTAGAAAAATGTTTCCTTCCACACTTGCATATCATCAGTCATTGGATCCAGGGCTCTTGCACGTCATCAGCCTTTGGTCCATGGGCTTGTTTTCTCAGTTTTAGTAACACTGTTTGAAGCCTTGCTAAGTATATTTGGCATGAAATGGTCCACAGGTGTCTCTCTTGATTTTTCGAATCCACACACACTAGTGAGATTTGCAATGTTTAAATGCTTACGACACGTAATGCTCTGTTTCCCCAAACAGGAACACTCTGGAGTAGACAGATGCTCACATTCTTATTTATTTATTTACTTGTTTATTATTGAGTATAGTTGATTTACAATATCGTGTTAGTTGTAGGTATACAGCACAGTGATTCAGTTATGGATATATATGAATATTCTTTTTCAGATTCTTTTCCCTTATAGGTCATTACAAAATGTCGAGTATAGTTCCTCACATTCTCTTTTAAACTTCGCGTTTTCATGGAAATTTTCCTTGATGCAAACCAAAGTATCCTTCATACCTCAGCTGGGATTTGGCAGTGTGTTTATTCGGCTTACCTTCGCTTTGTATAGACTGGTTAGAAGTCACTGATTCGCCGGGCTACAGCACAGTGTGGTTATATCACAAATGGGAAGAGGTGTGATGACAGACCACTCAATGGGGCGAAGGTACAGTTTACCTGGACACATGTAACAAGTCACCTGGAGGCAAATGGAAGGAGGGCGCTCTTAGGATCAGACCCACTTGACTCCAGATCCTGACTGTGCTGTTTACGGTCACTGAACTGAGTCTCAGTTATTTAGCTATAAAATGGGTATCATACCTGCTCTAACGGTTGTGAGGATTGGCGATAATACACATAAATGACTTACCTGATTCCTGTCTGTTTAGCACGAAGCAGTTAATAAATGGCGGTTATTGTTATACTTAATAATAAACAATAGACGTCATGCATACCCAAGTATTTTCATCATCAGAGCTGTGCCCTTCAGAGAGTGGATTCGTATGAGCATGGTAGCAAAGTATTGCCCTGAAGCGCAGACTGGACTTCAAATTAAATGCTCATTGGAGTTGGAGAGCTACTGAAATGAAACGATTTTGCTACAGCAAAATCTGGGACCAATAGATGAAACTTGCAGGAGGATACGCTTGAGCTGGACTCATAGATGGGCTTTCCGATGAGCAGATGCATTGTGGGAGGAGTGGGGCTGCCTCGTGAGACCCTGCGCCCCTGGCCTGGATGTGTCCAAGCAGAGGCTAATGGCCGCTGGTCAGTGCTGATGCCAAGGAGATTTCCCCCTGGGTGGGAATGTGGATGGATACTCTTCGCATGGCTTTTCTGACTCTAAGATTCCAGGAGTCCATGGCAGGATCCATGGGTGGTAGTTTGGCATGGAAGGGCAGGAAGAACTTTGAAGCCAGTGTCAGGAAAAATTTCTCAAGAGAACATGTTTTCTCTTCCCAAACACCCAGTTGTGGTGAATATGGAAGAGGGAAAGTAGTAGCTGAGGCTCATTTATTTTGCAGTTTAGATTCACATTCTGTAGAATTGATAAGGTTCAGGAAGGTCGTCATATCTGACCTTTCCCCCAATCGCAGAATTTGCTAACGCCATTGTGAAAGGGGGTCACAGAGGCTGTTTGATCCCTTCCAGGGCCAGGAAGCTTACTTCTCACTTAGCAAGGCTGGCCACGAGGTTGATGGGCAGTTCTAACTTTCTGCAACTTCTTTAACATATATGGGTGAAAATACATGAACATCCCTATTTCTGAGGGATAAATCAGGTTTCTGGGCCAAAGGTCCATCCTGAGACGTTGGCACACTCACCAAGTTAATGGCCTCTTGGGAGACAGTGGCTGGTGTTCCCTAGGGGCACACAACAATGGGCCATGTCATAGGATGGGATGAGAGACTCTTTGTGTAACTGGAACTTCCCCGGTTACCACACCCTTTTCATGACCTTCACGTGGCCTCACTGCACTGTTAACTCCTTTCGTGTTTTGGTAGAACCGAGTTTGTGTAAAGTCTTGCCACACAAGAACTACATCTTCTACATGAAGAATTGTAAATGTAATTGGGTTAGATGTAATCCTCTTTGTTTCGAATCCATCACACTGTTTATTATGGGTTCTCATTCCTGTCTCCTAGCCCAGGGGTTACCAGATTACAACCTGTGGACCAAATCTAGGCAGTGGCCTCTTTTTGCAAACACTTTTTTTGGGGGGGGAACAGAGCCACACCCCTATTTTTACATGTCTATGGCTGCTTCTGCCCTACCATGGCAGAGTTGACTAGTCAGGACAGAGACTGTGTGACCCCCAAAGGCTAAAATATTTACTCTGTGGTCTCTTATAGAACAAGTTTGCTAGCCACTGATCCAGCTTATTAGTTCTCTTCCCCCAAATTGTGTGTTATCTGAAAGTTAGACGAACACTTCTAGCCTTCTGATTATGTTGTTTATAAAAATATTAGGTGTAACAGGGCCAAGTGATATCCAACATAAGATTTATTAATCAAAGCATTCTCCGATAATCAAAGTGATGCAACCATCACTGTACTTGCGTTGTGGCGAGAACCGCTGACGCTCACTATTATTCATGTTTTCTATGCTTTCCTTGACTTCTTCTATCTACTGCCGGACCTCGTTTCCCAACCTCCTTTGCAGACAGGTGTGGCCCTGAGACTATAGAATGAGAGTGGCAGTGATGGGAGCCACTTCCAGGCATGTTGCACAAAAGCCTCTCCTGCTCAATCCTTTCTAGTTCTCCTTATCTCTGGAGACCCAGGGGAGGCACAGCTACAAGAGGGAGAGAGGTTTGAGCCAGGATTGCTGGCATCCCTCAGAGTCCCTCTACTGATCCACACTGGACTGTCATATATGGGAGAAATAAACCTGTGTTATATCCAGCCGTTGCAAGTCAAGGGTTGTTTGTTATAGCACATGGACTACCCTGAGTAGGACCATAACCAATCCCGTTCTTATCCCTCTTGTATACAAAGATATCATATGAAACTTGTCAGATGTCTTTTTCAAACTTAGATAAAGATGTGCGTAATATTCCTTTAATCCTAGGTGAACATTCATAAAAGTAAATACCATTTTATAATTTTATACGTTTTTATTATTTCATTATAAATTATTCAGTTTATTTAAACTAAAAAAAAAAAACAGTTCACCCATTTGTCCCATCATTAAATACCCACGAGTTAATACCATTTATAATAACTTTTCCTGGGTCGGCTATTATATGCTCCCAGTAGACGCTGGTTTTTCTAGGTTTTCACCAATTATTTGTCAAGTCCTTCACTCCTTAGTTTTTTCAATGATCAAGAGGATTGATGACATACTTATCGTTCCCATTTTTGCTTTGGATATCTATGTTTTCTGAAACCTTTCTGGTGTCTATTTGTGTTTCTCAGCGACCTCATTTCAACCGTAGCCCTTGAATCTTTAGGGAAATGGCTGTCCAAGTCTGAAGAGTTGACTAAACCTAAGTGGCCTCTTACTAGTTCCTCACATGTTCTTTAACCTTTCTCTCTCTTCTAATGGTTTTAAATGCAGCAGACCTAGCTTCACCCCGTGGACACCAGCAAGTTCATGCAACCCGACACATCTTCATCTCGGGCGTCCCCATGTTTCTGTTCAGGACCTTAGTAGGGAGAAATGGAAACCTCTCTGTTTCCCCCTTGTTTCTTTCTCCCCTCTAGCTTTCAATATTGTTTTTCATCATATGAAATTCCAAAGTTTTGACTAGTGAGTGAATGAATAAATATGTATCGTTTCCTCAATATTTGTACCATTTTTATTCCTGCAGGAAGTTACAAAGGATAAAAAAAAAACCCTCAATAAACATGTATAAAATGGCTTTGAGATGATTTCTCAAAAGTTGTCGAAAGCTTCCCTAGAGTTGGCTTTGCTAAGCAACAGGGTGTGAATTCAAATGTAGGCAGGGGGGCTTCCCTGGTGGAGCAGTGGTTGAGAATCCACCTGCCGATGCAGGGGACACGGGTTCGAGCCCTGGTCTGGGAAGATCCCACATGCCGCGGAGCAGCTAGGCCCATGAGCCACAACTACTGAGCCTGCGCGTCTGGAGCCTGTGCTCTGCAACAAGAGAGGCCGCGACAGTGAGAGGCCCACCCACCGCGATGAAGAGTGGCCCCTGCTTGCCGCAACTGGAGAAAGCCCTGGCACAGAAACGAAGACCCAACACAGCCAAAAAAGATTAATTAATTAAAAATGAATACCTGCTTATAAAAAATAATAATAAATATAGTTTTTAAAATGTAGGCAGGAACAACACTTCCCTGATTTTTAAAAAATGCTTTGAGATGTTATCCGATACTCACCGGCACTTCAGAAAACTCTCACGGAGGAAGCCTGCTTCGATGCAGTGGCTTCAGCCCTCTCTGTGCTTGCTGGAACATCTGGTTGGATGTGACCGTGAGGAGCCTCCTGTGTACCCAATACTCCGTTTGAAGGAAGACCTTGCAATGTCTTCTGTTTGCCACTGGCATGTAAGTTAGAGCCGACGAGATGCCAGCTTTGATCTTCAAAAGGGTGGAACTTATGGGAGAAATTAACTTACCTTGAGTTCATGTGTTTCGTGAGATGGCACCAGCAGGGAGTGGGGTGGGACAGGTCAGTTCTAGGTCACCTCACTTCTGAAGATACATGCCCCGAGTACATGTGATGAGGTGGGGACTTGAGTGACCCTGAACCTTCTAGAGAGGCAGCCCGTGTTGGGCAAGAAACACGGGACCCAGGATCCCCCCGGGCTGAACCTGCTTCCTATTCCACATGAAGTGCCCAGAATCCCTACTTGCCTTCCGGGGATGTTACAAGGATCAGATGAGATAACAGCTTAGAGATCTTTGAATTTTCAACAAGTGGAGTCACTTCTTTCCTTTAGGGAGGGAATTAAATAAGTTGAGTGGAAGGTTTTCATCTTCCTAGAACCATTGGAAATGGAGGCTTGAGGCTCGACCACCCTCTTCTGTCGTGGAGAATCACACCCTGATGGATCGAGTAGGTAATTGCCGGTCGGCTTGATCATGCCAATCCATGTGGATTACTCATTAATCAAGCCATACAATTTGAATTCCCATTAACGTTAACAGGATCAATTTTATAAGTTTTCCTAACGTCTAAACATGTCAGAGTGCTTAGGTGATTGGAAATCACGTTGGCAGGTCATGTTTCCCTCTTTCCCTCTAGATACTTAAAAGATCATCTTCCATCTGCTGACACATCTGGTCGTCACTATGAACCTTGAGGGTGCTTACCCATCAGGGCAGACATCTCAGCGGGAAAAAGGTCGTAGGTTCCGTTTTCATACGTGATGGTGATTTTCTCTTCTCTGTGAGTGAATTCAGCCACTCCTTCAGCAAATAGGCATTGACCACTATTACGTGCTGTGCGGGGTCCTTTCCCTCCTTTGGCTTAGAGACTAGAGGTAGTGACAGACATTCCTCAAGAAAATACTAGCTGTAAAGGGAAAACATACGGCCCAGGAAATAACCATCAACTGTACTTAAAGAATAAAGTCTTCAATATCAGTATCATTTTCACATGTAAACATCCACATATTATTATTTTTACATTTATTATTATTCATGAGATGGCTTTGTTTCTATCTTCTCATAGCCCTGAGAGTATTACTGTAAAGAGGAAGATTTTTGTGCTGTTCAGGGAAAGCAGCTAATCAGACACCATTGAGCTCATTGTAATGGTTGCTCATCGTTTCTCTTATTAAAAAAAAAAAACCTGCTGTAGCTCGGTGCTATTTTATTTTTGTCCTCTTCAGCCATGGTTGGCTGTGTTGAAACAATGCCAGACTGAACATTGATACCAGGTGCCCGTCCTCATAGAATCCAATATCACACCTGCAGGTAGAGTATAAGATTACATCATGTGTCGTCCTGAGCCCCACAAATGACTCTATACTTCATCTCAAATAACATTATAATTTACACTTGGAGACCTCAGACTACGTAGCCTTGGCCAAATGAAAGTTTTTGCAGCCAAACACATCAAACTCAATATATTTTACTGTGCCGATGGGATTGTTGTCAATCTATCGATGGCATTTCAAATCAAAAGTACCTGTCCCAGAAAGGTAGGCTCATAAACATTTGGCTGTTAATAAAGAAGATGCCACAGAGCTTTGTGCTGGGAACCAAAGAAAAATGAAAGGACCCCAGTGTACTCTGTGGATTTAATAAGAGTTCACCGAGGAAAGGAAGAACAATGAGAGCTATTGTTTCCCCCCAAATGTCTTAGTGATGAAGGTATGAACTTAAAGTTGGAGAAGCACTGCAGGCAGAAATGGAAACCCTCCCAATTCAAACATTTTCCCAGCTCCAGCACACAACCTGCAGTAATCTTCGCTGAACCTTTGGAAATGTTGTGTAGCTGTTTCAACACCTACTCACCCCATACATTCTAGTTTTCCCCTTTGCACTTTGGTGCCTGACGGGCTCCTCTTGGAGAGCAGCCATCATCACCTGCTCACACGTTGATCCGCTGGCTGGAAAGCAGCTGCTCTGCCTTGTTCAGAAAACCATCACAAATGTTTATACGAATAGAGGAGGGGAGGAATGTCTACCCCTAGCAACTTTTTCAAAGGCTTGAGGGAGCTTTCCACCTGGCTATTGGGTTTCTATGACTTTTGGACTCATTCCATGGTTCTGTTATTTCCTGTGGAATTGCCCCAGCATTTTGAATCTTTCAGACAGGATGATTTTATGTTTAAAACTAGTAGCCAGTAATCTGTGGTCTGGGTATGATTGTAGAGGTGCCGGAGAGATCATTACCACCCCCCAACCCAAATAACTCCCTCTTAACTCTGCCCCGATTTTCTAGTATTTCCATGATACTTTGGGAGCCCTTCTTAGAGTTCTGGGAGTCCTGACGTTTCCTATGTGTTGACACATGTGTCCTAAGGATGCAGGGCATAGGAAGGAGGGGAGGATGTTTTTGGAGTGTCTACAATTTTGTCATGAGGATCCAGGACAATTGAGAGATTGTAGGAGAAGATCTGAAAACAGTTATAAGAGAAGTAAAGAATCACCAGAGAAACTTGCTTTACGTCATGGCTCTGTGTTCTGTGACCACAAGCTACTGGTTTTATCATACGGTGACGTGTAAATCAGATGGATCTGGAAGTAGAGAGAAGAGGATTTTCCACTTCCAAGTGAGGAATGGGTATTACTTGCTGTACAGACACATCTTCTCATCTGGTCCTATGGTCAATTTTTATTTGAACAATGATTTTCTGTGACATGATTTTTATGGATCCTTCACCAAGGAAGAATATGTACTAGGCAGCCTTTCTGTGGTAACAAATAGTCCCTAAGCCTCCACGGTCTCCAATAATGTTTATTTCTTCTCAGCATCTCATGCTGGTGAATACAGTTGGCTGTGGCTGCCGTAGCTCTCCTTGGGTCTGCTTGGCCCTGCATCGGATGTCTGATTCTTGGTCTTAGGCTGAAGGAACAGTATCCATTTGGGACAAGTCATGCTTGTAGAGAAGAAAAGTGCACAGAAGTTGGTGGGAAGCCTGCAGTACTTCTGCACACAATCATATCTGCTCCCTCATCATCTGTCCCGCAAAGCCACATGGCCAAGCCATACAGCGGCGTGGGGAGATATATTCTGTCTACACGGAGGCATCACCAGCCATAGAACAGCAGCAGGAAGGCCATCTTCTAGGGAAGGGAATGAACAGATGGGAACAATAACACAGCCATCCCAGCATGTCTGTTCTCATGTGGCTTCTTTTCTCAATTTCATAGAAATCCCAAGTAAACTGAGCTTTAGTGATTCAGAAGCATTGGTGCATATAAAGCCAAATACTCCCAGAGTTCTTGGCTATTTATCTATAGCTATTTCTAGTCTGCACACTGAGTGGTAATCAGTATTTTCCAGTGTGTCATTTGTCATTCAGACTTTGGTTTTCAACGCTGAGTGGGAGTTCAACTAAGACCTAAGCTGGACTGAAAAAAAAAAAAGTTTTCTCCTATATTTAAGGGTTTTTCGCTTGAGTTTAAATTTTACTTCATTATTAAATATACGATGATAAAATGTTCATATTTTCCTCCAAGTGGACTCACACAAACAGTTAAGGAATTAAATACCAACGTTATTCACAGGTAGTGACGGTAATTTACACGGAGCTTTTACCCCAGTGGCAGGTCTAGGGGTGTTCAGCCTCCCCTGGTAATCGGTACCCTAACACCCTAAGTGGTTAGGTCATTAACGAGTTCTTGGCACTTTACCTAAAGGCTTTGGGGTGTTAATCCTGGTTCGCTGGTCAGATTCCAACTAGGGTAATGGATTTCTGACTTCTTCAATTACTCCTGTAATTTTGGTCCACCAGGATGCTCTCTGCACTTTCTGTCCCATGTGGTTTCACTCAGCGACTTGCTGGTAGAGATCTGCCATCTTCCTCTGTAACTGAGATGAGAATAATTTAAAAGCACTTCGAAAAACTGAGCTGCAATGGTGCGCTCTGTCTTGAATCCGTCATGAGTCTAGATGAGGGCTGTCTCCCGACGGAGACCCCTAATAGAACCTCATGCACGTTAAATCCCTTCCTCCCTGGAATTTGCTTGGATGCTTTGTCCTTGGGTGAGCTCACCCCACAGAGGATCCCCAGCCAGAAGGTCCTACCTGGGTCCTCCTCTGAATGAGGGATGGACAAGTTCTCAGGAACCTCCCTGATGTCTTCTCCCCAGGCTGACTGGAGAGCTTTCACACAATCTCTCTTGGAAAGGTTGGAGATTATGTCGAAGCGATTTTGGATGGTCATCAAGAACTATTAATAAACATTTCTTTCTTAACGTTTAAGGGCGTCTTTTATTATTTATGCATTAAAATACATCTCACTCACATAGCCTATTTAGAAAAATGTGTATTTACGTGCACGTATTTTTAACATTATTTTTAACAGAACAAACTCAAATCCTATTTTTATTATTAATGAAGTGACGTACAAGAATTTAAGCAACTGATAGCCGAATGGATGCTTCATGACTGTGTATGTATTTGACCTCCTAGGAGTCACACTAGTTTCCAACGTTTTCACCAATAAAATCCTCATTAATTAGTTTTTGCCCTATCGATTCCAGGTTAGAACGATTTTTGCCTCCTGAACGGAATGTATTAGGTAATAATTCATTCACCCCCCTATTTTTCTGTTTTTATCAAAGATACATGTAGCTGATAATCAGTATTATTATTATTGATCACCTTGAGCTCACTCTTGGACCGTGAGCTCTCCATCCCAGGGGCTCTTTGGAACAGGAGGGAAGGTGCCTCGCGGATCGGCTTCTCTGGGTAGAGCAGCAGACACGGCTGCTTGACCCCTCTGTGACTGTAGTTTCAGAGCTTTGAGCTGGACACATGGCCTCCCAGGTAGAAGCTACACTTTCCGTCGCCCTTCCATCTCGGTCTGGCCATGGGCTCTGTGTTCCAGCAGATGGACCCCGAGCAGGAGGGATGTGGGCAGATCCCAAGTCGAAGGAGCGTGGCTTCTCCTCGTTTCTTTGCTCTTCCCGGGGTGGGATGCCGGTGGGGAGCCACCCTCGTGGACCAGGGCACACTGAGAATGTACAGGGGGACACGATAGAGACAGTCTGGGTCCCTGGGCTCCTCGTGTAACAACCCAGTGAAGAGATGCGGATACAGACGTGAGCTGAGGCAGGAGTGATGACGCTGAGATCCCAGGTCCTCCCTGTGTTTTACTGCCAGCCTTGGTGCTGTCGGCCTGGGCTCCCGCCGTCCTGTGTGACCCATTCTCTTCGGGGCGTCACTGTCACTGTCACAGCAGCCCAGCCTGTACCTCACGCATGAGTGGGCTCAGATACTCCTGAGTGTAATCACTAGGCATTTGCAACCCATGTGTGTTTCTGCATGAAAGGTGGTCAACTGCCTTTAGTGGCAGAAGGAAAGAGCCTCTCTGTATGTGGTGTAAAACTCATAATGTCAGCCCTTTTCTCCCACGGTTTGTCTTCCCTCCGGAAGGTGGGTACCGTGACTCTGGTCCCTCCTGGGGTTTTGGTCCAAGCATCTATATGTGCTTCGTCTCCTCCTTGTAACACCTGACAGACTTTGCTGAACTTCCCGAATAAGGGGAAGAATAATCTCTACAGTGGATAGCGTACAACTCGCCTCCAGATGTGGTTCTGCTCCCGCCCTCAGGCATCCACCCCTCTCCCAGGTCCCCCGCAGGCAGAGCTCCAAGCCCGTTTATAGGTTTGTTTATAGAGTCCAACGCATCCCTTCCCGCCCCAAGGAGCACCTCAGGTCACATGGAGGCTGGGGGGACCCGGGGGCGGGGCTTTGAGATTGTCCTCCTGTCTAAAGCTGCCCCTGAAGAGTCTATCTGTGCTCTCAATGTCTTCTTTTTCCAGGAGGATGGGCACTTAAGGGGCTGACC
>NW_020171808.1:2008053-2009133 GCF_003031525.2 Neophocaena asiaeorientalis asiaeorientalis | reverse complement strand
CCCCCCCCCCCCCCACCGTTAAGGGAAGTGACGCTGTTTTCCCAGGTCCAGAGGACAGAGCCGCACCAGGGCGCAGTAATGAGAACAGGGCCATCTCCTCACTGCTCTCTCGGGTTTAATTTTTCCCATTTCACAGATGAGTAAATGAGGAACCAGTATGTTTAAACAACTTACCCCAAATCTCATTGCCTTTCAGGTTTCAGCACCAGAATTTGAACCCATGAAGGGTTTCCTGATGCCGACCCAGACTTGCACCAAACGTGGCTGTCCGAACCTTCTGGGAGCTTGTTAAAATTGAGGTAAGTTCCCGATCCCACATTGGGGCTATCTTTCCAGTAGTTTTGGGATGAGTCTTAAGGCTTTGAATTTTATTTGTAATCAACTACCCAGGCAATTCCAATGCACGGCGAATTTGGGAACTACTGTTTGCTGCCACACAGGCCACACTGGTCTCGGAATTTTTACAGTCTTTTCCCCTTTGCCCACTTCCTCCCTCACCCCCAGACAGATGAATGATTCAGAGTGAGAGCAGTGTGTCTTAAAGCGAAACTCAACACCTGTTGAGGCAATGTTTTGAAGATTAGTTATATGAATGCATTATCCCTTTAGCTATAACCGCCATCCAGCTTGAAGGGTGTCTTCCCATCCACCCGTTACTACTTACTGAGTGATGCTTTGTGACCCCATCCCCAGATTGCCTGAGCTGTCCATGAGGGAGGCCAAATGACATGTGCGAGACAATTCAAGGGTAAGAAAAAAATGATAAATTCCAGGTTATAGCAACTGACACTTGGTGGACTTGAACCAGAGGGAAGCGAGTTACAGGAAACGGGAGAAGTAGGGAAGGTTTCCTAATAGAGGTTATGCTTGAATTAAGTCTGGAAGCAGTCAGGTTCGGACAGGCAGGTGTAGGATGGAAAATCTATGTAGTGGGAAGAGATGAGCAAAGGCACTCGCGTCCTAAAGCAACCGAGGGCCATGAAGTAACTGGTACTTATTTCCTGAGTCGCTGAGGATGTAAACTGGAATATCAACAATCTGAAAGTGTGTGTGTGTGTGTGTGTGTGAGAGAGAGAGAGA